>NC_063172.1:33308878-33653520 GCF_023159225.1 Perognathus longimembris pacificus | reverse complement strand
GGCTTGACTTGTTCTTGATAAAATCATGCTAGTACTTTCCACTTTGAGTCCACTTAGTATATGGTACTAGGGGATTGCATTTGGTAAAATGTACCCTGCTTTGTGCCTCAAATGGTACTAGATATGACACTTTTTTTCAAGAGTCTTATTTGAAAATCAGGATATCATTTGCCTTTCTATAAGCTTCATGTACCACCACTCTTTAAGGATGATTCACAGTGTTTCAGTGATTTCATTTGTAAATGTCATAAAACCTGAACCCCCAAAAATTCTCTTTGTTTTTTGTTTGGGATTTTTAAATTTTTTCTTTGATAAGGACAAATACTTTATTATCAAGCTAAACACATTCTTTAAACATGTTTTTAATTGGTTTCAGAGAATATGCTTCAATATTAAAGTTAACATTAGGTGATAGTAATACATTTAATCTCTTATTCAGAGAACTCAGTTCTGAGATCATCATGACAATGTAAAATAAATGATAAATGTATGTTTACAGGCCTAGATACATTCATAACTATAAATGTATTTTCTTATAAATAGCATCTACCTTGTACCCAATACAAAAAGTGGAAACATATACCCTCCCTTAATCACCATTGCCTACAATGACATTGATATCAGAGATCCCAGTAGCCAGTCTGTGAAGGTGAGTTCTTTTCTGATCAGTGCCCTTCTAAGTGTGAACATAATGCTGATGTAGTTTACATAATAGTCAACAAACAAATCTTTTTTTAAAGGTTTTAGCAAACCCTATGGTTAAGTCCTATTTGAAAATACAAGCATGAATTAAGCTTTTCAGTAGAAGAGTCACAGTAGTCACAGTAGTTGAACATCTATTAGGGACCAGGGCATGATAAGATTGCAACATCTGCTCTTGTCCTTTCTGGACACTTTGCCTCTTGTCTTCTTGCATAAGTAAACTAGAAACAAAAGATTTATAAATGGGCATGTGTGTGTTCACCAATCTTAAGCCCATTGAGTAGGGATATGCTTCACAGTCAGAATGAGATTAACATCACAAGCTGTATAATTAGTAGTGTTAAAGTAAATAAAGATAATAAAGTTTGGACTTGCAGCCTCAATTCACTACAACGTAGAAGGGCTTCCATGCCTGGGAGGGCATATATATCCCAAAGAGAAACCTTGTCCCTCCTGAAGGCTGATCCTGAATGAGCCTGGAAAAGGCTTAGCTATGCTCACTTAGATCTTCCTCTCAATTCCACAAGTTCCATAGAGCATTCCTGCTTTGAGGAAGGGTAAATAAGAAAGACATCCATCTACACATTTACTTTTTATATTAAAAGTATGTTTTGTTTATATAATTTAAGTAAGGATAATTTGTTTTCTTTTAAATATCAGCTTTCTTTCTCAGTCAAATATGAAATGAATCAAGGGGAAGCATATGTCCAGACAGATGTGAGTATATATATATATATATTTTTTTAAACGTTTACATTATTTTTTCATTAAAAGACATAATTCCATATAACTAATGCAAGCTAATAAAAAAGACATAACTTTAAATATACAGAAAGTTGTCAAAGTATATATTTGCTTATACTAAGTGAAGTGAGCCAGACCCAAAGAAACATGGACTCTATGGTCTCCCTTATTGGGAATAATTAGTACAGTTTAGGCAAGTCATAGCTGAGCATCACAAGGCCCAATAGCTATACCCTTATGAACACCTAAGATGATGCTAAGTGAAATGAACTCCATGTTATGGAGACAATTGTTATATCACAGTTGTAACTACTTTCAACGTCCCATGTGTATCTGTAGCTTCTATTATTGATGATGTTCTTGTATCACCTTCCTGTGGTTGTACCTACACTATCTCTGTAATCTTATCTGAGTATATTGGAAACTGTGTATACTGGTATTGGAACTAGGAAATTGAAAGGGAATACCAAAATTGGGAGACACAGGGTAAAAAAAGACAAACAACTACAAAAGCAATACTTGCAAAACTGTTTGGTGTAAGTGAACTGAACACCTGGGGGGGGGGGTAAGGGGGAGGGGGGAGGGGGGTATGAGGGACAAGGTAACAAAGAGTACAAGAAATGTATCCAATGCCTAACATATGAAACTGTAACCTCTCTGTACATCAGTTTGATAATAAAAATTTGAAAAAAAGTATATATTTGCCATATACTCTTGCCCTGACCAACTCTAATGCAAACATCTTATATAGCCATATAACCACACTGTATGATAATCATACAGTGATTATAATCAAGAAATTAGTATTTCCAGGTAGCAGTGGCTTATGCCTATAATCCTAACTACTCAGAAGGTTGAGGTTTGAAGGCAGCTCTCTAATTATCCAGCAAAAAATGCGAAGAAGAGCTATGGTTCAAATGGTGGAACCCTGTCCTTGGGTGAGAAACTAAGGGGCTGGGTTCAAACACACAAAAAAAGAGCCAGGCACTGGTGGCCTATTCTTGTAATCCTAGCTACTGAGGAGGCTGAGACCTGAGGACCACACTTCAAAGGCAACCCAAGCAGGAAAGTCTGTGAGACTTTTATCTCCAATTAACTCCCCAAGAAAGCCAGAAGTGGAGCCGTGGCTCAAGTGGTAGAGCATTAAAGTTGAGGAAAAAAAGCTCTGGGACAGCATCAAGGCCCTGATTTCAAGCCTCAGACTGGCAAGCGCACACACACAAAAATTTCAGTGTACTTCTATTAACTAATCTGCTTCTAATTTGTGTTTAACTGTCATCTCTAATTAGTACCATCCAGTTTATAACAGTTTCTCAGTATTACATTGTCTTTCAAGACCATAACACTTTTGAAGAGTACTTGTTCATTATTTTGGCCCTCTATTTAAGTTTGTCAAGTATTTTCCCAGTATTAAATTGCATTCACATAATTTTGACATATCATCAGGAGACAGTTGATGTTATTATTTATTACTGGTGATAATTTTGTTCCTATGGCTAAGATAGTTTCTGCAAGGTTCTTATACATATTATTTCATTTGTAATTAGCCAGTATCTCAGGAGATACTTTGAAATTATGCAAATATCCTGCTTCTCATTATTTTGCATTCTAATTTTAGCATCCATTAATTATTTCCACCTGCAGAAAGTATTATGTGATATTTGCCTGATGATGAGTTTTTTAATTTTCCTAATTCCTTCTATATTTATGAATTGAAATTTTATTGCCTTCCCATTGTCCGCTTAATTTATTTATTCAGTCATTTTAATTAAGGTACACTCATAGATATTTATTTTAAGTGATTATAATCAATTACTGTTTATTTTCTTGCTCAAATTTTCCCAGATTTGGCCAGTGAAACTCTGTCATGGATCTTATGTCCTTACAACTGTCCCCTCACCCTTGCTATTCTTTGAGCACTTTTTTTTCTCTCTTGTGCTGGTACTGGTGCTTGAACTCGGGGCCTAGGTGCAGTCTCTGAGCTTTTTTGCTCAAAGCTAGTACACTGCTACTTGAGCCGAAGTTCTGGATTTTTGCTACTTAATTTGGAGATAAAAGCCCAGCTGGGGGGCTGGGAATATGGCCTAGTGGCAAGAGTGCTTGCCTCGTATACATGAGGCCCTGAGTTCGATTCCCCAGCACCACGTATACAGAAAATGGCCAGAAGTGGCACTGTGGCTCAAGTGGCAGAGTGCTAGCCTTGAGCAAAAAAGAAGCCAGGGACAGTGCTCAGGCCCTGAGTTCACAGCCCAGGACTGGCCAAAAAAAAAAAAAACAAAAAACAAAAAACAAGCCCAGCTGGCTTCAAACTGTGCTCCTCAGATCTCAGCCTCCTGAGTAGGATTAAAGGAATAAACTACCAGCACCTGGCAAGCACGTCTTACTTTTTATTTATAGTGTTTTTGAGTACTGATGAGAAGGATTATACCAATTCTAAAATGTTCTTTTTCCTTTTTCTAGATTGCTTTGGGTGTGTTAGGTGGGCTAGCTGTGTTATCATCTCTTTTGAAGACAGCTGGCTGGAAGAGGCGCATTGGAAGTCCCATCATTGATTTACAGGTATCATCTCAGGAATTTTAAAAATACACTTGTATTTTTCTAAAAATTCCTTTGGACCCTTTTCAAAAGATATAGATGATGAGTAAGAAAGTTGCCTTAAGTTTCTTAGAGGTATAAATTAGCATAGATATTGCTGGATCATGGTATGCATACATACACACCTCATTTTCTTCCTGTTGTGTTGTATGTCAATCTATATTCCCACTGGCATACATTTTAGTTTTTGTCCATCCTAACACTTGATGTTTTGCCAGCCTTTTCATTTTTTCCCAGTCTAGTAATTATTATGTCATTGTTTACTTTCTCTTAGTGTGTGTGTGTGTGTGTGTGTGTGTGTGTGTGTGTGTGTGTGTTTGGTGCCTGTTTGGGGGGCACTGTTTTTTGGTGCCTCTTAAACTCAGGGACTGAGTGTTGTCCCTGAGCATTTTTGCTCAAGGCTATCCCTCTACCACTTGAGCCACAGCTCTGCTCTCAGCTTTTGGGTGGTTAATTGGACGTAAGAGTCTTACACACTTTCCTGCCCAGGCTGGCTTTGAACCATAATTCTCCACACTCAGCATCCTGAGTGCTAGAATTATAAGCATGAGCCACTGCCACCCAGCTGTTCATCACATACTTTTTGGGTTTTTTTTTGTCGGTAGTGGGGCTTGAACTCTAGGCCTGGGTGCTGTTCCTGAGCTCTTTTGGTCAAGAGCTAGTGCTCTAGCATTTTGAACCACAGCACCACTTCGGGTTTTTTGGTGGTTAATTGGAGATACGAGTCTCACAGCCTTTCCTGCCTGGACTGGCTTTGAACTACCATACTCAGATTTCAGCTTCCTGAGTAGCTAGGATTGCAGGCGTGAGCCACCAGTGCCTGGCTTCTTCATATACTTTTTTTTTTTTTTTTTTTTTTTGGCCAGTCCTGGGCCTTGGACTCAGGGCCTGAGCACTGTCCCTGGCTTCTTCCCGCTCAAGGCTAGCACTCTGCCACTTGAGCCACAGCGCCGCTTCTGGCCATTTTCTGTATATGTGGTGCTGGGGAATCGAACCTAGGGCCTCGTGTATCCGAGGCAGGCACTCTTGCCACTAGGCTATATCCCCAGCCCTTCATATACTTTTTTTTTTTTTTTTTTTTTGCCAGTCCTGGGCCTTGGACTCAGGGCCTGAGCACTGTCCCTGGCTTCTTCCCGCTCAAGGCTAGCACTCTGCCACTTGAGCCACAGCGCCGCTTCTGGCCGTTTTCTGTATATGTGGTGCTGGGGAATCGAACCTAGGGCCTCGTGTATCCGAGGCAGGCACTCTTGCCACTAGGCTATATCCCCAGCCCCCTTCATATACTTTTAATCACTGGAGTTTCTCTTTGTGTGAAGTGCCTATTTAGGTTTATAATTTTTTCAATTAGGTTTATAGTTTTTCTTATTTATATGAAAGACTTTTATTTTTAAAATATTAATCCTTTTTGGTTTTAGATATTTTTTTCCAAGGTATTATTTTCTCTGATGACCTATTATCCATGTGGCCCTTTAATTAACAGAATAAATTTTGATAATTGTCACATTTCAAATTTGTGTCACAAGTTTATGACATTTAATTTTGATATTGTTATATCTGAATTTTTTTTCTTATATTATGGTCTATGATTTTACTGTCTTATTAAGGAAAACTTTCCTATCTTAGCACCCCTCAAAGATTCCAAGTTTATTGTATTGACTTTATAGCTTCACTTCTCACTTAATCTTTTGTTTGTTTCTCACACAGTATTGGTGTTTGAACTCAAGGCTGTATGTCTTCTTGATGGGCTCTCTACCACCTGACACATCCCACATAGTCCTTTTTGCTTTTATTATTTTTCAAATAGAATTTTCTCTTTTTGTCTTTTTTGACTCTGCTGGCATAGATTGAGATCCTCCTATTTATACTTCCTGCACAGCTGGGATGATGGGATGACATGCTAATAGGTGCTTGTTTCCATGACTACCTTTTTAAATATGTTTTTTATTGTTCCTATGAAGATGATGTACAGAGGGGTTACAGTTACATAAGTCGGGTAAAGAGTACTTTTGGGACAATGTCACCACTTTCCTCACTCCCATGCCCAGTTTTTTATTACTTGAGATGGGATCTTACAAAGTGTCTTATCTGAGCTAACCTCAAAGCATAATTCTCCTGAGTATTTAGAATTACATGTGTGTGCCACCATGCCCAACTCATTTAGTCTTCTTAAATTAAAAAAAAATGCCTAACCATGTACCAGGGACTTATAAAAGTTTTATGTGTAGAATTCATTTAATCCTCAAATAGTGCTATGAGAAGCTAGGTATTACTTATACTCCCATTTTATACATGCTGAAATAAGACAGAGGTTAAATTTTCTACCCAGCTTTTGCAACTCAACAAAAGTTACTATATGAATCATGAGAAAGGCTGTATGGTACCTTCTTTAACAAGGATATATTGACTCCAAAGCCATTGTGCTAAAGAATTGGAGCAGGAGGGCTTGACTTACTGTTTGAAATAGTGAGGAAAAGCTCGCCAAACAACAGACATTTATGCTGAATTATCTGTTTATTCCCAGATAGTCACTGAGGACCTACTGTCTGAGGGACTGGCTACCCTATCAGCCACTGTGCTAGAAAGAAAACACAGCATCTCTGAGGTCCATGCCCTCAGAGATCATGAGAGTTTCCCAGAAATGGAAAGGGGAAAATAATACTCATTTCATCCCCAAAGTATTTGAGATTTAAGTATAGAGTGATTAGTCACTGAGTGGTCAGAATGAGTGAAGGAGCTAAATTAAAAGCTAATTTTGTTCCATGTTATAAAGGACCTCATGGCAGAAGAATTTATATTTTAATGAAGAGAAACTTTGTATATTTTAAGAAATGAAGTGACATAATCCAATTTAAATTTTAGAAAGCCAAGTCTGGTACAAATATGAAAGATAGATTGTGGTGGAGATATCTAAGGGAAAATTTGAAAGCAGTTTCCACTTTCTTAGTGAAAGATTATAAGGATGAAAGGAGATTACTGGGAACTGAGTGAAAAGTAAGGATCCAAAATGTATGTGTAGGAGAGGACTCAGTTGATCTGTGTAAATTATGACATATAAATACACAAAAGAAGGCTTCAGGCTTGAGAAAATTGGTGGACAGTATAATATTAAAAGTAATAATATACCTGGAAAAGTGGTGCATGGATAGAATCTCTAAAAGTTACAATTCTTTTTAAATTGCAGGCAGTCATGAAATTCTTGGTATACTATGCTGGTGATCTGGCCAATGTATTTTTTATCATCACAGTGGGAACAGGACTTTATTGGCTTATTTTCTTCAAAGTGAGTGAATTTCTGAATTTAATCTAAATGGCAATATCTGAATGACTGGCAAGCTCTGCTTATGACAGAACTATTTTTTTTCAGTTCAACGTATCAACTTAGGAGTGTAGTACATCTTGATCAGTATTACCCCTTTCATCATTCTCCCCCATGTCTTCCAACCCCACACATCCTCTCTAGTTATTTGGTTCTGTGTTCACATGTATACATCAAATATTATGACTGTGTTCACTCACCCATTCTCTCTCCATTCATCTGCCCCCATTGCCCCTTGTCCCTTCCCTCCTTCCAGACAACACCTGTCTCCGATTCCTCGTATTCATTTTGTTGAACTGTAAGGTAATTATTCATACTTTAGGCAACATGTTTGTGTGTGTATACATATGACCTTGTGTGTTTTCATATTTATTGACAAATTAGCTCTGACTTCCAAATAAGAAAGAAAACATGGGTATAAGGAAACTGTTCATTTGGAGCTATATTCTGATCAAGGATTCCAAGGCAAATCCTAAACTCACCATTCCCTGAGCATGCCGTTTATTAAGTACTTCACCAGCTCCCTATTTTATACTTTCTTTGGTTTATAAATTGTGTTTAACAAAAATCTCATGTGGTTTTATTAACCAAGTACTTTTTTATTATAGGCACAAAAGTCTGTCTCTGTTTTGCTACCAATATCAATTCAAGAAGAACGTTTTGTTACTTATGTGGGATGTGCTTTTGCTCTGAAAGTAAGTTTCAAAGGAACGTTTACCAGATGTAAAAGATCTGCTAATAAACTACTAAATATTTAACATTAAAATATATTTTAAAATCTTTATGACAAAATATAACTTTAGTTTTCAAAGAAAGCATGAATTATTGTACTTTACAAGGGAAAATATGTCCTTACATATATTATTCAAAAAATTGTCTGAGGGCTGGGAATATGACCTAATGGCAAGAGTGCTTGCCTTGTATACATGAAGCCCTGGGTTCAATTCCCCAGCACCACATATATAGAAAATGGCCAGAAGTGGTGTTGTGGCTCAAGTGGCAGAGTGCTAGTCTTGAGCAAAAAGAAGCCAGGGACAGTGCTTAGGCCCTGAATCCAAGGCCCACAACTGGCAAAAAAAAAAAAAAAAAATTCTGAAATAATTTTTTTCAGAGAAGCTGTAGACATGTTCCAACTTTCATGAATTGTAGCTACTTTGATAAAAAGATACTTTAGTATATAATTTTCTTCTTTAAAGTGTAATGATGCATTCTTAATGGGACAAAATGCCTTCAGGCATCAATTTTTCTCTGTTCTTCATGGGTAAAAAGGTAACACTCCAGGTAAAGTACCAAAATCTTAGAAATTTTGTTTGTTTCCATAATCTTTTCATTGTCTTATTCCTCTGGCAACTCCTTCCCAGCTTCATTGTTCTCTGTCCTAGTAGATGAAGTTCTTCCCATGCCTCTTTGATCTCAATGTACAGTAATGAATAGGTTTCTGCTTTTCCCATTGAAACAGGAGTTCCTGGGAGAGAGTTATTGACCCCTACTTAGATATTTTTTCCTTTAACTAAAATAATGCAAACCTAGGAAACATGCCCCAGTTTAAACATGTTCCTATAAATGGCAAGCATATATTTGGCAACATCTTTAAAAGATTAGAAATCTCTGTACCAGACATAAAAAAAATCAAGAGAGGGCATCATAAAACCTTAATTAAAATTAGTGAATTACACTTAAAATACCTTTACTTATAAATAAGTGAGATAATCTACAAAACCTTGGGAGGAAGAGTCAGTTCTTGAAGACTTGGTGGATTGGAAGAGGAGGAAGAATGTCTCCTGTTTGTTTTTTTTTTTTTGTTTGTTTGTTTGTTTGTTTTTTTGGCCAGTCCTGGGCTTTGGACTCAGGGCCTGAGCACTGTCCCTGGCTTCTTCCTGCTCAAGGCTAGCACTCTGCCACTTGAGCCACAGCGCCGCTTCTGGCCGTTTTCTCTATATGCGGTGCTGGGGAATCGAACCTAGGGCCTCGTGTATTCGAGGCAGGCACTCTTGCCACTAGGCTATATCCCCAGCCCCTGTTTGTTTTTTTTTAAATCTATGTTTTAATGAAAGAAAAGGGAAGGTGAATTACTGGGCATATGACATTTACAAGTTTGGTGATTCTGGATGATATAATGAGAATCTGGTGGTCCTCCAATGGCATTAGAATTCCATCTGAAGTCACTTGTAAAATGTATGTGCTCTCGTTATCACTGTGTCTCTCTTAAAGAATCAATACTGATTTCATAACAGACTTAATGCTAATACTTTGTTTATTGCATGTCATTCTCAGGCTCTGCAATTTTTGCATAAACTCATATCCCAGATTACCATAGATATATTCTTTATTGATTGGGAGAGACCTAAAGGAAAAGTTCTTAAGGCTGTTGAAGGTAATTGAAATGAACATTTGTACCAGAATTCCTTTTCTACCCTTATAGAACAAAAGTGAAGAAAGATTTTACTGATTTTATCTCTCTGTCCAGGTGAGGGTGGTGTTCGGAGTGCCACTGTTCCTGTGAGCATTTGGAGAACATACTTTGTAGCAAATGAATGGAATGAGATTCAGACTGTGAGAAAAATTAATCCACTTTTTCAAGTCCTTACTGTCCTCTTCTTTTTGGAGGTATAAATTGTTTTACAAAATTGAATGGAACTTACTGGTACTTTTTAAATGTTCATGGAATTACAACAGTGTTCATAGAAGAGTTTTCTGCAGGTTGAAATTTGTTACTAAAACTGTAAAAATGGCCAGGTGCTAGTGGCTCGCACCTATAATCCAGCTACTCAGGAGACTGAGATTGCAGTTCAAAGTCAATCCAAGCAAAAATTGCCTGTGAAGCTCATATTTCCAATTAATCAGCAAAAAGGTGGCTCAATTGGTAGAGCACCAGCCTTGAGCAGAAAACTATTATAAGCAAGAACACCTAGGTTCTTTGCTTGTGCCTCAGAAATAGTGTGCGCCTGCGCACGTGCACACACACACACACTAAAAAGGAATGCCTTTAGGAAATTGTAATGCCCCTTCTTTTCAACCCTCTTCTCCTTCCCAAAAATAAAAAAACAAAAAATTACAAGTGGGGCTGGGAATATGGCCTGGTGGTAGATTGCTTGCCTCATATACATGAAGCCCTGGGTTCAATTCCTCAGTACCACATATATAGAAAAAGCCAAAAATGGTGCTGTGGCTCAAGTGGTAGAGTGCTAGCCTTGAGTTCAAGCCCCAGGATTGGCAAAAAAAGATTACAAGTAAGTCATGGTAAAACACAACATAAAGCTGCCCCGCTTAACTACTTTTAAATGTATAACTGTGCATTTGAATGGCTGTGTAGAACTCTCACTACCATTCTCTTCCATCTCTTCATACCGTTCCTTTCTCCTACCACCAGCTTCTCCTTACCACCAATCTGACTACTCTTTAAGTATAAGGAGTATCTTTGAAACCACTGGTTTGTATCAGAATCTCCTCAGCAACATATGTAAAATATCTGTGCTCATCTCCCTTAGAGATTATATTTGATTTTATACCTTTGAGGTAAAGCCAAGTACAGTAAACCTGCCTTATTCATTGATTTCATGGCATGCAGCTTTCATCCAGAATAGGCAAAACATTTTACATATATATGTATATATACACACATATCTATGTGTGTGTATACCTATACATATATGTATATATGTGTATTTATGTGTGCACACACATATATATGTATGTGTGTGTATATATATATACACATATCCAGTCTTGGTGCTTGAATTCAAGGCATGGGCACTATCTCTTTTTGCTCATGACTAGCATTCTACCACTTGAGCCACACCACCAGTTCTGGCTTTTTCTGTGTATGTGGTCCTGAGGAATCGAACCCAGGGCCTCATGCATGCTAGACAAGCACTCTCCCACCAAAAGTAGTAAGTCCCCACCTTCACATTATACACCCAAGGCCATGAAGCCCACTATGTAGTCAGTTGTGTTTAAATCTCTGTGTAGTCTGCTGAATATTCCCTTCCCTTGACTTTGTCACAGTATGCCTCCCCCAAAAGCATGGTGAAATTTAATGTGCTTAACTGTAGTGATAATGTGAAGATTGTAGATTTGTTAAGGACAGTATATCACTAGAGATTTGAGCAGCAGCAAGGGAAAAATGAATTAAGCATCTGCAGTACAATACTGAGCTCTGTGCACTCAAAACATTCATGATCTGGGGCTGGGAATATGGCCTTAGTGGCAAGAGTTCTTGACTCGAAAACATGAAGCCCTGGGTTTGATTCCCCAGCACCACATATATAGAAAATGGCCAGAAGTGGCGCTGTGGCTCAAGTGGCAGAGTGCTAGCCTTGAGCAAAAAGAAGCCAGAGACAGTGCTCAGGCCCTGAGTCCACGCCCCAGGACTGGCAACAAAAAACAAAACAAATAAATCAAATGTAAACAATTAAAAAAAAACATTCATGATCTTTCCTCAGTGGTGTTCCCCTTGGAACCATGAACCCACAAATGCCAAACCCTACTGTGTCTGATCTTTCACAACACACCCTCCCCCAGGATCCATGTTTTCTTTCCCGTGTTAGAATCAATAGAAGGATGATATTTTTCAAGAAATTTTTACTGAACACCTACTTTGGACTATGTTCTGTACTAAAGCATCATTATGTTTACAGTTAATTGATGAATATGATTTGAACTATAAAAATAGTATTCAGAATAATATTCAGTACTGAATAGGAGAAAAATATGGGGGAAAAGCCCATTTGCATTGGTGACAGGTTAACGTACTACTTGCCTTAATAGGGTTTTGTGTAAATTATTAACTCTTATTCTGCCTTCTTTCTTTTCTCCATCTTCCTTTCTCTTTTTCTTTTTCCTCTTTCTGTTTTTAGTAAAAGCATGTCCCTAAGGATTTCAAATATAATTTAAAATACTTCAAACTTCAGTTGAAGTAGAGTTTTTTTTATGGTAATATTTGTATACACTGTGGAATGGCTAAATCAAGCTAATGACATACATCATATGGGAAGTATTATTTTTAAAGACTGGTGTATTTAAAGGTATTACATGAAAAAGAAGTTTTGTAATCAATTACGCTTATAAAACATTAGATTCCGTAAAATCATATTGAGACCTTACAGTAAAACTGCTCAAAGCCTTTATTCTAGAGTGGGAGGCATGGCAGTGAAAGTAAAGTACTGACCAAATTACTTGCCTAGGGCTTTCTTTCCTCCAAGAAGGTAAGTTTTTCAGAAGACATAAATTGACACATCCATCAATAAAACAATGGCATAATATGGTTTTAAAGTGTGAAAAGTATGTAGTATAGCACCTGGCTCATGGTAAGTACTCATGAACTGCTGTTAGTTTAATTGTTAATTTGCTTATGAAATTTTTTTTCTTATAAACAGAAATTTTTAAGTGTGGAAGAGAGTAAGGTTATATTTGACCCTTAGTCATGCCAAGAAGAAAGCCAAGTAAATTGAATATTTTATAATAAATACTATGTAGTCAAGTCAATATTTATTTTTATCTAGCTTTTTCTACTGTTTGTGAACTTGTGTATTTTAGTTTTTTTCAAGGTAAAGGAGTAGAGCTTTCCATTTGCAGCCTGGAAAGGTTTTT
The DNA here is from genome assembly GCF_023159225.1 of Perognathus longimembris pacificus. Classification (NCBI taxonomy): domain Eukaryota; kingdom Metazoa; phylum Chordata; class Mammalia; order Rodentia; family Heteromyidae; genus Perognathus; species Perognathus longimembris. The sequence continues at coordinate 33,640,574 of NC_063172.1, read as the reverse complement.
TGTTGTTGTTGTTGATGTCTATTTATATTTTCTTCTTACTCCAGGTTGTGGGATTCAAGAATTTAGCATTAATGGACTCATCCTCTAGTCTTTCTAGAAACTCATCAGACTACCTAGCTCCTTACAGCCGCATTTTGAGATATGCAGTGTCTACTGCTCTTTGGCTAGTCATTGGAATTATTCAGGTAAGAAGAAATTGTATTTTTAATTAATAATACCTCTCTATAATTCTGTGGCATACCAATTGTCTTCAACTGTTGATCTATTTTCTGATTTCTATAGCAGAATTGTGTCCGAAACAGTAATAATAGTTACTTACAATGTATGAAATTCAGGCATTGTGTTAATCATTTACTTTATACATATTAGCTATTTATCTTTTACATTGGCCCTTATAGATAGGTTTATCCTCATCTACAAGTGAGAAAACTTGAGCCTCAGGAAGGTTAAATGATTGCTTATAACCATGTAGCTAGTAATTGGCTGAACTAGAATTTGAACCCAGGAAGTTTGATTTAAGTATTTACATTGTCAGTAATGTGTGCTCTGAAAGAGCTTTCAGAGTCTGCAGCTTTCTAGTCACTTGTTAGCCCCTTGTCTAGTATATATACCACATATATGATATTATACATATATGTATAAATATGTATATATATGACTATAGGGACAGATATACTACTGTGAGTATTTTCCTTTTCTTTTTAAGCTGTAGCTTATTATTAAGTCTCACTGTAATTGCTATTTCCTATTGAGAGATACTAAAATCAAGAGTCCTGTCAGCTTCAGGGTTCTGTGGCTCTAGCAGAGGGTCTTGTCTATCCTTACTCCTCCTTACTCCCCAGTGGGAAAGAAAAAAAAAGATTGGAAAAAAGATAAAGAAGTGACAACATTTATCTCTAATATCTGCACATCTTTCTCTTGCTTTTAGCCATTTGTTTGATTTAAAATCCTCTTAAATTTCACAATCATCTTCTGAAGATGGAACCTGTACAGAGTCAGACTTCATTTCTGTATCCTTGCTGATAAATATCTACCTAAAACATCCTTTTGCATCTTTTCTTTCTTTCTTTCTTTCTTTTTTTTTTTTTTTTTGGTACCAGTTCTGGGGCTTGAACTCAGAACCTGAGCACAGTCCCTGAGCTTTTGTGCTCAAGGCTAGTGCTTTACCATGGAGTCACAGTTCCACTTCTGGCTTTTTGGTAGTTAACTGGAAATAGGAGTCTCAGGGACTTTCTTGCCTAGGCTGGCTTCAAACTGCAGTTCTTAGATCTCAGATTCCTGAGTAGCTAGGATTACAGGTGTGAGCTACCAGCACTTAGTGTATCCCCTTAAAAGAGCTGGTTCATGAAGAATTGGATAGTTACATCCAGGTGTTATTCTACAGACTGACATTTGACACCCCCCTCCCCACTGTCTGCGCTAGGTATAGATGGGACTATCCCTAGGATTGGATGGAACCCTGGGCCATGGTCATGCTAAGCAAACTGTACCACTGAGCTACAACCAAAGCCTGAAAATCCTATATATTACAAATTGATGAGATTCTTTATTTCAAACTTAAAAGGGTACACCTCTTCTAGCCAGCAGATCCCAGGGAAATGGATGAAGAAATGCTCAAGCAGTAGTATCTTGTGTTTAGTAATTTTAATATTAAATAAGTAATAATACAATATCATCATCAAGCAAAGAATGCCTAAGCCGAAATTCTCTACCCCTAACTCAGATTTATAAATTCAAGGCTGGCTTTTTTTTTTTTTTTTTTTGGTGGTGGTGGTAGTGGGCTTTGAATTCAGGGCTTTCTGCTTGCAAAGCAGGCACTTTATCACTTGAGCTATACCTCCAACCTATGATTTATACATTCAAATTAGCCCAGGGCAAACTCAAGGGAGTTACAGGAAAATAGAAAGAAAGGCACATTTCACAGCAGGTAACAAAAAGTCAGGAAACACCAACAGTTATATTCGCACAGTCTTGTCTAACCTCTTCTAGATTGTGATATTCAGTCAGGCTTTATTCATTATTCCTTTTTTTTTTTTTTTTTGCCAGTCCTGGGGCTTGAACTCAGGGCCTGAGCACAGTCCCTGAGTTTTTGTGCTGAAGGCTAGTGCTCTACCATGGAGCCACAGTTCTACTTCTTGCTTTTTCTATGTATATGGTACTGAGGAATTGAACCCAGAGCTTCATGTATGCGAAGCAAGCACTATACCACTAGGCCATATTCCCAGCCCTCATTCTTTTTTTATATAACTAAAGAACATTTATTTACTTTGCACTAAGACTTTATCTGAGTATATAACTGAATTGTTACCATCCTAACCCATCTTAAAGGGTTGGTGTATAAATGTTATAAATTAGATAAGAACAGTTTGAAGGACTGGAACCAACATTAACTGACAATGAACAACTTCCATCTAAATTATTATAAAAATGTTTAAGTAAAAAGAAAAAGGAAAAAATACAATGAGGGCTTTCAATAAAAAAGATCCCTATATCCCTATGTATTTCATCTAGAACGTTCACTCTTGGCCAGAGTATAACAAAATGGAAACAGCACCACTGTAATACAAACTCCCACTGTAGCACATTGTACACACCTGTGTTCCAAGCCCACCCCTGCACTCTAATGCTTCCAACTCAATTATTTCCCAGCCTGTTGGGCCTGCTGGCAAAGGAGCATGTAGACCTCTTTGATCCAGTCGTTGTTATAAGACTGGCATGGCCCGGTATCAGCATGGTAAATAAGGCAGCTGAGATCTGCCAGATCATGGATAAACTCAAACAACTGACTGATATCATTCATTCTCTTCAGATGTTCTTCATACATTTTTACATTCATTCACAGATTCATAGTCAACATAAGTTCTGCCTTCTGACCTCTTGGTAGGCTGCACCAGCAAAATGGTATGAGACATCGCGCCAAACTCTCAACACCACCGCACACAAGCTCAGCTTATTCATTCTTTTTATTTCCATTAACCTTAATATTTTCAGCTTCTTGGTGATATTCTTTCATTTTTAAACATTGAATGCCACTGCACAAAGCCAAAACTGGAGCTGTGGCTCAAGTGGTAGAGCACCAGCTTTGAGTTCAGTGCCATGCCCCGAATTCAAGCCTCAGTACACACACGTATACACACACACACACACACACACACACAGTATCTAAAGTGTTTAGGAAAACATCCTCAATAATCAGCCGCTATAAATGCACTTACTTATTAATTCCCACATTTAAGTACACCCTGTTCTTATTTGGAACTTCTTTCTTCTTAGAATATAACAGTATGGCTATAAAAGAAAATTGAAATCTGGAAGGTAATTAGCATGATTTTGGCTTAATGTTTCAGATTGTATACTTTGCTGCTTTTTATGAGAGATTCATAGAGGATAAAATTCGACAGTTCGTTGATTTGTGCTCTATGAGTAATGTAAGTACTTTCTGAATTTACCTTGAAACTATTATTTTTCCCCTTTTGAGGGTAATGAGTACATTAAGAAAGGTTTAAAAGTGATTTGGTGTGATTGAATTTTTAGTCTAATTTTCCACTGACTGTTAATTCCAAAGTTGATTATAATGAGCTGCATTAGTTTTTACTTCTTTACTTGCAGTTCTTAATTTTGAATTTCTTATGCTGCCAAATAGTTTATTTGTCTTATGACTCTTGAAAAATTTTCATGTATCAAAATTTCCTCCTTTCTTGAGAAAATATCTTCAATCTCCCTTACATAATTCTTTCATTTCTTTTTGTTTTATGCCAGTCCTGAGGCTTGAACTCAGTGCCTAGGCACAGTCTCTGAGCTTTATTGCTCAAAGCTAGCACTCTGAAACAAAGCTCTACTTCTGGCTTTTTTGATGGTTAGTTGGAGATAAAACTCCCATGTATATTTTTTCCCAGGCTGGCTTCAAACCATGATCCTCAGATCACAACCTTCTGAATAACTCAGATTACAGGTGTGGGCTACTGGTGCCCAACTTATATTTACTTCTAAAAAGTAACCTTATTGTTCTCTTAACCCTTATTATCTTTTCTTATGTTTCCCAAAAGTTCTCATTAGTTTGTGAGAGGAAGCAATTTTAAGAAAAACTTGTTTTTATTGGTTTATAAATGAGTTTCTGATTGCTCCTTTTTCATCTTTTTTAAAAAATAGATATCAGTGTTTCTATTGTCCCATAGATGTTTTGGCTATTACATTCACGGTAGATCTGTACATGGGCATGCAGATACGAACATGGAAGAAATGAATGTGAATCTTAAAAGAGAAGCGGTATGAATGCTCATTTCTTTTTCTTTCTTTTCTTCTTCTTTTTTTGTTTTTTTTGTTTTTTTGCTAGTCATGAGGCTTAAATTCAGGGCCTGGGTACTGTCTCTGAGCTCTTTTGCTCCAGGCTAGCACTCTACCACTCAAATCACTGCTTTGCTTCCAGCTTTTTGGTGATTAATTGGAGATAAGGGTCTCACTGACTTTCCTTCCCCTGCTGGCTTTGAATCACAGAGCTCAGCCTCCTGAGTAGCTGTGACATACAAACATAAGCCACCACCACCTGGCTTGAATGTTTTATCTTTTTTATTTTGTTGAGAGATGCTCTCTTTTCTTAATCTAAGAGTTATAATAGTATTTTAAAAATTCTCTGTATATCACTTTGACAATAAATAAGTAAATATTTTTTAATTCTCATTTTTGAAAATTATCAGCATACAAACTCATTACCCTGAACACTGGTAAAGTTCACTTTTGAAAGGTCACTTTTGGAAATTATCAGGGTACAAATTCATTAGCTTGGACATTGGTAAAGGACAGGAATCTAATAATGTCCAGTAGTTTCTATATGAACTATGTTTTAAGACAAACAGATAATACATGAAATTTCTTCATTATAGAAAGTAAGAGGAATTACAAATTAGAAAATTACCATTTTGAAATGATTTGTGGATTAGTGAATGTAGGTCATCTGGATACTAAAACAAGAGAGTAGGGAACTTATGAAGAATCAGGTTGATATAATCTACATACACTGATTCAGTTTTTTTAATAAGGAAAGATAAGGAAAACATACACTCTCTGATATGATAAAGTAAGAATTATACAACATCATCCATAAAGTATTCTTGCCTAAAAAAACTGCTCCTAAATATATCTAGACATTGCCACCATTTTCTGGAAAATATAAGGATAGCATGGTAGGAAGTATTTAGCTAAATCCCGAGTATCAGATGCATTATATGACAGGTAGCTCAATGTCTCCAGATAAATCGGTGGCATGAAAAGAGGAGTGATAGTTCTGTTAGGAGAGTAGGAGAGCTATTATATACTAAGAGGAACTGAAGAAGCAAAACAGTTAAATACAGTGTACAGAAATTGGATCCTGATTCAGATCCTATAACAAACATCTTTGGAGAAAAATCTGAAAAATATAATGGACTTACACTAAAACAAATTGGCTTTTATTAAACATTTTATTTTATGATCCTTATTAGTTAGAAATTTACAAATGAAATGGCATGATCTGGAGTCTGCTTTGAAATCTAAGGTTGGGTGCAATGCCTCATACCTAGAATCTATCTCCTCAAGTGGCAGAAATGAGAAGATCACAGTCCTATGTTAGCCCAGGCAAAACGTTAGGGAGACACTCCCTTTAAACCAATAAGTTGTATATGGTGGCATGCACTTGTCATCTCAGCTAAATAGACATAATTAGGAGGATTGAGGTCCAGGCCAGCTTTGGTAAAACCTTATTCAAAAAAATAGGACATAAAGGGTTAGGAGCATGGCTCAAATACTAGAGTGCCTGTCTGGCTAGTATGCAGCACTAAGTTTGAACCCCATCTCTACATATACACAAAATTATGCCAAAAACTGGGTCATAGTGGTACCTATAGCCTGAGCTATGATTGTTTCTCTAAAATAAAATCCCTTAAAGAAAATTAAATGCTCTTAAAATACTCAGGAGAATACATGAAACAAAATTGTTATAATATTGAAACCGAGTGATAGTTTACTATTTCTGTATCGCATTTGAGAATTTCTGTAGTAAAAAATTTAAGAGAACAAGTTACACTTAAAAACAAAAGCCAAGAGAGTTAGGTGCTGGTGGCTCTTAACTGTAATGCTAGCTACTCAGGAAGCTGAGACCTGAAGATTGAGGATTAAAGCCAATTCAAACAGAAAACTCATCGAGACTCATTATCTCTAATTCACCAGCAAAAAGCTGGCAACAGAAATGTGGCTTGAGTGGTGTAGCACTAAGGCTGTAAAAAAGCTAAGAGACAGAAACCAGGCCTGAGTTCAAGCCCTAGTACCTGTACCAAAAGAGAGAGAAAGCGAGCGAGAGAGAGAGAGAGAGTATTAAGTGATTAAGGGACCATATGTATGAGAATTTTATACATAATAATAACACCCTAGAGAATGTATTTAATACATTGTACTATTTCGCTTGGTTAACTTAAAAATTACTCTGGCTTGAAGAGTTAAATAATAAAAATTGAAATCAAAACTAGGTAGAAAACAGTATTTCAGATTGGGCAATGATGTTAAAAGTATAGAAAATAGAAAGCACCAAGAAGGGAATAGTAACTGTCTTTTACTATATTAATATAGTATGCATACATATCAATTATAAAGATAAAAATTAGAAAAATATTCAATAACAAATATGACAGATATTGATAGCTATGTTAAAAATAAGCAAATAAGAAAACACTAAGCTAAAACATCAGTGGAGAAGTGACTGAAAGATTTTAAGAAATAAAGACTGAAACAAAAGAAACCAGTAAATGTAAAAATATTAACTCATAGAAGTTGCAAAAACAGGGCTGGGAATATGGCCTAGTGGTAAAGTGCTCGCCTCGTATACATGAAGCCTGGGTTCCATTCCTCAGCACCACATATATAGAAAAAGCCAGAAGTGGCACTGTGGTCAAGTGGTAGAGTGCTAGCTAGCCTTAAGCAAAAAGAAGCCAGGGACAGTGCTCAGGCCCTGAGTTCAAGCCCCAGGACTGGCAAAAAACAAACAAAAAAGTTACAAAAATAATCTGTCTAATGCTTAAAAGCACCTAGGACACCATGGGTGCCCTCAAAACAATTGCTGTCAGGATAAATTTTACAAACCTTTGGAAAGCATTTGAGCAAAAGGAATACATGATCTATTCATTTTATGAATTTAACTTAAAGAAAAATTAGCCATACGATTAGCCAATTGGATTTAAGATCTTTATCACAGAGATTGTTTTTAAGTAGAAGAATATGTAAATTCTAGAACCTTAAATAAATTGATTAGTCATTACTACATGTTAAAATCTTGTTTTATAGGATATATTAAAATCAGTTTGATTTCTTTTATTCTGTGCATATGTGTATGCCTTAGGAAAAAGACAGGAACTCAAATACCTTAAAATAACTGTAGCTCTGAGTGTTGAAATTATAGTTGTTTTTGTAGCTCTCCAAGACTCATAAATTCTCCACAGTACCATATACCCTTTTAAGTCATTATTCCAAATAAAAATATTTAAAATAAAATTAAAAAGTTATTGTTTAAAATAAAAGAAGATCAAGCACAGATTAGACTTAGGAAAAGAAGGAGACTATTAAGTTGTTCAGTAAGTGATCAAGCTTTTTGGAAAGCATGAGAGGAGGGGTTCAGCATCAGTGACAATAGGCTAGGTGGTTGGATAGGGTAGAGCAAAATGGTATGTGTATGCAGTGGTCAGTATTTAAAGGTAACCCAAAATGGATATCTGATCCACAATATTCACTGTTCAATCATACATCACTATATATGAGATTGGGGGGGAGGGAACTCAAGTGTTTAGAAAATGAAATGGCCATTTACAGTTATAAAAGCTAGCTAATCCTAAAACTAGACTTTTGAGCATACATGAGTGATTTATTAATCATAAAGCTAATCATAAAGCCAAGAATATCAATATATAATGATCTTAGTTTTTTCCCCCCTTTTTAAGTAGAACAGAGTGAAGGAGATGATATAAAGACCCAAAGAGAAGGACGTATTATAATAAAATAGAACTTAGTAAAATCTGGAAGAAATGGGATCCTTGGATAATATTAGACTCTCTTTGTTTCAAATGCAGTGTCACCGAATTTTACTAGGCTTATAAATCTTATAATGTTTGATACAACTAAAAACTGTTACATTTTCTTTTTGAGATAGGCAGTTTTTAAATTTTTATTTTAATTTAAATTTTTTATCTTTTCAGGAAAATTTGTGTAGCCAGAGAGGTTTGGTGCCCAACACAGATGGTCAAACTTTCCAGATTGCAGTTTCTAGCCAGATGAGACAACACTATGACAGAATTCATGAGATATTAACGAGGGTTTGTATAAAGTACATTTCAGACATATTTTGCCAGTATTAAATACCAAGAATTTAAGACATGTTATGATTTTTTGTTTCTCTTTTTATATTAGAAAAATGGCCCTGCTAGATTATTGAGTTCATCGAGTACTTTTGATCAAAGTATAAAAGCATATCATATGATGAATAAATTTCTGGGCTCTTTCATCGATCATGTATGTATGTCAACATTTATATTTAAGCTAGGATCAAATGTACTTTTTTTAAAAAGTTAAGTGGGAATTTTATTTTTTATGTATATAGTCTTTTTGGGTGCCAATGGCTCATGTCTGTAGTCCTATCTATTCAGGAGGTAGAGATCTGAAGATCACCAGTTGAAGCTAGCCCATGCAGGAAAGTCCATGAGACTCATCTTCAGCTAACCAGCAAAAAAGCTGAAAGTGGAGCTGTGTGTGAAGTGGTAGCATACTTGCCTTGAGCAAAAAAGCTCAAGAACAGCACCAGGTCCTGAGTTCCAGCCCAGGAGAAGGGCGCACGCGCACGTGCTCTCACACACACACACACACACACACACACACACACACACACAATATAGTCATCCACAGTTTTAGTTTAGGGATAAAGTTAGGTTATATGAAAGACAAATGAGGTGCTAGGAATATGGCCTAGAGGCAAGAGTGCTTGCCTTGTATACATGAAGCCCTAGGTTGGATTCCTCAGCACTACATGTATATGTGTGTGTGTGTGTGTGTGTGTGTGTGTGCGTGTGTGCCAGAAGTGGCGCTGTGGCTTAAGTTGGCAGAGTGCTAGCCTTGAGCAAAAAAAGAAACCAGGGACAGTATTCAGGCCCTGAGTTCAAGCCCCAGAACTGGCCAAAAAAACTACAAAACAAGACAAATGAGATTGTATGTGTTTATTAGTAAATTATGATTCTCCTAAAATATGTCTGTATTAAAGTTTTGGTAGCAGGATACCAAGCTAATGACATGGATATCATTGAAGTGTGCTAAGCAGATTTGTTTTTATTTTTAATTGGATTTATTATTTTGATAGTGTGGTATATCTTGACTGATATAGCTGACTTTATTACTCATTATTGTCTTCCCTGTATTATTATTTGTTCAAAATAACTTTATTGCTTATTGTTGTATTCCTTGTATTATTTTTTGTATACCTGAAAGGCATACAAAAGTGATATATAAATGATTTTAAGCATATCAGGTCCTAACTAAATACTGCTGCTGGCAATTAAATGTTAAGATGGTCCTAAAGCAGATTTTGTTATAAGTCCTAGTATAGTAAATTCCTTTTACAGAATAGATTTTCCTTGTGTACTTTAATATTTCCAACTTCAGATTTTTCATTAGTTGGAAAGCTCTTACTATTTTCTTACATGACACTTCTCATTTTAGGTTCATAAGGAAATGGATTACTTTATAAAAGATAAATTACTTCTTGAAAGAATTCTTGGAATGGAGTTCATGGAACCAATGGAAAAAAGCATCTTTTACAATGGTATCCTTATATACTATTTTCAGGGTTTGGGAAGGAAAAGTGCTATAGTTATTTTTTCTGTGATTTCTATAATTTTGTATGAAACCTCATAGAATATATATATTGTATATAACCTCATAGAATTAGTAGTTTTCTGTGTTCCATTTTATTGTGTCAGGTAGGAGAAAAAATATAAAAAATTCAACAAGAATGCTGAATTTCATGATCAGTAGACCTCAAAAAGAGTAAAATAACATAAAATTCAGATTTTTACTGCAATGTATATTCAGTAAGAGATAGGAAACATTTAAAGAAAAAAAAATATTTGATGCTGGACACCAGGGCTCATGCCTGTAATATGAACTACTCAGGAGGCTGAGATCTGAGGATCACATACAGAGCCAAAAAAGTTCAGGGCAAGAAAGTCCACAAGACTATCTCCAATTTACCACCAAAAAAGGTTGAAGCAGAGCTGTGGCTCAAATGGTGGGACACTAGCCTTTGACCAAAAAAGCTCAGAGATAGTGCCCAGGCCCTGAATTCAAGTCCCAAGGTCATCATGCATGTGTGCACAGGTGTGTGCGCACATACACACACAAATTTAATATTTAAAATATCTGATTTTTTTCTGGACTTGGGCACTGTCCCATGTAATTTTTTACTCTCTCTCATTCTCCAAAAGCACTGGTATTTCTGACAGGAATAATGATTAAACCTGGTTTTATAATTACCAGAAAGGTGTAGTATATATGCCAGTTGTAGTGTGACTAGCAACCTGTTGTATGGGTTGGTAAGAAGGACACTAGTGTACAGTGTCCTGGCTTCTCGGTATCTTTGTCCATGTGCCTTTCATGGCAGATGAGCCAGTCCTGAGAGAGACAAGCCAACAGTCCCTTCATTGTTTGGTCTTGTTTAATACACCAAGTGTGCTGACATAGCCGGCTGCAGGTACAGATTATGCCATGAACAGAAAGGAGAATACAAATCAAGCCAGACAGACAAAAGGCAAAATGGATACGTTTTGAACTGAGTCTTAAAGAAAAAAAATAAAGAGCTATTTTATCAAAGAAGCGGGTTAAGGGAAATATTAAGTATATATATATATATATATATATATATTTTTTTTTTTTTTTTTTTTTTTTTTTTTTTGCCAGTCCTGGGCCTTGGACTCAGGGCCTGAGCACTGCCCCTGGCTTTTTGCTCAAGGCTAGCACTCTGCCACTTGAGCCACAGCGCCACTTCTGGCCATTTTCTATATATGTGGTGCTGAGGAATCGAATCCAGGGCTTCATGTATGTGAGGCAAGTACTCTTGCCACTAGGCCATATTCCCGGCCCCAATATTAAATATTTTTTTAAAAATATTCGTCTTGCATAAGGAAAACTTGTTAAAATCACTTTATGTAGCTTACTCTGAAGTGGGACACAGCATGAGAACAGTGCTCCAAAGGTAAAGAGGACAGATACCATATCCCAAACATTTTGTTGACATGTTAGGGAATTATTCTTTATCTTGTAAACCAGTCATTTTTTTAAAAAATGAAATTTTTGCCCCACCAGATGTGTAAGTTGATCCATGGAAGTATTAAAAGAACAAATTAAAATAACTTTGTATATTCCTAATTCTGTCATTCTTAATATATAAATATATGTATCAATTATAGACACACACACACACACACATACACGCACACACGTGCCTATAATGCTAGCTACCCAGGAGGCTGAGACTTGACTTGAGTATCATAGTTAGAAGCCATCCAGAGCAGAAAAATCTGAGACTCTATCTTCAAAATAATCAGCAAAATGCCAGAGTGGAGGCAGCCTCACATGGTAGAGCATCAATCATGAGCCAGAAAGCTGAATAAGACTTCAAAACCCTGAGTTTAAGCCCCAGTACTGGTACTCGTCCCCCCCAAATTATAATATGAAAAGAGATGATAATAAAATGTATCCAGTAGGATAGTAGAAACTCTGCAGTTTATTTTGATAAGGATGCATGATCTAAAAAATTTGATAACCACTGCCAGTGAATGGGGATATCATTGATATACTTTGATTTATACATTGGATGGATTATTCTGATAGTGCAGTATAGTTTGAGTTAAATAGATGAGTTTAATCCTTAAGAATATAGCTTTCAAAGTCTTCTGGTATTGAATACTGCCTCTACTATTTACTAGCTTCATCAATTTAAGAAAATTGATTAATCTAACTTAAAAGACTTCTCTATAAAATTAGATGACTTTCTAAATGTTTGGTGGCTTATGTACAAATAACTTAGAATAATTCTTGAAATGAGGGTTGTGAGTATGAACTCAGGAAAGAGATATTATTACTCTTTTTTTTTTTTTTTTGCCAGTACTGGGGCTTGGACTCAGGGACTAAGCACTGTCCCTGGCTTCTTTTTGCTCAAGGTTAGCAGTCTACCACTTGAGCCACAGCACCATTTCCTGTTTTTCTGTTTATGTGGTGCTAAGGAAATGAACCCAGGGCTTCGTGCATGCTAGGCAAGCACTCTACCACCAAGCCGCATTCCCAACCCCTTATTACTCTTTTCCATGATTTCATTTTCTGTATATATTCTCCCCTCTTCTTCCTTTTTACCTTCTTTTTCCTCCTCCTATTTTCTTTTCTGAATTAATACTAGAAAAAGATCACCCAGGAGAATATGGAACATATGCTTCTATTACATGCATAGTGAGTGTGTATTTTTTTAGTTTATTTTGGACAGGTCAGTGGTCTTAATAAGCTACATATTCCTGTGGTTAGCATCCAGATCATGAAAGAACATTACTAGCACAGATTTCTTCTCTAATAGAACAGGGGGCCTTCACTGGGTATTCATGGCAACATCCAGACCTTCAGAACTTGCTGACGGAATAAGTATATCCTCCCTAGTAAAAGGGATTATAGTACTCATTGCATCTTTCTAAAAGGGCATCCATTTTTCAGAAAGAGCAAAATCCACTTTTTAAGTGAAAAGAGGACTTGGAGCAAAACTGAAAGAGACTATTTGAGATATAAGTAGCCTGTGCCTTGCTATTTTTCAAAAAACTAACTCTTAGAAAATCTGAGATTCATTGAGCTTTTAGTTAAAATAAGAAATAGAGATACTGGCACAGTGGCTCACACCTGTAATCCTAGGTACTCATGTCATTGAGATCATGAGGATGATGGTTGGAGGCCAGAATGGGCAAAAAAGTTCATAAGACACCCCCATATCCCCATCTCAACTAATGAAAGCTAGATGTAGTGGAACATACATGTCATCCCAGCTACACAGGAAACATAACTAGGAGGATCATGGTCCAGGTCAGTCAGGGCAAAAAGCAAGACTTCATTGAAAAATAGCTAAGGCAAAAAGGATTTGGGCATAGCTCAAGTGGTATATTGTCTTTCTAGCATGTACAAGGTCCAGATTTTACACCCTAGTGCCTTACACACACACCAAAAAAGAAAAAACAATGAAAAGGAAGAAAGGAAGGGGAGAGCAGAGGAGGGAAAGAGGGGAGAAGGAGCAAAAGAAAATAAGGATATTCACTAACTGTTCTTTGGAAGATACCGATTATATACTTAACACTACTAGCAATTTATAATTTCTGTACTTTAATTTCTAATATATAATTAATTTTTTAACAGATGAAAGTTATTCTTTTAGCAGTATGCTGTATTATGGAAATGAAGCCACCCTTCTTATTTTTGAGGTGTTATTCTTCTGTGTTGTGGATTTGGCTTGCCAAAATTTTATTTTAGCAGCCTTTCTTACATACCTACAACAAGAGGTAAGTTTAAACTTTCTTCCGGGTTTACTTAGAAATAACTATATTGGAGAAATAGGTATTTATTTTCCTACCAGAGAGTAACATCACTGACTTACAGTAAGAATTTGTTTAAAATATGACTCTGACCTTTGGGTCAGTGAAATGCTAGGGAAGAGGGCATAAATTGCATGGTCAGTGAACAAAATCTGGGAGAAAGATATTTAATTGCAAGTCTCCTACATACCAGATATGAACACTAATGAGAGTTCCATTCATACCCATAAAGCAATCACTGGAGTTGTAGCTCAGTTCAGCATTGCAAAGTCCCTTTAGCTTGTATCTCACATATCCCTCCTGTGTGGATAATAAGTAACTAGGCATCAAATCTCTGAAATGGATATTTTAAGGAAGACAGCTCAGGGCTTGAATTGCAAATGTACCCAAATATTCTCCACTATGTCAAAGACGTGTATAAGTCAGTAGCATGTAATTTGTTTGCCTTGTTAAAGATTTAGAATTATGAACATATTCTGTCCCAACCAAGTAGATTCCTTTGATGCTTTTATAGCTTACAGAATTAGAAGAAAATTGCCTTTCCAGATGTTTTGGCAAAGACCAAAAAAGTTGCCTTAGTAACTCAAAAATATCTTTAAATGAAGAACATACATTGCTTTTGATATTATAAAAAACATTGTCTATAATGAAAGATCTTAAGATAAGTTTATATGTCACTGTGGAATTCTAGATGTCTGATACATGAAATAGTTAAAAATTTTAATTTAGATATTTTAGTGATGTACATATTTAATTTTCTTTATAAATATTTCATTCTCACTTGTTTTAATTTTCCAGGTGTTTAGATTTATTCGTAACACAGTAGGACAAAAGAATTTGGCAAACAAGACACTGGTGGATCAAAGATTTCTGATTTAATTTTTTGATTAGGCAAATTAAGGACTCTATAAGGTGACAAGAAAAGTCTTATCAGGTTAGTTTGTCATATTTTTTAAACTTTTAATACAAATTTTTTTAACCAAAAGATGTATTTTTATAGTTTGTAAATATATGATCTGAGGGAGGGGAAAAATATAATGTGACATGTTATAAAATATTGTTTTCACATTCTGTATGGCATTTACTTCACTAAATAACAAACTACCACTGACAGTGGAGCAAAGAAATAAACATCACTTTCAGCAAAACATGCTTCATGATAACCAAACTCATCCTCATTGCTTGTCTCTGTAGATAATTTCAAAGCGGTGGTTGCCTACATTTCCTGACTGGCAAAATTATTTGATTCTATGTTTAAGACTAGCTTTCAGTTCAATATTTCCCATTTACATTTATGGTTAAATAAATATTGATAAATATATTGTCAATTTGCATTGAACGTTTGAATTGTGTTATTGCTGACTCAGTTTACTTCGTTCTTTCTGCTCACCATATTGGTCTATTGGGCGGTGCTGAGATTCTCTGTCAGATATCTCAGGAACAGTGCCATTCATCCCATTCATCCCAAGAAGCATGTCTGCATATCTAATATGGCACACATTTATTCTGCTAGAATTTGTAGTATTTTTTCCACGTGTAGTATTTTTTACACATTTTAATTTCTTAATATTTTAAGAATATTCTTTCAAAGTTTTGCTGTTCGATTACATTTAAAGATAACTAAATTATCATGTCAGGTTGACAAGGAAACTTAAAGCATTAGGCTTCCTTTTTTATATGAAAACAGAAATTTGGGTCAAAATATGATTATCATAGAGCTAATAATTTTTCACATTTTTCTTCAACATATACTTTAATAATTCTTTTCATGGTCTCATGTATACTTGAAAGCCCTCAACAAGATGGTCATGAACTCCCAAAACATTTCTTACTGCTTTCTACATTGATGCTGTATCAATACTTAAATCAATGCAATACAAATACAGTCTATATTTAGGAATTGAAAATGCATAATAAAACATAGGGTGTTTCAGTTTCGTGTTTGAGGAATGAGTTAGCATTCAGGAATAGAGCAGGTCTGCAGCCATTACCAGAGCTAAGCTGTCACTGCACCCCAGATCCTCAACATCAATGAGGAAGAGGCAGTAGAGTCTTTGAAACTCTAGTTTCTGAAGGGTCCCAAACATGATCTGTTTGTTTCTGCAGAGACAAATAAGTATATCATCACAGTCTTTTTTTTCAAGCATCTACTCAGAAGTACATGCGTGAAATCTAGCTCTTTTTCCATATGTGACAATTTCCTATGAGTGTGATTGGGGGGGGGGGCAGGGAGGGTTGGTCATGGGACTTGAACTCTGGGCCTGTGCGCTGTCCCTGAGCTCTTCAGCTCAAGGCTAGGGCTCTACCACTTGAGTCATAGCACCACTTCCAGTTTTCTGAGGGTTAACTGGAGATGAGAGTCTTGTGGCCTATCCTGCCTGGACTGGCTTTGAACCTCAATCCTTAGATCTCAGCCTCCTGAGTAGAATTACAGTCATAAGCTACTGGCACCTGGCATGAATGTTATTAAACGGCTTTTTTTTTTCTAGTCCTTGAGCCTGAACTCAGGGCCGAGCCATTGTCCGTTTTTCTCAAGACTTGCAACTCTACCACCTGAGCCACTATACCACTTCTGGCCTTTTCTGTGTATGTGGTGACTGAGGAATCGAACCCCGGGCTTCATGCATGCTAGGCAAGCCCTCTACCACTAGGCCAAACTCCTGGCCCAGAAAATTTCAAAGTACAGGATTAGGTGGCCCATTTGCTGATATACTGAAGCAGAGAAGACATTCAAAAATCATTCTAAATTAGTCTTGAACACTATTACTTTGTATTGGTTAACTACATAACAGTGTGTTCAGATTTTCACACACTGTTCACCCTTTAGCTCACATTGTTACAATTTAAATTCTAGATCCTGAGCGTAATTTTCCACTGGGTCTTTTTACCTTTTGCCAACTTCCATAGCTCCCATTCCTAATTTAAATGATTGCCTAGAAGCATTTGCTGGCTCTCTTCATCGTCTCATTTCATAATGACACAAACTCTACAGAGGGTCATTTAAGCTGCTGTGGACTCTATCCTTCAAAATATTTCTGCAGACAAGCCTTTTAGGAGAGATTGATGAGCTTGATATGCTTGCTTCTCTGGCACTGCTGGCCTTCATGCAAGAAAAGCATTCTCACTTCATCAACCCAGAGCTTGTAAGCATGGAGCATGTGTCCTGCTTATTGTCAGGCAATACTGACCAGTATTACCTGAGGGAAAATAAAGTTAAGACATAGGTCAGTGAACAGTATGACTTACTGGGGAATGCTCAGGTTTAATCATAGAAACCTGAGTCGTTTGTAAGTAGTTTTCTCACTCTTAGGTGCTTTTGGCTTATGGATCAAGCTGTTTGACATTGTAGAGTTTCATTCTACATTTCTATAAAGGAAATAAAACCTTTCATTTTCCACTCAGGGTGTTGTGAAGATTTGTTTTTACATTTTTACAAAGGAAATAAAACCTTTCATTTTCCATCCAGGGTGTTATGAGGTTTGTATATTAAAATATGCTTACAGCAGGAGGCTGAGAGTGTAGCTCAGTGGTAGAAAAGACAAAACATTACTCAGTAGAAAAATGAGCAGAGTTTCCAAATGACTGATTATATGAAAAGTACTCAATCTTATCAGTCATCATGAAAAAGCAATAGGAAACCACCCAAACAGCTAAAATGTGTAAACTATGTATTGTCAGAAGTGTACAACAGATGAAGTTTTATTATAAGTTTACTGTGAAAAGTAGGATGAGTAGATTTTTAAAAAAATTTTTTTCTTTATTGTCAAAGTACAGAGGGGTTACAGTTTCATACATAAGGCAGTGAGTACATTTCTTATCCAATTTGATATCTCCTCCCTTATTTTTCCCCTGCCTCCCCCCACCCCATATCCCTCTTCCCCTGCCCCATGAATTGTACAGTTGGTTTACACTGTATGGTTTTGTAAGTATTGCTGTTGCATTGGTTTGTCTTTTTAGGATGAATACATTTTATCTGTAACTTTCCACTGGACTTAGAGCTGTGAAGCCAGTCTTCTGTTTGAATCCAGCAATAACAGCAGGTGGCAGTAGAGTGCACACTAAGCTCTTCAGGACTGGGCTGGGCCTTCCTATGTAAAATCAGCTCTGGGAGAGCTCCCCTTGACTCCTCTCTTCTTTCTCTCCCTTCCTGCCACCGGAGTGTTGATGAGCTCAGATAACCTGGTGCTGTTTTTGCAATCTAATTTTGAAATTGAATGCAAAAATTAGAAATATACTGTCATTCATTTCCTAGGAAAGAATCATGCTATCTCAAGAAAAAAGAGGGGCTGGGGATATGGCCTAGTGGCAAGAGTGCTTGCCTTGTATACATGAGGCCCTGGGTTCGATTCCCCAGCACCACATATACAGAAAACGGCCAAAAGTGGCGCTGTGGCTCAAGTGGCAGAGTGCTAGCCTTGAGCAAAAAGAAGCCAGGGACAGTGTTCAGGCCCTGAGTCCAAGGCCCAGGACTGGCCAAAAAAAAAAGAAAGAAAGAAAGAAAGAAAAAAGAGAAAATTATCTAATGATTGTGTAGTTTGCCACTCCTTAGTTTAATGAACTATATGTTTACATGGAAATCTTTTTAAATTAAGCTACTGCCCATAGTATATAATGTCCTTATGGCACTCTCTATGACATTCCTTATATACCATGATATATATTATGATATCATAATGTAAAACATGTCATGTTATATGTTACATGTTTTAGTGTTCCAAGTTTAAACCTTACAAAAAGTCAATATAGTTTCAGCAGTCCTAAACCCCACTTCCTTTAAGGCTTAAGATTGAAGCCTCCATATTAAGCAAAATTATAAAAATGCATTTTCTCAAATGTACAAGTATTCATGCATACTTTACAGAGTATTTGCACTTTTAAAAACTGCTATGTTGGATTGGAGGGAGTTGGTATCAGAGTTTGAACTCAGGGCCTTGCACTTGCTTGGTGCTCTAACAGTTATGTCACACTCACCCTGGCTTTTAGCTAGTTATTTTAGAGATAGAGTCTCATGGAATTTTCTACCCATGCTGGCTTCCAACCATGATCTTAGATTCCTCAGTAGTTAGAATTACAGGCATGAGCCACTGGTGCCCAAAAACTTAAAAAAATTATCTCTTGTATTCATTCTCTTACTAGAAACAAAAGAACAAAAAATCACATTAAATCTTTTTTTTTTTTTTTGCCAGTCCTGGGCCTTGGACTCAGGGCCTGAGCACTGTCCCTGGCTTCTTTTTGCTCAAGGCTAGCACTCTGCCACTTGAGTCACAGCGCCACTTCTGGCCATTTTCTGCATATGTGGTGCTGGGGAATCGAACCCAGGGCTTCAAGTATACGAGGCAAGCGCTCTTGCCACTAGGCCATATCCCCAGCCCCCATCACATTAAGTCTTGATCTAAGAGCGCTGTGTATCTGCTTTTGGGTCTGGTCTCACACAAGGTACGCCTGACTTGGACCTGTTTCTTTTCCTTTGGCGGATGGTAAGATTTACCTATAACATCCCAAACTATTTTGAACTTCTGCTTGTTAATGCACCTTCATCACACCTATTTGAACATATATAAACAACTTTCTTTTACACATTTTCCAATTGAAAATCTTCATTGTTTTTACAAATGACATAGCAAATATAAACAAAATTTTTCGCTGAAGATTTCCACTACTACTCTTCATATTGGATACCTGGACACAACTGTGTAACAGAGAAAGAAGCTCCTAGGTTAGGAGTACATGCTGGAGGTATTTCTGCACTCTTCACTAATAAGGCCTGGTCTGTTTTGGTCACTGTCTAATCCCAGGGGTCTGTGTCACTTCTGCAAAGAAGGAGTGATTGAAAGGTAATTCAGTTGGGGTTACTATCTATGTAATGAAGAGCCCCTAGGTAAGGACTTGTTACTGTGTGTACCTTGCAAGCATAAATAATTCACAAATGTGTATCTAGAGGTTCCAAGTACCAGGCACTATGCTGAGGATGCATACATGTATAATGTAATGGGGTCCCCCCAAGGGAGGGAACCACAATGTAATGGGGTCCGAGGGAGGGGGAATCCCCCATGCCTCCAAGAGTCCACCACTTAGAGACAGTCTCAAGTAAAAAGATGGATGTATTAGGGAAGTACAAAGTATACTGACCGGCGAGGGTCACCGCCTAGACCCGGGAGCTGGAACCAAGACTGTAAAAAGCAGGCTGACCAGCCAGGGCCACACCCCAGACTTGGAAGCTGGGACCATGTGCCCTGAACCATGCTCAGGGTCAGGTTTTAAAGGCAAATTCCACATAGTCAAGCCTGCCACACGCAGATGGCCAATGAAGTTACAATACTTACAGAGCATGCCAGGTCACACGCAGGTGGCCAATGGAGTTACAGTCTGTCTCATTGCAACTGTGTGAACCAACCTATCATTTTAGTTAGACTTGGCAAATGGATTTGGCGGGGCTCACATGATGCAGGTGGATACGCCTACTCATAGGAGGGCACTGGTTTAACCTTGAACGTTCCTGGAAACTGCCATGCTTCAGGTGGTCAAGCAGTTTACACAATCTTATCACAGTGAAGGGGAGCTTCCCTGGATAGGGTGGGGGAGATCTTAGTGAAGATGGAGTTGGCTTCTGCTCTAATCTGACCTGCAGTCAATCTGACGCCCCTCCACAGTTAATGATGGCACTGGCCAGATCAGACCTCCCTATTTCACACAGCAGGCTTGGGCTTGTAACCATCTCTCCTAAGTCAGGTCTCCACACTCAAGAGGGTCTGTACTTGTTAACTGTTTTCCCGTGCCTATTTTTTTTCTAAGCTATCCTGCCTCATTTTTCCAAAACAATGACTTCAGTCTCTTGGTCTTAAGGGAAGTTGATGGGTGAAGATCCATCTTCTGTAAGTGTGTCAAACAGAGTAGGAGCGTGAACCTACCTAGCCAGAGACCTGAAGTGATATCCTATCTTACCAAGGGGTGACATGGGAAATTCAGTTGTTGAATTGCCAGGATCGGGTGTCATTAAGAGCACATTTATTACTCCAAACTGGGAAGGAAGCCATATGAGAAATTAGGGATAACAAGTCACAGAAGCACTATAAGGAACAACAAATCAGTATCTCCCACATACTAGTACCAAAATAGAAGCACACTAATTTGATAGAAAAGATTACTTTTTCTCATACCACCCTGACGGGTTTTTTTGTATCAAAATACCAGATTATTTTGAATATATTTACACACACACACACAGACACATGCACAAAGGTCTTTTAAAATTAATTTTATTGTCACAGTGATATACAGAGGGGTATGGTTTCATATGTAAGGCAGTGAATACATTTCTTATCAAACTTATTAAACTTGTTATCTCCTCCCTCATTTTTCTCATTTTTCCCCCCTCCTCCCTTCCCTCCCCCCAAAGGACTCAGAGACAGTCTCAAGTAAAAAGATGGATTTATTGGGGAAGTAAAAAGTATACTGACCAGTGAGGGTCACGGCCCAGACCCAGGAGCTAGAACTGAGATTGTAAAAAGCAGGCTGACCGGCCAGGGCCACACCCCAGACTTGGGAGCTGGGACCATGTGCCCTGGACCATGCTCAGGGTCAGGTTATAAAGGCAAATGCCACATGGTCAAGCCTGCCACACGCAGACGGCCAATGAAGTTACAATACTTACAGAGCATGCCAGGTCACACGCAGGTGGCCAATGGAGTTACAGTCTGTCTCATTGCAACTGTGTGAACCAACCTATCATTTTAGTTAGACTTGGCAAATGGATTTGGTGGGGCTCACTTGATGCAGGCGGATACTCCTACTCATGGGAGGGCACAGGTTTAACCTTGAATGCTCCACTACTCAGGTGGTCAAACAGTTTACATAATCCTATCACAGCTAAGGGGAACTTCCCTGGATTGGGCGGGGGGGGGGGGGGGGGGGAGATCTTAGTGAAGATGGAGTCAGCTTCTGCTCTCTTTAATCTGAGATGGAGTCAATCGGACACCCTCAACAGCCAATGATGGCGCTGGCCAGATCTGACCTCCATATTACACATATTACAGATAACACAGAACTGAAAAGAATGAACAACAGGTAAATTCAAGAACATTAAGTACTGTTTCCTGTTACTTCTCTAACAAAGGACAGTACTTTGGAGGCATAATGCCATATACAAAGTTGTCTTACTGTGCCAGAAATAGACTTCACTAGACTAAACTCAAGAAGTCAGCAAGATTTTGTTTTACCTTGGATTACATAGCTAGGTGAATATGGCCCGACACACTGAGCAGTTCTCATTTTCTGGAGTCTCTCTCAAAGCCATCATTACATACAAATCATAGATTCTTATCTAGGAGGAGGAAAAACCAAGGTCAGAACACAAAGCCAAAGG
Source organism: Perognathus longimembris pacificus (assembly GCF_023159225.1). NCBI lineage: Eukaryota > Metazoa > Chordata > Mammalia > Rodentia > Heteromyidae > Perognathus > Perognathus longimembris. Next base: position 33,618,590 of record NC_063172.1, on the reverse strand, counting down.
CAACCATCTAATCCTGCTCTTTGCTGCGGTCCGTTGTTGTTCCCTGCATGGCTCCATGTTGACTGTTTTCCTTGTGCAGCCAGTTTTTGTGAAGAGCTGAGGGACAGAACAGAGGGAGGCAGACCGGGCATTAAAAAAAAAATAGCTTAAAAATGAGTCATAGTGCTTTGTTTCCTCTTAGGTCACTTACTGAGCTTTAGAACTCAAGCCAGCTCTGATCAGAAATAATTGTAGCCAGTGTTTTTTGCATGGCACTTTGTTTCCTGACATTTAAAAAATATCCAGTGCTTTTCCGTGCATCCTTTGTAGCTACTTTCTAAAGAGCCTAGCAATGGGGAACTCACTAAATCGCCTTTAGAAGATGAAGGCTGGGGCTGGGAATGTGGCTTAGTGGTAGAGTGCTCGCCTCGTATACATGAAGCCCTGGGTTCGATTCCTCAGCACCACATGTATAGAAAAAGCCAGAAGTGGCGCTGTGGCTCAAGTGGTAGAGTGCTAGCCCTGAGCAAAAAGAAGCCAGGGACAGTGCTCAGGCCCTGAGTTCAAGCCCCAGGACTGGCAAAAAAAAATAGAGTCCCAAAAGATGAAGGCTGGGGATAGAACCTAGGAGCCCCGTGTGTGTAACACATAATGCTTTATCACAGAGCTATACTCTGCCCTAAATTGACATTTTAAATATTTCTGTGATTTACTTGGCCACCTTAGTTATGACCCTTCCTCAAAAAAGGTAAAAGTAAATGAAGTAAATGATTTCATGCATGAAACTTTTTTTTTACTCCTTGACATGAATCAAAGCAAAACTTCAAACTTATTCCTCTTGTTCTCTTGGTTCCTCTTGACTATCATAAAGCTATAAAAGACGAAGATTAAATTGCAGCTTGGACCAAAAGCTTTGAAATCTGAAAGACTTAACTCTAAACTTCCCACATCTCTTCTTCCTGCTGTGTGGTCCCCAGCAAACCCTTCTACCTCTATGAACCTCTTCCTCATACATAGAACCCCCTAACACCTGTCACATGATGGAAAGGAAGAATGGAAGGAAGGAGATGATAGAAATAAAGTTGTCAGCCTCATGCCTGAAATAGGTTAAGCGAGTAGCAAATGAGCATGGCATTGTGGCTGAACTAATATATTGACAACCACAAAACTAATGACTAGAATGAGCCTGTCATAGCCTTGTGGCTAAATGGCAGAACACAGGAGGCCTCTAAAACTTAATCATTGAAATAGAAAAGATCTCTATGATAATAGAGACAGCCCAAGTAGGTGAAGGAGGTATCTCTTTGGACTCTTTAAGTGAAAGCATTCTAGAAAGGATTCACACACAGTCCTTGGGCCCAGGACAACCAACACATCCAAATATCAAGTGTAAGCTTAACTTAAACAGGAAGTTTTAAAGAGTTAATGAAACAAGAAGTTTGATGAAAAAATTTTCAACAATTGGAGAAGTAGTTTCTATTATGGTGGGAAATTTCCACTCTTAAGAAACAACAATTTGGCCAACTGATGCAGGGCTAGATTTATCTCCCCTGGCACGGGGATGCTAAGCTTACTCTCTTATCTGTGCTTCCTTTCTCACCCTTTCCCCTGGTTGCCCAACCAGCAGCCAAGGCCAGGGTGGAGTGGGGGAGTTAGGGCAGGCCTCAGGTGCATGTGGCCCAACGAGATCCCTTTTCCTCCCTCCTTACCCACGAAGGAAGCCAGGCATAAGAGTTAATATAATAATGCTGACGGGAAAAGGGGTAATAGACCAGGAGCTGGCAATAGGCTGGCGAGCTTGTCTTGAGACCCCCTCATGGGCTAACGTCACTCCCATAGCACCACCCCTGGGCAAAGCCCATGAAAAGGGGAGCACATGTGCTAGCTGGTGAGAAGTTGGGGGGCTGGTCGCAAAGCCACCCCTTTTGGTTCCAGACCCAGAGAGAGGTGTGGCTTGCTTCCACACTGCCCCAGGGCTGGGGGAAGGGCAGCGCCTCTGAATAGCTTTCCTTGCCCTTTCCCCCCTCAAGGCCAAAGCTGAATCCCCAACAAACTGACTTTGCTAATAGAAAACTTATTTTTCCCTCTGTACTGGGGATTAAAATCAGAGCCTTGCCCAGTACTTTTGAATGAGTGGCTATAAACTGCCATCCTGTTACTTCTGCCTCTTGCTTGGATTATAAAACGTGCCACTATGTCCAATATTCCCTCCTTTCTTTTCTGCCTTCCTTCCATGATAGTAGAGACAGCCTGGGTAGGGAACTAGGCATTTCTCTGGACTCCTTAAGTGAAAACATCCTAGAGAGGACTCACACGAGGACCTAATGTCAGTCCTTTCTGTGTGAAAAGACTTCTTCCCTTTCTTCCTTCCTCCTTCAACCCTTCCTTTCTTCTTTCCTTCCTTGCTTTGTTTCTGTTTTGGGTGTTTTGATACAGGGTCTCACTATAGAGCCCAGGCTGGTGCCCTGGTGGTACCTTCTGCATTGCCCAGGATGGCTTTAAACTCAAAATCCTCCTGCAGTCTCCTCGTTATTGGGATTACAGATTTGTGCCAAAACTCAGTCCAAGAATCCTACATTTCATGAAAGGCATTTGCAAACCTTTCAATGTCCTGTTTGTACCATCCAGAAGAGACAGAGAATGTCCAGATCTCTATTCTAAGTTCTCCTTCCTCCTGATATTTCTGAGGCTATGCATTCGTGGATGATGTGCTTCATATGTGTGTGTGCATGTGCTCACATGTAACACATGCTATGGTGGGAAAGCAATATGTGACAAAGCATGTTAGGTTAAGTTATATCCCTCAAACCACCTTATAGGAGGTGCTTAAAAATTGCTTTCACTGAAAAGCAATGCCTACTTACTTGGAACATGAAGTAATCAAGAGTAGGGGAAAAACGCTTGGCATAACTGCCTCCATAATTTTTGTTGTTGTTTTGTTTTTGTTTTTGTTTTTGTCAGACATAGGGTTTGAACTTGGTCCTAGGCTCTATCCCTGAGCTCTTTGGCTCAAGGCTAGCACTTTACCATTTTGAACCACAGGACCATTTCTGAATTTTGAGGGGTTAATTGGAGATAAGAGCCTCACGAGGACTTTTCTTTCTGGGCTGGCTTCAAAACTGCTGTCCTCAGATCTCAGCCTCTTGAGTAGCTAAGATTATGGTAAAAGCCACCAGTGGGGGCTTTGCCTCTGCTTTGTATGTGTCTTTGCTCTAAGTCATTCTCTCTGTAATCACTTTGGATCAACAACATATGACAAGGAACCAAACTGCTCCCAAGGAGTAACAGAGCCTCCACGGAACAGACTACTCACCAGGCAATCATGGTTTGTTTATCCCGATTAGAATGAGAATGGTAACGACTTCTCCAGAACCCTTTTCAAAATAAGGACTAAAATAAGCAACCAGGCCACACCTTGGCCTGGACTGTTTAACACTTAGGTAGCCTTCTTTCTTCCTTTCTCCAGTTTATTTAAAACTAAAGCTCATGTCTATAGGCTAAAGGTACATCGAAGTACTATCTCCCCATGGCCTGCCTATGCCTTCATATCTTTCTCTACCATTCAATATTATTTTCTCTACTTCGTGTATAGGGGCTAGTGGATCTGACATGTCAACTCTGGAGTTTGGGTCTCTCATTTTGAGTGGTGGTAACATCTTGTTTCTCCAACTTGCCTTTCTTGTTCCTGTCACTTCACAACCTGTGCCCTGCCCCACATCACTGTCTAAACTACTAACATTAGACAATGCTATGTTTTGCTATGAATCTAGAACAGAGGATGTCTACAACATAGCACAGATGGGGAAAACTGAACATCAGACTTTGCTGTTCTCACACAGCTTCATCCAAGTCTATACCATGGGAGATTTACATTTTTGTCTTTCCTTCTTGCCCTGGCTTGCTGCTGAGCTGCTGGGACCTCTCTGCCCTGATTCTCTACTTATTTACCCTCTTCCTGGAGTCTCTAGGGTTTCTATACCACTCTGCCAGTAGTAACTCAAAACCTCTTTATCTCAGATGGCCACTAGTGGCTCACACCTACAATCCTAGCTACTCAGGAGGCTGAGTCCTGGAAAATCAAGGTTTGAAGCCAGCCTGGGCTAAAAAGTCCATGAGATTTCAATTAACCAAAAAGAGCAGACCTAGATGTATGGTAGAGCACTAGCCATAAACAAGCATATCGAAGAACACAAAGCCTTGTGTGTGCGCCCCAGTACATGTACACACACACACACACACACACACACACACACACACACACAGAGTCTGTCTTTAAGGAAGGGGTTAAGGGAAAAAAATCTGCTTGAAAGTAAGGGGCGAAGGACTTGCCTCAACGTCCCCTTTGCTTAGAAGCCCACTGCTTTTACTTAGATTGCGTAGTAGAGGTGGGTTAGGCCCAGGAGTCTAGGTTGTAGGGAAGATCCAACTACTTCTCCTTTTAGCACTAACATCTACCCTTCTTCAGTTTTACCTACAATTGTCTCTCTGTATAAATCCCTCCTTTAGGAGGTGCCTTGCAAGCTCCTCTAGTATCATCAAAGCCCCCTGTATTCATATCTTAGGCAAAACAATAGCCTTGATTTCTCTACTTTCTAGAATGTGAAATTGCTTCTGACATCTATTTTTAATAGCTGACTGCTCCTTTTCTGTAAAACTTCTAGGATAAGAATTATTAATATTCAATGAGTGTTTAGGCTTCACTTTATTTTCTAGGATACTGTCAAGTTTTACCACAGGGGAAAAATATTACAAATCATCAAATTGAGTGGCCCTGACCTGCCTGAAGCAGCTCTATAGCAGGTCCAAGTTCACTGCAAGGCCTTCAATGGAAAACTGGGATTCAAGTCCTCTCAGGGCAGCCACCAAAGGTCTGATAATTGCTTAACAGGGATATGATATAATTTGGATTGTTCCTTTTGCTTGTCATGTGTAGCTAGTGGCTCAGTTCTTATAAATGGGGACTCAGAGTTTAAATCATATGTGATTATAACATGCAAAAAATATGTACATATATATCAGTGGTAATGGTAAAACTCATCTGACAAAAAGTAAGGTTATGTTGTGCTATCCAAAGATAGAGCTTCCATTAGTGCCATTCAGATTACAAATTGTTTACACTGTTACTGAAAATGTGTGTGAGGAAAACCTTATGAAACCCATCAGACCTCAAGGTTACATGTGCTTTGTCCTCACTGAAGAACTGCCTGTATCTTTTTCATATCATTAGGTCATTTGGTGACTCCTAGTCTTTGTAACACTACTTTCTGTCCTGAAAATACAATTCTTACACATTAGAATGTGGTGGCACATGTCGGTAACCCAGTGTTCCAGAGGTTGAGGTAGGAGGATATCAAGGCCAGCCTGGACTAATAGTGAGAGCCTCAGTCCTTGGGGTAGCTTTTTATCCTGTCTTGTGTTGACCTAAGCACCAGCAGGGCACCTGGAGGTTGCTTGGTGCACCTGGCGGCTCAAAGTTCTGCCCCAAAGCTTTGGGTAAGAAAAGCCTACTGTCTGGGAAGATCCACCACCCAACGCTAGATGTTTTTCCTCTGAGTACACTGGTTTAGATGGCAGGCTGGGGTCCGGAACAGTCAATAAAATATTAAGGTGCCCCACTGGCTGTAAGGCAGTTTTTTGAGCAGTGGCAGCTGCTGCATGATTTTCTTTTACTACTAAAGAATACCCTATTTGATGCCTTGCACAATGTACCAGGGTGATGACTTTTGGTAACTAGATTTCCTCCAGTAAGGCTAAGATTTATTTGGCAGATGTAGAGAAGTAGAGTGGGGGTTCGCTACAATGAAATGGGGTCCCCCCACCAAGGGAGGGGATTCCTGGTTCCCCTAAGAGTCCACCACACAGTCTCCAGCTACAAGATGACAAAAAGACAGATTTATTGGGGAAGTAAAAAGTGAACAAAAAGTGAACCGACCGGCCTTGGTCGCAGCCCGGACTCGGGAGCCGAAACTGCCGACCACATGTGCAGGATCAGGGCCCAGACTCGGGAGCTGGAGCCGCCCGCACGTGTGCAGCCCAGACTACGGGAGCTGGAACTGCGTCCATGTGGCCTTCCAGCCTGGTTACAAGGCAAACATCACAGCCAAACTTGCCACACGCAGGTGACCAATGAAGATACAACACTTACAGGGCATGCTAGGCCACTCGCAGGTGGCCAATAGAGTTACAATCTGTCTCATAGTATCTATTTGAACCAACCTATCATTCTAGTTAGACTTGGCACACGGATTTGGCGGGGCTCACATGATGCAGGTGGATACGCCTACTCATAGGAGGGCACGGGTTTAACCTTGAACGTTCCTGGAAACTTCCATGCTTCAGGTGGTCAAGCAGTTTACACAGTCTTATCACAGCGAAGGGGAACTTCTCTGGGTAGGGTGGGGGAGATCTTAGTGAAGATGGAGTTGGCTTCTGCTCTAATCTGACCTGCAGTCAATCTGACGCCCCTCCACAGTTAATGATGGCACTGGCCAGATCGGACCTCCCTATTATACACAGCAGGCTTGGGCCTGTAACCATCTCTCCTAAGTCAGGTCTCCACACTCAAGAGGGTCTGTACTTGTTAACTGTTTTCCCGTGCCTATTTTTTTTCTAAGCTATCCTGCCTCATTTTTCCAAAACAATGACTTCAGTCTCTTGGTCTTAAGGGAAGTTGATGGGTGAAGATCCATCTTCTGTAAGTGTGTCAAACAGAGTAGGAGCGTGAACCTACCTAGCCAGAGACCTGAAGTGATATCCTATCTTACCAAGGGGTGACATGGGAAATTCAGTTGTTGAATTGCCAGGATCGGGTGTCATTAAGAGCACATTTATTACTCCAAACTGGGAAGGAAGCCATATGAGAAATTAGGGATAACAAGTCACAGAAGCACTATAAGGAACAACAAATCAGTATCTCCCACATACTAGTACCAAAATAGAAGCACACTAATTTGATAGAAAAGATTACTTTTTCTCATACCACCCTGACGGGTTTTTTTGTATCAAAATACCAGATTATTTTGAATATATTTACACACACACACACAGACACATGCACAAAGGTCTTTTAAAATTAATTTTATTGTCACAGTGATATACAGAGGGGTATGGTTTCATATGTAAGGCAGTGAATACATTTCTTATCAAACTTATTAAACTTGTTATCTCCTCCCTCATTTTTCTCATTTTTCCCCCCTCCTCCCTTCCCTCCCCCCAAAGGACTCAGAGACAGTCTCAAGTAAAAAGATGGATTTATTGGGGAAGTAAAAAGTATACTGACCAGTGAGGGTCACGGCCCAGACCCAGGAGCTAGAACTGAGATTGTAAAAAGCAGGCTGACCGGCCAGGGCCACACCCCAGACTTGGGAGCTGGGACCATGTGCCCTGGACCATGCTCAGGGTCAGGTTATAAAGGCAAATGCCACATGGTCAAGCCTGCCACACGCAGACGGCCAATGAAGTTACAATACTTACAGAGCATGCCAGGTCACACGCAGGTGGCCAATGGAGTTACAGTCTGTCTCATTGCAACTGTGTGAACCAACCTATCATTTTAGTTAGACTTGGCAAATGGATTTGGTGGGGCTCACTTGATGCAGGCGGATACTCCTACTCATGGGAGGGCACAGGTTTAACCTTGAATGCTCCACTACTCAGGTGGTCAAACAGTTTACATAATCCTATCACAGCTAAGGGGAACTTCCCTGGATTGGGCGGGGGGGGGGGGGGGGGGAGATCTTAGTGAAGATGGAGTCAGCTTCTGCTCTCTTTAATCTGAGATGGAGTCAATCGGACACCCTCAACAGCCAATGATGGCGCTGGCCAGATCTGACCTCCATATTACACATATTACAGATAACACAGAACTGAAAAGAATGAACAACAGGTAAATTCAAGAACATTAAGTACTGTTTCCTGTTACTTCTCTAACAAAGGACAGTACTTTGGAGGCATAATGCCATATACAAAGTTGTCTTACTGTGCCAGAAATAGACTTCACTAGACTAAACTCAAGAAGTCAGCAAGATTTTGTTTTACCTTGGATTACATAGCTAGGTGAATATGGCCCGACACACTGAGCAGTTCTCATTTTCTGGAGTCTCTCTCAAAGCCATCATTACATACAAATCATAGATTCTTATCTAGGAGGAGGAAAAACCAAGGTCAGAACACAAAGCCAAAGGCAACCATCTAATCCTGCTCTTTGCTGCGGTCCGTTGTTGTTCCCTGCATGGCTCCATGTTGACTGTTTTCCTTGTGCAGCCAGTTTTTGTGAAGAGCTGAGGGACAGAACAGAGGGAGGCAGACCGGGCATTAAAAAAAAAATAGCTTAAAAATGAGTCATAGTGCTTTGTTTCCTCTTAGGTCACTTACTGAGCTTTAGAACTCAAGCCAGCTCTGATCAGAAATAATTGTAGCCAGTGTTTTTTGCATGGCACTTTGTTTCCTGACATTTAAAAAATATCCAGTGCTTTTCCGTGCATCCTTTGTAGCTACTTTCTAAAGAGCCTAGCAATGGGGAACTCACTAAATCGCCTTTAGAAGATGAAGGCTGGGGCTGGGAATGTGGCTTAGTGGTAGAGTGCTCGCCTCGTATACATGAAGCCCTGGGTTCGATTCCTCAGCACCACATGTATAGAAAAAGCCAGAAGTGGCGCTGTGGCTCAAGTGGTAGAGTGCTAGCCCTGAGCAAAAAGAAGCCAGGGACAGTGCTCAGGCCCTGAGTTCAAGCCCCAGGACTGGCAAAAAAAAATAGAGTCCCAAAAGATGAAGGCTGGGGATAGAACCTAGGAGCCCCGTGTGTGTAACACATAATGCTTTATCACAGAGCTATACTCTGCCCTAAATTGACATTTTAAATATTTCTGTGATTTACTTGGCCACCTTAGTTATGACCCTTCCTCAAAAAAGGTAAAAGTAAATGAAGTAAATGATTTCATGCATGAAACTTTTTTTTTACTCCTTGACATGAATCAAAGCAAAACTTCAAACTTATTCCTCTTGTTCTCTTGGTTCCTCTTGACTATCATAAAGCTATAAAAGACGAAGATTAAATTGCAGCTTGGACCAAAAGCTTTGAAATCTGAAAGACTTAACTCTAAACTTCCCACATCTCTTCTTCCTGCTGTGTGGTCCCCAGCAAACCCTTCTACCTCTATGAACCTCTTCCTCATACATAGAACCCCCTAACACCTGTCACATGATGGAAAGGAAGAATGGAAGGAAGGAGATGATAGAAATAAAGTTGTCAGCCTCATGCCTGAAATAGGTTAAGCGAGTAGCAAATGAGCATGGCATTGTGGCTGAACTAATATATTGACAACCACAAAACTAATGACTAGAATGAGCCTGTCATAGCCTTGTGGCTAAATGGCAGAACACAGGAGGCCTCTAAAACTTAATCATTGAAATAGAAAAGATCTCTATGATAATAGAGACAGCCCAAGTAGGTGAAGGAGGTATCTCTTTGGACTCTTTAAGTGAAAGCATTCTAGAAAGGATTCACACACAGTCCTTGGGCCCAGGACAACCAACACATCCAAATATCAAGTGTAAGCTTAACTTAAACAGGAAGTTTTAAAGAGTTAATGAAACAAGAAGTTTGATGAAAAAATTTTCAACAATTGGAGAAGTAGTTTCTATTATGGTGGGAAATTTCCACTCTTAAGAAACAACAATTTGGCCAACTGATGCAGGGCTAGATTTATCTCCCCTGGCACGGGGATGCTAAGCTTACTCTCTTATCTGTGCTTCCTTTCTCACCCTTTCCCCTGGTTGCCCAACCAGCAGCCAAGGCCAGGGTGGAGTGGGGGAGTTAGGGCAGGCCTCAGGTGCATGTGGCCCAACGAGATCCCTTTTCCTCCCTCCTTACCCACGAAGGAAGCCAGGCATAAGAGTTAATATAATAATGCTGACGGGAAAAGGGGTAATAGACCAGGAGCTGGCAATAGGCTGGCGAGCTTGTCTTGAGACCCCCTCATGGGCTAACGTCACTCCCATAGCACCACCCCTGGGCAAAGCCCATGAAAAGGGGAGCACATGTGCTAGCTGGTGAGAAGTTGGGGGGCTGGTCGCAAAGCCACCCCTTTTGGTTCCAGACCCAGAGAGAGGTGTGGCTTGCTTCCACACTGCCCCAGGGCTGGGGGAAGGGCAGCGCCTCTGAATAGCTTTCCTTGCCCTTTCCCCCCTCAAGGCCAAAGCTGAATCCCCAACAAACTGACTTTGCTAATAGAAAACTTATTTTTCCCTCTGTACTGGGGATTAAAATCAGAGCCTTGCCCAGTACTTTTGAATGAGTGGCTATAAACTGCCATCCTGTTACTTCTGCCTCTTGCTTGGATTATAAAACGTGCCACTATGTCCAATATTCCCTCCTTTCTTTTCTGCCTTCCTTCCATGATAGTAGAGACAGCCTGGGTAGGGAACTAGGCATTTCTCTGGACTCCTTAAGTGAAAACATCCTAGAGAGGACTCACACGAGGACCTAATGTCAGTCCTTTCTGTGTGAAAAGACTTCTTCCCTTTCTTCCTTCCTCCTTCAACCCTTCCTTTCTTCTTTCCTTCCTTGCTTTGTTTCTGTTTTGGGTGTTTTGATACAGGGTCTCACTATAGAGCCCAGGCTGGTGCCCTGGTGGTACCTTCTGCATTGCCCAGGATGGCTTTAAACTCAAAATCCTCCTGCAGTCTCCTCGTTATTGGGATTACAGATTTGTGCCAAAACTCAGTCCAAGAATCCTACATTTCATGAAAGGCATTTGCAAACCTTTCAATGTCCTGTTTGTACCATCCAGAAGAGACAGAGAATGTCCAGATCTCTATTCTAAGTTCTCCTTCCTCCTGATATTTCTGAGGCTATGCATTCGTGGATGATGTGCTTCATATGTGTGTGTGCATGTGCTCACATGTAACACATGCTATGGTGGGAAAGCAATATGTGACAAAGCATGTTAGGTTAAGTTATATCCCTCAAACCACCTTATAGGAGGTGCTTAAAAATTGCTTTCACTGAAAAGCAATGCCTACTTACTTGGAACATGAAGTAATCAAGAGTAGGGGAAAAACGCTTGGCATAACTGCCTCCATAATTTTTGTTGTTGTTTTGTTTTTGTTTTTGTTTTTGTCAGACATAGGGTTTGAACTTGGTCCTAGGCTCTATCCCTGAGCTCTTTGGCTCAAGGCTAGCACTTTACCATTTTGAACCACAGGACCATTTCTGAATTTTGAGGGGTTAATTGGAGATAAGAGCCTCACGAGGACTTTTCTTTCTGGGCTGGCTTCAAAACTGCTGTCCTCAGATCTCAGCCTCTTGAGTAGCTAAGATTATGGTAAAAGCCACCAGTGGGGGCTTTGCCTCTGCTTTGTATGTGTCTTTGCTCTAAGTCATTCTCTCTGTAATCACTTTGGATCAACAACATATGACAAGGAACCAAACTGCTCCCAAGGAGTAACAGAGCCTCCACGGAACAGACTACTCACCAGGCAATCATGGTTTGTTTATCCCGATTAGAATGAGAATGGTAACGACTTCTCCAGAACCCTTTTCAAAATAAGGACTAAAATAAGCAACCAGGCCACACCTTGGCCTGGACTGTTTAACACTTAGGTAGCCTTCTTTCTTCCTTTCTCCAGTTTATTTAAAACTAAAGCTCATGTCTATAGGCTAAAGGTACATCGAAGTACTATCTCCCCATGGCCTGCCTATGCCTTCATATCTTTCTCTACCATTCAATATTATTTTCTCTACTTCGTGTATAGGGGCTAGTGGATCTGACATGTCAACTCTGGAGTTTGGGTCTCTCATTTTGAGTGGTGGTAACATCTTGTTTCTCCAACTTGCCTTTCTTGTTCCTGTCACTTCACAACCTGTGCCCTGCCCCACATCACTGTCTAAACTACTAACATTAGACAATGCTATGTTTTGCTATGAATCTAGAACAGAGGATGTCTACAACATAGCACAGATGGGGAAAACTGAACATCAGACTTTGCTGTTCTCACACAGCTTCATCCAAGTCTATACCATGGGAGATTTACATTTTTGTCTTTCCTTCTTGCCCTGGCTTGCTGCTGAGCTGCTGGGACCTCTCTGCCCTGATTCTCTACTTATTTACCCTCTTCCTGGAGTCTCTAGGGTTTCTATACCACTCTGCCAGTAGTAACTCAAAACCTCTTTATCTCAGATGGCCACTAGTGGCTCACACCTACAATCCTAGCTACTCAGGAGGCTGAGTCCTGGAAAATCAAGGTTTGAAGCCAGCCTGGGCTAAAAAGTCCATGAGATTTCAATTAACCAAAAAGAGCAGACCTAGATGTATGGTAGAGCACTAGCCATAAACAAGCATATCGAAGAACACAAAGCCTTGTGTGTGCGCCCCAGTACATGTACACACACACACACACACACACACACACACACACACACACAGAGTCTGTCTTTAAGGAAGGGGTTAAGGGAAAAAAATCTGCTTGAAAGTAAGGGGCGAAGGACTTGCCTCAACGTCCCCTTTGCTTAGAAGCCCACTGCTTTTACTTAGATTGCGTAGTAGAGGTGGGTTAGGCCCAGGAGTCTAGGTTGTAGGGAAGATCCAACTACTTCTCCTTTTAGCACTAACATCTACCCTTCTTCAGTTTTACCTACAATTGTCTCTCTGTATAAATCCCTCCTTTAGGAGGTGCCTTGCAAGCTCCTCTAGTATCATCAAAGCCCCCTGTATTCATATCTTAGGCAAAACAATAGCCTTGATTTCTCTACTTTCTAGAATGTGAAATTGCTTCTGACATCTATTTTTAATAGCTGACTGCTCCTTTTCTGTAAAACTTCTAGGATAAGAATTATTAATATTCAATGAGTGTTTAGGCTTCACTTTATTTTCTAGGATACTGTCAAGTTTTACCACAGGGGAAAAATATTACAAATCATCAAATTGAGTGGCCCTGACCTGCCTGAAGCAGCTCTATAGCAGGTCCAAGTTCACTGCAAGGCCTTCAATGGAAAACTGGGATTCAAGTCCTCTCAGGGCAGCCACCAAAGGTCTGATAATTGCTTAACAGGGATATGATATAATTTGGATTGTTCCTTTTGCTTGTCATGTGTAGCTAGTGGCTCAGTTCTTATAAATGGGGACTCAGAGTTTAAATCATATGTGATTATAACATGCAAAAAATATGTACATATATATCAGTGGTAATGGTAAAACTCATCTGACAAAAAGTAAGGTTATGTTGTGCTATCCAAAGATAGAGCTTCCATTAGTGCCATTCAGATTACAAATTGTTTACACTGTTACTGAAAATGTGTGTGAGGAAAACCTTATGAAACCCATCAGACCTCAAGGTTACATGTGCTTTGTCCTCACTGAAGAACTGCCTGTATCTTTTTCATATCATTAGGTCATTTGGTGACTCCTAGTCTTTGTAACACTACTTTCTGTCCTGAAAATACAATTCTTACACATTAGAATGTGGTGGCACATGTCGGTAACCCAGTGTTCCAGAGGTTGAGGTAGGAGGATATCAAGGCCAGCCTGGACTAATAGTGAGAGCCTCAGTCCTTGGGGTAGCTTTTTATCCTGTCTTGTGTTGACCTAAGCACCAGCAGGGCACCTGGAGGTTGCTTGGTGCACCTGGCGGCTCAAAGTTCTGCCCCAAAGCTTTGGGTAAGAAAAGCCTACTGTCTGGGAAGATCCACCACCCAACGCTAGATGTTTTTCCTCTGAGTACACTGGTTTAGATGGCAGGCTGGGGTCCGGAACAGTCAATAAAATATTAAGGTGCCCCACTGGCTGTAAGGCAGTTTTTTGAGCAGTGGCAGCTGCTGCATGATTTTCTTTTACTACTAAAGAATACCCTATTTGATGCCTTGCACAATGTACCAGGGTGATGACTTTTGGTAACTAGATTTCCTCCAGTAAGGCTAAGATTTATTTGGCAGATGTAGAGAAGTAGAGTGGGGGTTCGCTACAATGAAATGGGGTCCCCCCACCAAGGGAGGGGATTCCTGGTTCCCCTAAGAGTCCACCACACAGTCTCCAGCTACAAGATGACAAAAAGACAGATTTATTGGGGAAGTAAAAAGTGAACAAAAAGTGAACCGACCGGCCTTGGTCGCAGCCCGGACTCGGGAGCCGAAACTGCCGACCACATGTGCAGGATCAGGGCCCAGACTCGGGAGCTGGAGCCGCCCGCACGTGTGCAGCCCAGACTACGGGAGCTGGAACTGCGTCCATGTGGCCTTCCAGCCTGGTTACAAGGCAAACATCACAGCCAAACTTGCCACACGCAGGTGACCAATGAAGATACAACACTTACAGGGCATGCTAGGCCACTCGCAGGTGGCCAATAGAGTTACAATCTGTCTCATAGTATCTATTTGAACCAACCTATCATTCTAGTTAGACTTGGCACACGGATTTGGCGGGGCTCACATGATGCAGGTGGATACGCCTACTCATAGGAGGGCACGGGTTTAACCTTGAACGTTCCTGGAAACTTCCATGCTTCAGGTGGTCAAGCAGTTTACACAGTCTTATCACAGCGAAGGGGAACTTCTCTGGGTAGGGTGGGGGAGATCTTAGTGAAGATGGAGTTGGCTTCTGCTCTAATCTGACCTGCAGTCAATCTGACGCCCCTCCACAGTTAATGATGGCACTGGCCAGATCGGACCTCCCTATTATACACAGCAGGCTTGGGCCTGTAACCATCTCTCCTAAGTCAGGTCTCCACACTCAAGAGGGTCTGTACTTGTTAACTGTTTTCCCGTGCCTATTTTTTTTCTAAGCTATCCTGCCTCATTTTTCCAAAACAATGACTTCAGTCTCTTGGTCTTAAGGGAAGTTGATGGGTGAAGATCCATCTTCTGTAAGTGTGTCAAACAGAGTAGGAGCGTGAACCTACCTAGCCAGAGACCTGAAGTGATATCCTATCTTACCAAGGGGTGACATGGGAAATTCAGTTGTTGAATTGCCAGGATCGGGTGTCATTAAGAGCACATTTATTACTCCAAACTGGGAAGGAAGCCATATGAGAAATTAGGGATAACAAGTCACAGAAGCACTATAAGGAACAACAAATCAGTATCTCCCACATACTAGTACCAAAATAGAAGCACACTAATTTGATAGAAAAGATTACTTTTTCTCATACCACCCTGACGGGTTTTTTTGTATCAAAATACCAGATTATTTTGAATATATTTACACACACACACACAGACACATGCACAAAGGTCTTTTAAAATTAATTTTATTGTCACAGTGATATACAGAGGGGTATGGTTTCATATGTAAGGCAGTGAATACATTTCTTATCAAACTTATTAAACTTGTTATCTCCTCCCTCATTTTTCTCATTTTTCCCCCCTCCTCCCTTCCCTCCCCCCAAAGGACTCAGAGACAGTCTCAAGTAAAAAGATGGATTTATTGGGGAAGTAAAAAGTATACTGACCAGTGAGGGTCACGGCCCAGACCCAGGAGCTAGAACTGAGATTGTAAAAAGCAGGCTGACCGGCCAGGGCCACACCCCAGACTTGGGAGCTGGGACCATGTGCCCTGGACCATGCTCAGGGTCAGGTTATAAAGGCAAATGCCACATGGTCAAGCCTGCCACACGCAGACGGCCAATGAAGTTACAATACTTACAGAGCATGCCAGGTCACACGCAGGTGGCCAATGGAGTTACAGTCTGTCTCATTGCAACTGTGTGAACCAACCTATCATTTTAGTTAGACTTGGCAAATGGATTTGGTGGGGCTCACTTGATGCAGGCGGATACTCCTACTCATGGGAGGGCACAGGTTTAACCTTGAATGCTCCACTACTCAGGTGGTCAAACAGTTTACATAATCCTATCACAGCTAAGGGGAACTTCCCTGGATTGGGCGGGGGGGGGGGGGGGGGGGAGATCTTAGTGAAGATGGAGTCAGCTTCTGCTCTCTTTAATCTGAGATGGAGTCAATCGGACACCCTCAACAGCCAATGATGGCGCTGGCCAGATCTGACCTCCATATTACACATATTACAGATAACACAGAACTGAAAAGAATGAACAACAGGTAAATTCAAGAACATTAAGTACTGTTTCCTGTTACTTCTCTAACAAAGGACAGTACTTTGGAGGCATAATGCCATATACAAAGTTGTCTTACTGTGCCAGAAATAGACTTCACTAGACTAAACTCAAGAAGTCAGCAAGATTTTGTTTTACCTTGGATTACATAGCTAGGTGAATATGGCCCGACACACTGAGCAGTTCTCATTTTCTGGAGTCTCTCTCAAAGCCATCATTACATACAAATCATAGATTCTTATCTAGGAGGAGGAAAAACCAAGGTCAGAACACAAAGCCAAAGGCAACCATCTAATCCTGCTCTTTGCTGCGGTCCGTTGTTGTTCCCTGCATGGCTCCATGTTGACTGTTTTCCTTGTGCAGCCAGTTTTTGTGAAGAGCTGAGGGACAGAACAGAGGGAGGCAGACCGGGCATTAAAAAAAAAATAGCTTAAAAATGAGTCATAGTGCTTTGTTTCCTCTTAGGTCACTTACTGAGCTTTAGAACTCAAGCCAGCTCTGATCAGAAATAATTGTAGCCAGTGTTTTTTGCATGGCACTTTGTTTCCTGACATTTAAAAAATATCCAGTGCTTTTCCGTGCATCCTTTGTAGCTACTTTCTAAAGAGCCTAGCAATGGGGAACTCACTAAATCGCCTTTAGAAGATGAAGGCTGGGGCTGGGAATGTGGCTTAGTGGTAGAGTGCTCGCCTCGTATACATGAAGCCCTGGGTTCGATTCCTCAGCACCACATGTATAGAAAAAGCCAGAAGTGGCGCTGTGGCTCAAGTGGTAGAGTGCTAGCCCTGAGCAAAAAGAAGCCAGGGACAGTGCTCAGGCCCTGAGTTCAAGCCCCAGGACTGGCAAAAAAAAATAGAGTCCCAAAAGATGAAGGCTGGGGATAGAACCTAGGAGCCCCGTGTGTGTAACACATAATGCTTTATCACAGAGCTATACTCTGCCCTAAATTGACATTTTAAATATTTCTGTGATTTACTTGGCCACCTTAGTTATGACCCTTCCTCAAAAAAGGTAAAAGTAAATGAAGTAAATGATTTCATGCATGAAACTTTTTTTTTACTCCTTGACATGAATCAAAGCAAAACTTCAAACTTATTCCTCTTGTTCTCTTGGTTCCTCTTGACTATCATAAAGCTATAAAAGACGAAGATTAAATTGCAGCTTGGACCAAAAGCTTTGAAATCTGAAAGACTTAACTCTAAACTTCCCACATCTCTTCTTCCTGCTGTGTGGTCCCCAGCAAACCCTTCTACCTCTATGAACCTCTTCCTCATACATAGAACCCCCTAACACCTGTCACATGATGGAAAGGAAGAATGGAAGGAAGGAGATGATAGAAATAAAGTTGTCAGCCTCATGCCTGAAATAGGTTAAGCGAGTAGCAAATGAGCATGGCATTGTGGCTGAACTAATATATTGACAACCACAAAACTAATGACTAGAATGAGCCTGTCATAGCCTTGTGGCTAAATGGCAGAACACAGGAGGCCTCTAAAACTTAATCATTGAAATAGAAAAGATCTCTATGATAATAGAGACAGCCCAAGTAGGTGAAGGAGGTATCTCTTTGGACTCTTTAAGTGAAAGCATTCTAGAAAGGATTCACACACAGTCCTTGGGCCCAGGACAACCAACACATCCAAATATCAAGTGTAAGCTTAACTTAAACAGGAAGTTTTAAAGAGTTAATGAAACAAGAAGTTTGATGAAAAAATTTTCAACAATTGGAGAAGTAGTTTCTATTATGGTGGGAAATTTCCACTCTTAAGAAACAACAATTTGGCCAACTGATGCAGGGCTAGATTTATCTCCCCTGGCACGGGGATGCTAAGCTTACTCTCTTATCTGTGCTTCCTTTCTCACCCTTTCCCCTGGTTGCCCAACCAGCAGCCAAGGCCAGGGTGGAGTGGGGGAGTTAGGGCAGGCCTCAGGTGCATGTGGCCCAACGAGATCCCTTTTCCTCCCTCCTTACCCACGAAGGAAGCCAGGCATAAGAGTTAATATAATAATGCTGACGGGAAAAGGGGTAATAGACCAGGAGCTGGCAATAGGCTGGCGAGCTTGTCTTGAGACCCCCTCATGGGCTAACGTCACTCCCATAGCACCACCCCTGGGCAAAGCCCATGAAAAGGGGAGCACATGTGCTAGCTGGTGAGAAGTTGGGGGGCTGGTCGCAAAGCCACCCCTTTTGGTTCCAGACCCAGAGAGAGGTGTGGCTTGCTTCCACACTGCCCCAGGGCTGGGGGAAGGGCAGCGCCTCTGAATAGCTTTCCTTGCCCTTTCCCCCCTCAAGGCCAAAGCTGAATCCCCAACAAACTGACTTTGCTAATAGAAAACTTATTTTTCCCTCTGT
The DNA here is from genome assembly GCF_023159225.1 of Perognathus longimembris pacificus. Lineage (NCBI taxonomy): Eukaryota > Metazoa > Chordata > Mammalia > Rodentia > Heteromyidae > Perognathus > Perognathus longimembris. The sequence continues at coordinate 33,600,196 of NC_063172.1, read as the reverse complement.
ACTGGGGATTAAAATCAGAGCCTTGCCCAGTACTTTTGAATGAGTGGCTATAAACTGCCATCCTGTTACTTCTGCCTCTTGCTTGGATTATAAAACGTGCCACTATGTCCAATATTCCCTCCTTTCTTTTCTGCCTTCCTTCCATGATAGTAGAGACAGCCTGGGTAGGGAACTAGGCATTTCTCTGGACTCCTTAAGTGAAAACATCCTAGAGAGGACTCACACGAGGACCTAATGTCAGTCCTTTCTGTGTGAAAAGACTTCTTCCCTTTCTTCCTTCCTCCTTCAACCCTTCCTTTCTTCTTTCCTTCCTTGCTTTGTTTCTGTTTTGGGTGTTTTGATACAGGGTCTCACTATAGAGCCCAGGCTGGTGCCCTGGTGGTACCTTCTGCATTGCCCAGGATGGCTTTAAACTCAAAATCCTCCTGCAGTCTCCTCGTTATTGGGATTACAGATTTGTGCCAAAACTCAGTCCAAGAATCCTACATTTCATGAAAGGCATTTGCAAACCTTTCAATGTCCTGTTTGTACCATCCAGAAGAGACAGAGAATGTCCAGATCTCTATTCTAAGTTCTCCTTCCTCCTGATATTTCTGAGGCTATGCATTCGTGGATGATGTGCTTCATATGTGTGTGTGCATGTGCTCACATGTAACACATGCTATGGTGGGAAAGCAATATGTGACAAAGCATGTTAGGTTAAGTTATATCCCTCAAACCACCTTATAGGAGGTGCTTAAAAATTGCTTTCACTGAAAAGCAATGCCTACTTACTTGGAACATGAAGTAATCAAGAGTAGGGGAAAAACGCTTGGCATAACTGCCTCCATAATTTTTGTTGTTGTTTTGTTTTTGTTTTTGTTTTTGTCAGACATAGGGTTTGAACTTGGTCCTAGGCTCTATCCCTGAGCTCTTTGGCTCAAGGCTAGCACTTTACCATTTTGAACCACAGGACCATTTCTGAATTTTGAGGGGTTAATTGGAGATAAGAGCCTCACGAGGACTTTTCTTTCTGGGCTGGCTTCAAAACTGCTGTCCTCAGATCTCAGCCTCTTGAGTAGCTAAGATTATGGTAAAAGCCACCAGTGGGGGCTTTGCCTCTGCTTTGTATGTGTCTTTGCTCTAAGTCATTCTCTCTGTAATCACTTTGGATCAACAACATATGACAAGGAACCAAACTGCTCCCAAGGAGTAACAGAGCCTCCACGGAACAGACTACTCACCAGGCAATCATGGTTTGTTTATCCCGATTAGAATGAGAATGGTAACGACTTCTCCAGAACCCTTTTCAAAATAAGGACTAAAATAAGCAACCAGGCCACACCTTGGCCTGGACTGTTTAACACTTAGGTAGCCTTCTTTCTTCCTTTCTCCAGTTTATTTAAAACTAAAGCTCATGTCTATAGGCTAAAGGTACATCGAAGTACTATCTCCCCATGGCCTGCCTATGCCTTCATATCTTTCTCTACCATTCAATATTATTTTCTCTACTTCGTGTATAGGGGCTAGTGGATCTGACATGTCAACTCTGGAGTTTGGGTCTCTCATTTTGAGTGGTGGTAACATCTTGTTTCTCCAACTTGCCTTTCTTGTTCCTGTCACTTCACAACCTGTGCCCTGCCCCACATCACTGTCTAAACTACTAACATTAGACAATGCTATGTTTTGCTATGAATCTAGAACAGAGGATGTCTACAACATAGCACAGATGGGGAAAACTGAACATCAGACTTTGCTGTTCTCACACAGCTTCATCCAAGTCTATACCATGGGAGATTTACATTTTTGTCTTTCCTTCTTGCCCTGGCTTGCTGCTGAGCTGCTGGGACCTCTCTGCCCTGATTCTCTACTTATTTACCCTCTTCCTGGAGTCTCTAGGGTTTCTATACCACTCTGCCAGTAGTAACTCAAAACCTCTTTATCTCAGATGGCCACTAGTGGCTCACACCTACAATCCTAGCTACTCAGGAGGCTGAGTCCTGGAAAATCAAGGTTTGAAGCCAGCCTGGGCTAAAAAGTCCATGAGATTTCAATTAACCAAAAAGAGCAGACCTAGATGTATGGTAGAGCACTAGCCATAAACAAGCATATCGAAGAACACAAAGCCTTGTGTGTGCGCCCCAGTACATGTACACACACACACACACACACACACACACACACACACACAGAGTCTGTCTTTAAGGAAGGGGTTAAGGGAAAAAAATCTGCTTGAAAGTAAGGGGCGAAGGACTTGCCTCAACGTCCCCTTTGCTTAGAAGCCCACTGCTTTTACTTAGATTGCGTAGTAGAGGTGGGTTAGGCCCAGGAGTCTAGGTTGTAGGGAAGATCCAACTACTTCTCCTTTTAGCACTAACATCTACCCTTCTTCAGTTTTACCTACAATTGTCTCTCTGTATAAATCCCTCCTTTAGGAGGTGCCTTGCAAGCTCCTCTAGTATCATCAAAGCCCCCTGTATTCATATCTTAGGCAAAACAATAGCCTTGATTTCTCTACTTTCTAGAATGTGAAATTGCTTCTGACATCTATTTTTAATAGCTGACTGCTCCTTTTCTGTAAAACTTCTAGGATAAGAATTATTAATATTCAATGAGTGTTTAGGCTTCACTTTATTTTCTAGGATACTGTCAAGTTTTACCACAGGGGAAAAATATTACAAATCATCAAATTGAGTGGCCCTGACCTGCCTGAAGCAGCTCTATAGCAGGTCCAAGTTCACTGCAAGGCCTTCAATGGAAAACTGGGATTCAAGTCCTCTCAGGGCAGCCACCAAAGGTCTGATAATTGCTTAACAGGGATATGATATAATTTGGATTGTTCCTTTTGCTTGTCATGTGTAGCTAGTGGCTCAGTTCTTATAAATGGGGACTCAGAGTTTAAATCATATGTGATTATAACATGCAAAAAATATGTACATATATATCAGTGGTAATGGTAAAACTCATCTGACAAAAAGTAAGGTTATGTTGTGCTATCCAAAGATAGAGCTTCCATTAGTGCCATTCAGATTACAAATTGTTTACACTGTTACTGAAAATGTGTGTGAGGAAAACCTTATGAAACCCATCAGACCTCAAGGTTACATGTGCTTTGTCCTCACTGAAGAACTGCCTGTATCTTTTTCATATCATTAGGTCATTTGGTGACTCCTAGTCTTTGTAACACTACTTTCTGTCCTGAAAATACAATTCTTACACATTAGAATGTGGTGGCACATGTCGGTAACCCAGTGTTCCAGAGGTTGAGGTAGGAGGATATCAAGGCCAGCCTGGACTAATAGTGAGAGCCTCAGTCCTTGGGGTAGCTTTTTATCCTGTCTTGTGTTGACCTAAGCACCAGCAGGGCACCTGGAGGTTGCTTGGTGCACCTGGCGGCTCAAAGTTCTGCCCCAAAGCTTTGGGTAAGAAAAGCCTACTGTCTGGGAAGATCCACCACCCAACGCTAGATGTTTTTCCTCTGAGTACACTGGTTTAGATGGCAGGCTGGGGTCCGGAACAGTCAATAAAATATTAAGGTGCCCCACTGGCTGTAAGGCAGTTTTTTGAGCAGTGGCAGCTGCTGCATGATTTTCTTTTACTACTAAAGAATACCCTATTTGATGCCTTGCACAATGTACCAGGGTGATGACTTTTGGTAACTAGATTTCCTCCAGTAAGGCTAAGATTTATTTGGCAGATGTAGAGAAGTAGAGTGGGGGTTCGCTACAATGAAATGGGGTCCCCCCACCAAGGGAGGGGATTCCTGGTTCCCCTAAGAGTCCACCACACAGTCTCCAGCTACAAGATGACAAAAAGACAGATTTATTGGGGAAGTAAAAAGTGAACAAAAAGTGAACCGACCGGCCTTGGTCGCAGCCCGGACTCGGGAGCCGAAACTGCCGACCACATGTGCAGGATCAGGGCCCAGACTCGGGAGCTGGAGCCGCCCGCACGTGTGCAGCCCAGACTACGGGAGCTGGAACTGCGTCCATGTGGCCTTCCAGCCTGGTTACAAGGCAAACATCACAGCCAAACTTGCCACACGCAGGTGACCAATGAAGATACAACACTTACAGGGCATGCTAGGCCACTCGCAGGTGGCCAATAGAGTTACAATCTGTCTCATAGTATCTATTTGAACCAACCTATCATTCTAGTTAGACTTGGCACACGGATTTGGCGGGGCTCACATGATGCAGGTGGATACGCCTACTCATAGGAGGGCACGGGTTTAACCTTGAACGTTCCTGGAAACTTCCATGCTTCAGGTGGTCAAGCAGTTTACACAGTCTTATCACAGCGAAGGGGAACTTCTCTGGGTAGGGTGGGGGAGATCTTAGTGAAGATGGAGTTGGCTTCTGCTCTAATCTGACCTGCAGTCAATCTGACGCCCCTCCACAGTTAATGATGGCACTGGCCAGATCGGACCTCCCTATTATACACAGCAGGCTTGGGCCTGTAACCATCTCTCCTAAGTCAGGTCTCCACACTCAAGAGGGTCTGTACTTGTTAACTGTTTTCCCGTGCCTATTTTTTTTCTAAGCTATCCTGCCTCATTTTTCCAAAACAATGACTTCAGTCTCTTGGTCTTAAGGGAAGTTGATGGGTGAAGATCCATCTTCTGTAAGTGTGTCAAACAGAGTAGGAGCGTGAACCTACCTAGCCAGAGACCTGAAGTGATATCCTATCTTACCAAGGGGTGACATGGGAAATTCAGTTGTTGAATTGCCAGGATCGGGTGTCATTAAGAGCACATTTATTACTCCAAACTGGGAAGGAAGCCATATGAGAAATTAGGGATAACAAGTCACAGAAGCACTATAAGGAACAACAAATCAGTATCTCCCACATACTAGTACCAAAATAGAAGCACACTAATTTGATAGAAAAGATTACTTTTTCTCATACCACCCTGACGGGTTTTTTTGTATCAAAATACCAGATTATTTTGAATATATTTACACACACACACACAGACACATGCACAAAGGTCTTTTAAAATTAATTTTATTGTCACAGTGATATACAGAGGGGTATGGTTTCATATGTAAGGCAGTGAATACATTTCTTATCAAACTTATTAAACTTGTTATCTCCTCCCTCATTTTTCTCATTTTTCCCCCCTCCTCCCTTCCCTCCCCCCAAAGGACTCAGAGACAGTCTCAAGTAAAAAGATGGATTTATTGGGGAAGTAAAAAGTATACTGACCAGTGAGGGTCACGGCCCAGACCCAGGAGCTAGAACTGAGATTGTAAAAAGCAGGCTGACCGGCCAGGGCCACACCCCAGACTTGGGAGCTGGGACCATGTGCCCTGGACCATGCTCAGGGTCAGGTTATAAAGGCAAATGCCACATGGTCAAGCCTGCCACACGCAGACGGCCAATGAAGTTACAATACTTACAGAGCATGCCAGGTCACACGCAGGTGGCCAATGGAGTTACAGTCTGTCTCATTGCAACTGTGTGAACCAACCTATCATTTTAGTTAGACTTGGCAAATGGATTTGGTGGGGCTCACTTGATGCAGGCGGATACTCCTACTCATGGGAGGGCACAGGTTTAACCTTGAATGCTCCACTACTCAGGTGGTCAAACAGTTTACATAATCCTATCACAGCTAAGGGGAACTTCCCTGGATTGGGCGGGGGGGGGGGGGGAGATCTTAGTGAAGATGGAGTCAGCTTCTGCTCTCTTTAATCTGAGATGGAGTCAATCGGACACCCTCAACAGCCAATGATGGCGCTGGCCAGATCTGACCTCCATATTACACATATTACAGATAACACAGAACTGAAAAGAATGAACAACAGGTAAATTCAAGAACATTAAGTACTGTTTCCTGTTACTTCTCTAACAAAGGACAGTACTTTGGAGGCATAATGCCATATACAAAGTTGTCTTACTGTGCCAGAAATAGACTTCACTAGACTAAACTCAAGAAGTCAGCAAGATTTTGTTTTACCTTGGATTACATAGCTAGGTGAATATGGCCCGACACACTGAGCAGTTCTCATTTTCTGGAGTCTCTCTCAAAGCCATCATTACATACAAATCATAGATTCTTATCTAGGAGGAGGAAAAACCAAGGTCAGAACACAAAGCCAAAGGCAACCATCTAATCCTGCTCTTTGCTGCGGTCCGTTGTTGTTCCCTGCATGGCTCCATGTTGACTGTTTTCCTTGTGCAGCCAGTTTTTGTGAAGAGCTGAGGGACAGAACAGAGGGAGGCAGACCGGGCATTAAAAAAAAAATAGCTTAAAAATGAGTCATAGTGCTTTGTTTCCTCTTAGGTCACTTACTGAGCTTTAGAACTCAAGCCAGCTCTGATCAGAAATAATTGTAGCCAGTGTTTTTTGCATGGCACTTTGTTTCCTGACATTTAAAAAATATCCAGTGCTTTTCCGTGCATCCTTTGTAGCTACTTTCTAAAGAGCCTAGCAATGGGGAACTCACTAAATCGCCTTTAGAAGATGAAGGCTGGGGCTGGGAATGTGGCTTAGTGGTAGAGTGCTCGCCTCGTATACATGAAGCCCTGGGTTCGATTCCTCAGCACCACATGTATAGAAAAAGCCAGAAGTGGCGCTGTGGCTCAAGTGGTAGAGTGCTAGCCCTGAGCAAAAAGAAGCCAGGGACAGTGCTCAGGCCCTGAGTTCAAGCCCCAGGACTGGCAAAAAAAAATAGAGTCCCAAAAGATGAAGGCTGGGGATAGAACCTAGGAGCCCCGTGTGTGTAACACATAATGCTTTATCACAGAGCTATACTCTGCCCTAAATTGACATTTTAAATATTTCTGTGATTTACTTGGCCACCTTAGTTATGACCCTTCCTCAAAAAAGGTAAAAGTAAATGAAGTAAATGATTTCATGCATGAAACTTTTTTTTTACTCCTTGACATGAATCAAAGCAAAACTTCAAACTTATTCCTCTTGTTCTCTTGGTTCCTCTTGACTATCATAAAGCTATAAAAGACGAAGATTAAATTGCAGCTTGGACCAAAAGCTTTGAAATCTGAAAGACTTAACTCTAAACTTCCCACATCTCTTCTTCCTGCTGTGTGGTCCCCAGCAAACCCTTCTACCTCTATGAACCTCTTCCTCATACATAGAACCCCCTAACACCTGTCACATGATGGAAAGGAAGAATGGAAGGAAGGAGATGATAGAAATAAAGTTGTCAGCCTCATGCCTGAAATAGGTTAAGCGAGTAGCAAATGAGCATGGCATTGTGGCTGAACTAATATATTGACAACCACAAAACTAATGACTAGAATGAGCCTGTCATAGCCTTGTGGCTAAATGGCAGAACACAGGAGGCCTCTAAAACTTAATCATTGAAATAGAAAAGATCTCTATGATAATAGAGACAGCCCAAGTAGGTGAAGGAGGTATCTCTTTGGACTCTTTAAGTGAAAGCATTCTAGAAAGGATTCACACACAGTCCTTGGGCCCAGGACAACCAACACATCCAAATATCAAGTGTAAGCTTAACTTAAACAGGAAGTTTTAAAGAGTTAATGAAACAAGAAGTTTGATGAAAAAATTTTCAACAATTGGAGAAGTAGTTTCTATTATGGTGGGAAATTTCCACTCTTAAGAAACAACAATTTGGCCAACTGATGCAGGGCTAGATTTATCTCCCCTGGCACGGGGATGCTAAGCTTACTCTCTTATCTGTGCTTCCTTTCTCACCCTTTCCCCTGGTTGCCCAACCAGCAGCCAAGGCCAGGGTGGAGTGGGGGAGTTAGGGCAGGCCTCAGGTGCATGTGGCCCAACGAGATCCCTTTTCCTCCCTCCTTACCCACGAAGGAAGCCAGGCATAAGAGTTAATATAATAATGCTGACGGGAAAAGGGGTAATAGACCAGGAGCTGGCAATAGGCTGGCGAGCTTGTCTTGAGACCCCCTCATGGGCTAACGTCACTCCCATAGCACCACCCCTGGGCAAAGCCCATGAAAAGGGGAGCACATGTGCTAGCTGGTGAGAAGTTGGGGGGCTGGTCGCAAAGCCACCCCTTTTGGTTCCAGACCCAGAGAGAGGTGTGGCTTGCTTCCACACTGCCCCAGGGCTGGGGGAAGGGCAGCGCCTCTGAATAGCTTTCCTTGCCCTTTCCCCCCTCAAGGCCAAAGCTGAATCCCCAACAAACTGACTTTGCTAATAGAAAACTTATTTTTCCCTCTGTACTGGGGATTAAAATCAGAGCCTTGCCCAGTACTTTTGAATGAGTGGCTATAAACTGCCATCCTGTTACTTCTGCCTCTTGCTTGGATTATAAAACGTGCCACTATGTCCAATATTCCCTCCTTTCTTTTCTGCCTTCCTTCCATGATAGTAGAGACAGCCTGGGTAGGGAACTAGGCATTTCTCTGGACTCCTTAAGTGAAAACATCCTAGAGAGGACTCACACGAGGACCTAATGTCAGTCCTTTCTGTGTGAAAAGACTTCTTCCCTTTCTTCCTTCCTCCTTCAACCCTTCCTTTCTTCTTTCCTTCCTTGCTTTGTTTCTGTTTTGGGTGTTTTGATACAGGGTCTCACTATAGAGCCCAGGCTGGTGCCCTGGTGGTACCTTCTGCATTGCCCAGGATGGCTTTAAACTCAAAATCCTCCTGCAGTCTCCTCGTTATTGGGATTACAGATTTGTGCCAAAACTCAGTCCAAGAATCCTACATTTCATGAAAGGCATTTGCAAACCTTTCAATGTCCTGTTTGTACCATCCAGAAGAGACAGAGAATGTCCAGATCTCTATTCTAAGTTCTCCTTCCTCCTGATATTTCTGAGGCTATGCATTCGTGGATGATGTGCTTCATATGTGTGTGTGCATGTGCTCACATGTAACACATGCTATGGTGGGAAAGCAATATGTGACAAAGCATGTTAGGTTAAGTTATATCCCTCAAACCACCTTATAGGAGGTGCTTAAAAATTGCTTTCACTGAAAAGCAATGCCTACTTACTTGGAACATGAAGTAATCAAGAGTAGGGGAAAAACGCTTGGCATAACTGCCTCCATAATTTTTGTTGTTGTTTTGTTTTTGTTTTTGTTTTTGTCAGACATAGGGTTTGAACTTGGTCCTAGGCTCTATCCCTGAGCTCTTTGGCTCAAGGCTAGCACTTTACCATTTTGAACCACAGGACCATTTCTGAATTTTGAGGGGTTAATTGGAGATAAGAGCCTCACGAGGACTTTTCTTTCTGGGCTGGCTTCAAAACTGCTGTCCTCAGATCTCAGCCTCTTGAGTAGCTAAGATTATGGTAAAAGCCACCAGTGGGGGCTTTGCCTCTGCTTTGTATGTGTCTTTGCTCTAAGTCATTCTCTCTGTAATCACTTTGGATCAACAACATATGACAAGGAACCAAACTGCTCCCAAGGAGTAACAGAGCCTCCACGGAACAGACTACTCACCAGGCAATCATGGTTTGTTTATCCCGATTAGAATGAGAATGGTAACGACTTCTCCAGAACCCTTTTCAAAATAAGGACTAAAATAAGCAACCAGGCCACACCTTGGCCTGGACTGTTTAACACTTAGGTAGCCTTCTTTCTTCCTTTCTCCAGTTTATTTAAAACTAAAGCTCATGTCTATAGGCTAAAGGTACATCGAAGTACTATCTCCCCATGGCCTGCCTATGCCTTCATATCTTTCTCTACCATTCAATATTATTTTCTCTACTTCGTGTATAGGGGCTAGTGGATCTGACATGTCAACTCTGGAGTTTGGGTCTCTCATTTTGAGTGGTGGTAACATCTTGTTTCTCCAACTTGCCTTTCTTGTTCCTGTCACTTCACAACCTGTGCCCTGCCCCACATCACTGTCTAAACTACTAACATTAGACAATGCTATGTTTTGCTATGAATCTAGAACAGAGGATGTCTACAACATAGCACAGATGGGGAAAACTGAACATCAGACTTTGCTGTTCTCACACAGCTTCATCCAAGTCTATACCATGGGAGATTTACATTTTTGTCTTTCCTTCTTGCCCTGGCTTGCTGCTGAGCTGCTGGGACCTCTCTGCCCTGATTCTCTACTTATTTACCCTCTTCCTGGAGTCTCTAGGGTTTCTATACCACTCTGCCAGTAGTAACTCAAAACCTCTTTATCTCAGATGGCCACTAGTGGCTCACACCTACAATCCTAGCTACTCAGGAGGCTGAGTCCTGGAAAATCAAGGTTTGAAGCCAGCCTGGGCTAAAAAGTCCATGAGATTTCAATTAACCAAAAAGAGCAGACCTAGATGTATGGTAGAGCACTAGCCATAAACAAGCATATCGAAGAACACAAAGCCTTGTGTGTGCGCCCCAGTACATGTACACACACACACACACACACACACACACACACACACAGAGTCTGTCTTTAAGGAAGGGGTTAAGGGAAAAAAATCTGCTTGAAAGTAAGGGGCGAAGGACTTGCCTCAACGTCCCCTTTGCTTAGAAGCCCACTGCTTTTACTTAGATTGCGTAGTAGAGGTGGGTTAGGCCCAGGAGTCTAGGTTGTAGGGAAGATCCAACTACTTCTCCTTTTAGCACTAACATCTACCCTTCTTCAGTTTTACCTACAATTGTCTCTCTGTATAAATCCCTCCTTTAGGAGGTGCCTTGCAAGCTCCTCTAGTATCATCAAAGCCCCCTGTATTCATATCTTAGGCAAAACAATAGCCTTGATTTCTCTACTTTCTAGAATGTGAAATTGCTTCTGACATCTATTTTTAATAGCTGACTGCTCCTTTTCTGTAAAACTTCTAGGATAAGAATTATTAATATTCAATGAGTGTTTAGGCTTCACTTTATTTTCTAGGATACTGTCAAGTTTTACCACAGGGGAAAAATATTACAAATCATCAAATTGAGTGGCCCTGACCTGCCTGAAGCAGCTCTATAGCAGGTCCAAGTTCACTGCAAGGCCTTCAATGGAAAACTGGGATTCAAGTCCTCTCAGGGCAGCCACCAAAGGTCTGATAATTGCTTAACAGGGATATGATATAATTTGGATTGTTCCTTTTGCTTGTCATGTGTAGCTAGTGGCTCAGTTCTTATAAATGGGGACTCAGAGTTTAAATCATATGTGATTATAACATGCAAAAAATATGTACATATATATCAGTGGTAATGGTAAAACTCATCTGACAAAAAGTAAGGTTATGTTGTGCTATCCAAAGATAGAGCTTCCATTAGTGCCATTCAGATTACAAATTGTTTACACTGTTACTGAAAATGTGTGTGAGGAAAACCTTATGAAACCCATCAGACCTCAAGGTTACATGTGCTTTGTCCTCACTGAAGAACTGCCTGTATCTTTTTCATATCATTAGGTCATTTGGTGACTCCTAGTCTTTGTAACACTACTTTCTGTCCTGAAAATACAATTCTTACACATTAGAATGTGGTGGCACATGTCGGTAACCCAGTGTTCCAGAGGTTGAGGTAGGAGGATATCAAGGCCAGCCTGGACTAATAGTGAGAGCCTCAGTCCTTGGGGTAGCTTTTTATCCTGTCTTGTGTTGACCTAAGCACCAGCAGGGCACCTGGAGGTTGCTTGGTGCACCTGGCGGCTCAAAGTTCTGCCCCAAAGCTTTGGGTAAGAAAAGCCTACTGTCTGGGAAGATCCACCACCCAACGCTAGATGTTTTTCCTCTGAGTACACTGGTTTAGATGGCAGGCTGGGGTCCGGAACAGTCAATAAAATATTAAGGTGCCCCACTGGCTGTAAGGCAGTTTTTTGAGCAGTGGCAGCTGCTGCATGATTTTCTTTTACTACTAAAGAATACCCTATTTGATGCCTTGCACAATGTACCAGGGTGATGACTTTTGGTAACTAGATTTCCTCCAGTAAGGCTAAGATTTATTTGGCAGATGTAGAGAAGTAGAGTGGGGGTTCGCTACAATGAAATGGGGTCCCCCCACCAAGGGAGGGGATTCCTGGTTCCCCTAAGAGTCCACCACACAGTCTCCAGCTACAAGATGACAAAAAGACAGATTTATTGGGGAAGTAAAAAGTGAACAAAAAGTGAACCGACCGGCCTTGGTCGCAGCCCGGACTCGGGAGCCGAAACTGCCGACCACATGTGCAGGATCAGGGCCCAGACTCGGGAGCTGGAGCCGCCCGCACGTGTGCAGCCCAGACTACGGGAGCTGGAACTGCGTCCATGTGGCCTTCCAGCCTGGTTACAAGGCAAACATCACAGCCAAACTTGCCACACGCAGGTGACCAATGAAGATACAACACTTACAGGGCATGCTAGGCCACTCGCAGGTGGCCAATAGAGTTACAATCTGTCTCATAGTATCTATTTGAACCAACCTATCATTCTAGTTAGACTTGGCACACGGATTTGGCGGGGCTCACATGATGCAGGTGGATACGCCTACTCATAGGAGGGCACGGGTTTAACCTTGAACGTTCCTGGAAACTTCCATGCTTCAGGTGGTCAAGCAGTTTACACAGTCTTATCACAGCGAAGGGGAACTTCTCTGGGTAGGGTGGGGGAGATCTTAGTGAAGATGGAGTTGGCTTCTGCTCTAATCTGACCTGCAGTCAATCTGACGCCCCTCCACAGTTAATGATGGCACTGGCCAGATCGGACCTCCCTATTATACACAGCAGGCTTGGGCCTGTAACCATCTCTCCTAAGTCAGGTCTCCACACTCAAGAGGGTCTGTACTTGTTAACTGTTTTCCCGTGCCTATTTTTTTTCTAAGCTATCCTGCCTCATTTTTCCAAAACAATGACTTCAGTCTCTTGGTCTTAAGGGAAGTTGATGGGTGAAGATCCATCTTCTGTAAGTGTGTCAAACAGAGTAGGAGCGTGGACCTACCTAGCCAGAGACCTGAAGTGATATCCTATCTTACCAAGGGGTGACATGGGAAATTCAGTTGTTGAATTGCCAGGATCGGGTGTCATTAGGAGCACATTTATTACTCCAAACTGGGAAGGAAGCCATATGAGAAATTAGGGAAACACTATAAGGAACACAGAAACACTATAAGGAACAACAAATCATTATCTCCCACATACTAGTACCAAAAAGAAAAATACAAAATAGAAGCACACTAGTTTGATAGAAAAGAAAAGATTACTTTTTCTCATACCACCCGGACGGGTTTTTTTGTATCAAAATACCAGATTATTTTGAATATATTTACACACACAGACATGCACAAAGGTCTTTTAAAATTAATTTTATTGTCACAGTGATGTACAGAGGGGCATGGTTTCATATGTAAGGCAGTGAATACATTTCTTATCAAACTTATTAAACTTGTTATCTCCTCCCTCATTTTTCTCATTTTCCCCCCTCCTTGCTTCCCTCCCCCCCAAAGGTTTTAAGGTATACTTAAATGAATAGCAGCTGTAAGTTTTTTGGAATTCCAGTGTCAAGAGATATTTTTGCTTATAGCGTTATAGAGCCACATGTTCAGTGTTAGAAAACCAAAAATTTAAAAGTAAATACTTTTGCTAACAAACAGAATAATGAAGACTTAGATAACCAAAACCAGAATGTGTTTAGACAGCTTTGCTAACAAGACATATTAGCATATGGACTGACCTTTAGTACTTCGTAAATGGGTGGAGGAAACCTAAGCTTGGTAGAGTGTAGATTGTGAGAAGCTGAGCCCTTAATCCACCAGGTGGCCTTACTCTGTTTTTCATCCATTTTTAAGCTAGAGCATTTTATACTAAGGCCAAATTACATTACACAGAGATATTAACTTGACACCCCTAGGATTCTCCCAAATCCCTGTGAAAGTTCTTAAGCATACATTGGGGGACAGTGGGCTTATTATGGGAAGAACATATTTCTAGAGACAGGCACAAGTACAGTTGGTGCAGGCATTATAAGAACAGAGTGAGACAAAGAAAAGCTAGGGCTCCATAGAGAGAGAGGGACTGCATAGGACACAGCTTGACAGACAAAATGACACCAGGTGTCAGACCAGATGGATGCCCTAGTCAGGACCATCTGACAAAGAACAATCACTAAAAACCAATTCCAGGAAGACCAAACGAATTCGCTCATTCACTCACCACTAGGTAACTCACCAAAACCAAACCAAAGGCCTCTAGTGACATCTCAAAGTGACTGTTGGGGTGGGTATATATTGTGTCCCACCCCCTTCCACAACAGTCCAGATAGATCAATCTCCAGAAAACAGAAACAGAAAAATGAAAACTTACTCACCTCCAGAGGTTTCTTGAATGACTCCAAAAAGATTTAGTGGCATGTCAGGTGCCCACAGACTGGCTGTCCCGAGGAGTGGGAAGGCCCTGGGGCACTGGGACATCTCAGGGGGTGCCTCCCCTGTGTTCCTGTCCTCCAGCAGCCCAGAGGCTGTGGCTGTCTGCCAGTGGCTTCAAGGAACCCATGAGTCTCCCTTGGCACTGAGATCTCACTGGAGCCTCTGAATGTTATACAGGAATTGGATCAGTGAGATATAGAGAAGCCACTCTTTACGAGGTTGAATTGAATTGGAACTCTTTATTACAAAGCTGGCAACTGCAACTAGACTAATGTCCCAAAGAACCCGCAGCCACAGCTAGCACAAGGCTTATAAAGGCAAAAGCCACATGGTTGGCATGGAGAACTGAAACAAAAGTGTGACACATAAAGCAAACTATCTAGGGGAACAATCAAGGGCCACTTATCTAGAGAGGACAATCAAGGACAACAAAGGTCAAGTATTCTCTGGAGCAAAACTTTCCTGGAACCAAACAACAGGACATGACGTATCTGCATCAAAGAATGACGTTTCCATTTCTAGAGTTTTGGGAACTGGGTGAAAAGTCCCAGGATGGCAATGAGTACAAGATGGCATTACTTAGACCCAGTATCTGTATTTCACCTACAACATTCCCACTCCTCTGCTCATACTCAGAATAAATAGCAAAGTAACTGGGAAATTAAACACAAATTAATCACAAATTAAGCCAGGTTCAAGAACTAAAACAGAACCAGGAAGTAAAGCTGAAAACCCAGGCCTTTCTCCTACCACATTCCATTCGTTCAGACATAAGAAAGTTGAAGTCTCCTTGAATAGCTAGGCAGATAAGAAAATAAAGTATGCATCTGGTAAAGTGAATCTTTGACTAAAATAGGAACATCTTAAATGTTGTACTCGTTGTCTTTATGTTTGGTTTTCTTTCTTTCTTTCTTTTTTCTTTCCTTCCTTCCTTCCTCCCTTCCTCCTTCCCTCCTTTCCTTCCTTCCTTCCTTCCTTCCTTCCTTCCTTCCTTCCCTTCTCTCTTTCTTTCTCTTTCTCTCTCTCTTTCTGTTAGGTTTTTAAAATAGGTAGCCGGTAAAGGAGAATGCCACGCGGTATTCAAGCAGGAGAGAAAGTTTATTACCGAACTGCTGGCCTGTGGCCAAGATGATCCATGGCCAGAGAGAAGGGAGAGAAGAGGGAGAGAGAGAGGGGAGAGAGAGAGCGACCCCCACCCAGCCCTGCCTTATATCTACGGCAGGGGCAAGGCATGTGGCCAGGTGGATTAGGATATGACCTCAGGGAAAGGGGAGGTAACTGCCTCCAGGTCTGCAGGTTACCCAGGTAACTGGGTGGAGACTTAATGAGGTGGGGGCATCTGCATGTATCCCTCAGGGAGAGGACCTAACATTCCAGCCTTTTAATATTTATGAAAAAGGATGAAGACTCTCTCTGGCTGCTTCCTGCTGGCAAGGGGCATCGGCATTAGGGGTAAAAGGCAGAAATGTGGCCTCTCCTGGAGAAGGCGAGTAGCAGGGTCCCTTGGTGGTATAGATGCCAGTCCTTGAATGAAGCCTGGAAGAAGTCCTGAGGGCTCCATGTAGATGCTCCCACCTCATTAAGTCTCCACCCAGTTACCTGGGTAACCTGCAGACCTGGAGGCAGTTACCTCCCCTTCCCTGTAGTCACATCCTGGCCACACCTCCCCATCCCTGCCCTACATAAGTTATCCCCCCCGGGGTGGCTCGCTCTCTTGCCTACCTCATGCTCCTTGAACTTGGGAGCTGGTCAGCAGAATGAACTTTTCTCTCCTGCCTGAAGACCGCGTGGCGTTCTCTTTTACCGGCTACCTACCTTAAAAACCTAACACTTTCTCTCTCTCTCTCTCTCTCTCTCTCTCTCTCTCTCTCTCTCTCTCTCTCTCTCTCTCTCTCTCTCTCTCTTTCTCTCTCTCTTTCTCTCTCTTTCTCTTTCTCTCTTTCTTTTCCTTCCTTCCTTCTTTCTTCTTTCTTTCTTTCTTTCTTTCTTTCTTTCTTTCTTTCTTTCTTTCTTTCTTTCTTTCTTTCTTTTTCAGTCCTGGGGCTTGAACTCAGGGCTTGCGCACTGTCCCTGAGCATCTTTTACTCAATGCTAACACTCTACCACTTGAGGCAAAAGGACACTTCTGGCTTTTCCTATTTATGTGGTACTGAGGAATTGAACCCAGGGCTTCATGCATGCTAGGCAAGCACTCTATCACTAAGCCACATTTCCAGCCCTGTCTTTATGTTTTGCATAACAATAAGCCAACCCTTGGTCCCTTCAAGTTTTGAGTAATAATAAGACTTGTGAAACCATTTTCTTCCTGTTCAAGTAATAGCCAATATAGGAACTTAACAAAATAACTGACCATTGCTAGATGATAACACATCTAGGTGGGTATTCAATCTATAATTCTCTAGCACAGAAATCCTGTATATGAGGCGAGCACTTTACCACTAGGCCATATTCCCAGCCCCAGAAATCCTGTATATACCTGAAGCAAAGACTGGCATTTTTGAGGCTCTCTGCTCCCAACCCTTTTTCTGTTTCTCCCTACTTTATCCTGCATTGCTAAATAAAACTTTGCTACACTTTCACTTTGTATGTTTCCTTTTTCATTAAACTTCTAAAAATGTTTTTTATCATGGATTTCAAGTTTCTGGGATTTTCATGGAAATTAGGAAGTTAAGTCGAGGGTTTTCTTTTAGCTTAATGGGAAATCCTGAACTGTTTCCTTTCTCCAGTGAAAACAGTATTTATCATAGTATCAGCTTTAACGTCTTTTGTCTACTTCCACAGGACTGAAAGGTCCTCTAGGACAGACACCATCTTTATCTGATTTGTCACAAACCATATCTTCAGCAGGGATGACAGAATGTACATGCATTCATATTCTTTATTGGTTTCTGTTTTTATGTTATATATTTCCCCATTGTAAATGAAAGCTTATGAGGAAGTCCCTTTTCTGTACTATTTGCTTCTGGATCCCAAAACTCTGGAATTCTGTTACTGTATTGAGATATACCATTCCATAATTTTGTTTTGGGATGGATATATACTCCATATACTACATACACGTGCATTGTGTTTTACAGAAGACTATTCACTTTTACAACCTGCTAGTTTCACTTAAATATATACATATATAGTATATGTTAGCAAATGATATTCTATAAACGTTTCCCTCAGTCATCTTCTGCTGTTGGACCTTTTAGTTATTTCCTGTTGTAAACCCTTAACTGATCTTAATCATTTGGAAGTTGAGTTAGTGAGGTGGAAATACCTTTGTATTTGGTGTGCATATACACGGAGACCAGAAGGTGGCGCAAGAGAGCATTTCCCGTTCCTCAGTCTCCTTGGAGTCCTGGAACCTGGTCCACTGGAGAAAGAAAGGAGTCTGGAAATAGCTCTGCCTTGGCCTTCTTTTGACTCTTCTTTCCACTCCTCTTAGTCTCCTCTGTTTTATCCATTCAGGTTCTTCCTCACACCACTGATTCAGATTATGGGTGTACAATTCCCTCTGGTTTGTGCTATAATGGAGCTAGAGAAGAAAGAAAAGTGGCCCTTCCTGGCATAACACCTCTCCTGCTATTGAATGTGCCTGCCACAAGACCTGGCCTGTCATTGGGCATTTCTCTCCCGTTGTATGCCCAACCACACAATATTGACAGAGCAGTAGACTTAAATATCTGTTGTGTCTTGTTTAGGAAATGGTTCTCCACTGGATCCATGAACATTCAATGAGTTTCTGTTCTAATCTAAATACTGAGAAGAACTATAATTTAGCTGCAACTTTACATTGGTTTGCAATTACATCTTTAGGAGAATGTTCCAAAATAGTTTCAAAGGTTATGTAAATTTTCAAACTACCTTCTGCAAAGGTTGTACCAAATTACATTCCCATTAATGGTGGTCCAATGCCTCAGCATCAAGAATAATCACTTATTCAGATGAACACTTTGTGCACTTCCCTAAGAAATGTTTCTGGGTATCAGGTAGGCAAAATGTGGTATCTTATTATTGCATTAATGTGCAGTTATCTAAAGTATATCCTTTTAAAATTATTAATTTCAAGGTACAATTGTTTTGTTTTTGAGAAAACATAAAATTTTAAGACATTTTTTATCCACTAGTTCTGAGACCATTTGAGAAAAAGAAACCATAATTTTTAATGCCATCTCAAACAACATACTATAGATATTAGGGGTAGAAACAATGAGTATACAAGTATCTCATTATTTTATGGATTTTTGAGGAAAAATTAATGCCTAGTGTTTAAAGAAAATGTATTCATCGAAAGCTATAGTATTTGAATCAAACACAAACTGAGATTAGTTTGTAGATGCAAAATCTTCTGTGTATTTCAATTTAAGCAATATTTTGTAGCATTTACTTTGCAAAAGATCACTTGCTCAACAAAAGACTAAGAAAGACTTCCAGGAATTTATGTTCAAGAGTGAGCAATTATGAAGAACCAATTGCTTGGTAAAAAAGCTAACAGTGGACCTTGAAAATGTACAGAATGTACAGACTGAGAACAGATGCCAGAGAGAGCCTTGCCCAGGGAACAGTGCTGAGGCCAGGTAACTGGCATGCTGGAGTCAAGCAGCAGGACTGCAAGCTAGAGCAAGGGTGAACTTGGAGGACAAATGGGAAATTAGAAGTGGAAGGGGCCAGGAGAGGCAAGGCCAGAGACGTGAGAACCCTAAACCTAGAGAACTGGGCATGTTTTCCAGAAGTACAGTCTGTTGTGGGCAGGGACATTCTTGAAGACCTATTGACCAGCCTTCAGGAAATTCCACTGACCTTCAGAACTGGATTTATCTGACCAACTAAGTGCAGAAATGTATACAAAACCTTAACTGATTTTTGAGGCTTCATAGAGGAGGAGAAGAATCATCTGGTCTATTTGAAATAGGGGGAGATGGAAAGAAAATGGTGAGGGATATAGTTGGGAGACGAATACCAATAACATTATCAACATTCATTGAACACTTGAGGCAAGCTAAGTGTAGAAGGCTTCACATGCTGAATTTTGTTTACGTCTGACAGGACTTTGAGAACTATTGCTAGTATTATTTTGTAGATTAAGAAACTGAGGTGGGGGGAGGGCAATGGGAAAGATGCCTGTAATCCTAGAAATCACAAATTTGAGGCCAACCTGAGCTATAAAGCACAACTGCCTCAAGAAGCAAAACACAAAAAGGAAAAGAAAATTAAGTTATAGAATGCTTGCATAATTTACATAATGTTTCATAATATAATACGAGTTCTAACTCCAGAGCTGTATCATACAGTACTAAATAAGCTTTAGGAACACAAACATCATACACGTTTTTCAGACTAGGAAGCTCTGGACCTCTTCATGTGCCTTACAATCAGCAGCATAAACTTCGGAGTCTTTGGATTTGTATTCCAACCTCAGCTCCATGGCTTTGTAATACTTGTTGGCCAAGGAACTTTTCATAATGCTTCATAAAATTAAGAATATTAACAATGTCTTCTTGCTGGAGTAATGTGGGATTTAAATGTGCACATGAAGGCAAATTGTTCATTACAACCCTAAATCTACATATGAACTATTGTGATTTCTACTGTATTTTAAAAGGGGGGAGAAACATCATAGACAACTACCAGGCAGGGTGACATGAGACTGTGGAAATGACAGGATTCACCAAAACAGTGGCAGTGAGGATGAGAAGGAAGGAAATACTAAAGGGGCAGTGGGGACATTTTATAAAGGAGCACACATGACGAGTGAGATGTGGAAAGGGTAAAGAAAGGGAGTAGGTTCTCTGCGAGTAGTCAGGTAGATGGTGATGTCATGAGTTAAGGAAGAGTAGGCAGGATAACATACTATTTCAGGGTATTTTGAGGAGGTGTTGGTGAGACACGCAGCAAGTGGAGGTGGGGGAATGTGAGGGGGACTGTGAGCGGGGGCTCTGGAAAGCCTTGAGATGTCGCCTCTGATGAGAACATCACAGGGTGGGTGAGACCAGAACTCTTGAGAGTAGATGTGATATCCAGGCAAAACCTGAAGCAATGAACTGTAACCCTTCCGAGCCCCACTCCATTAAAGAAAAAAAAATGTGTATTCCAAAACCCAGTTTGCAAAACACAGCACAATGAAGCTTGGATTTTCTGGTTAAATGCAGGTGAAATTGCCTGGGAGCCACTTGGGCAGGTAGTCTCTGAATAGATTTACAGAGTCCAGTGGGTTAACCACCAGTATGGGAGCAGGAAGAAAAGTGCCATACTGCGTCTTAGAAAGCAGCTCACACAAAACCAGAACGGAATTTTAGTTGTGGAGTATTAAAAAAAAAAAAAAAAGCCATTTTGAAACCTCAGTTCTTTTGGAAGACTTGGCCTGTCATAAATAGGACCAGTCCTTTTCCTGGCCTGCTCTAATTGCCTGAGACTGTGCTACAAGGTCCAGGCCTGTCCACCGGAAGCCATATGGCCTTTTAAACAAAGGGAGTTGGCTGAGGGCTTAGACTAATATTGATTTTAAAGTTAACGCATATCAGTTGACTTCCTTATCGGTAGAGGGTTGATGTCATGTTCACATCAGCTGGGTCATTAGTGCTAGGATAACCATGTCTGTAACAATTCCTACTAGATTGTGTGTAGTCTTTAGATAAATGTTGCCATACTCTCAAAATGTTGCTTACTAAAAACAAAAACAAAAAACCTGAAATACTTGACTAGTAAGTTGTCCTAAAAAGTTAACATTGATTAGTCTTTTTCTTCTACTTAATCAAATCTGATTAGTATTTCAACACTGTAGAAGCTTTAAGCCCAGAAACACTAAGGACAGCTTGATTTGATTACTAAAGCAGAAAGATTAGTAATTGGATAAGACAAAATAGGAG
Organism: Perognathus longimembris pacificus; assembly: GCF_023159225.1. NCBI lineage: Eukaryota > Metazoa > Chordata > Mammalia > Rodentia > Heteromyidae > Perognathus > Perognathus longimembris. The sequence continues at coordinate 33,579,127 of NC_063172.1, read as the reverse complement.
CAAGAAAGAAGCTAAGTGGAGAGAGGCCAAGAGTACAGAATGAACTATAAAAGGATGATGCACTAACCACCCCCCATACACATACACTTTCTCAAGTCCGAGTGATATGATTTTTAAAGAAATATTTTCTTAGCACAAGGTAATTGCACAAAAAGGTTTCCTTGTGACATTTATACACATGAATATATTGTACTTTGACAGATTCACCCCTTTATTCTTTCATAACCTCTCTTCCTCTCTCTTTTTTGATGTCAACAGGTTTTAGTGGATTTTATTATCTAATTTCCATGCATATATGTAACCAACTTTGATCGTATTTATACCAACACACTGTTCTCCCTCTACCCTTTACTTGTTCTCTTCCCCAAATAGTCCTCCTTTTTCAATCATGTCTTGTTCTTATTATCTTAGCTCTGGATTGTACATGATTTTAAAAAATCAACATGCTATGCTTGCCTTTCTGAACTTGTCTCAGCATGGCAATCTTCAGATCTACCCATTTTTCTACAAATGAGTTATTTTCATTTTTCTGTATAGCTGAATAATGTTCCATTGTGATTATGTAACCCATTTTCTTTATCTACTTATTGAAAACTCTGTGATCGGAAACTTCTTCAAAGTTCACAGTCACTCATGTGTGGCGTGTGACCATTCTGTTGTGTCCTGAGCACCCTTTATGGTGGTCCTTTGCCCCACCTCGCTGCAGACTACAGTGAGAGAAGGGATTGCTCAAGAGGTTCTCTGGGCCAGGTGGAAGGTGAGCTCCTCCTCTCTGCACACATTCCATTGGCCAAAACAAGTCAGAGGCCACACTAATGTACAAGGGTCCTGGGACAGACGGTCCAGCTGAGTGCCCAAGAGCAGCAGCCAGCCCGACCCCACCACAATGAGACTCCAATAGGCCTCCACCAAAGTTTTTTTTTTTTTTTTGGCCAGTCCTGGGCCTTGGACTCAGGGCCTGAGCACTGTCCCTGGCTTCTTTTTGCTCAAGGCTAGCACTCTGCCACTTGAGCCACAGCGCCACTTCTGGCCATTTTCTGTATATGTGGTGCTGGGGAATCGAACCCAGGGCTTCATGTATAGGAGGCAAGTGCTCTTGCCACTAGGCCATATCCCCAGCCCATCCACCAAAGTTTTGTCAGAATTGGAAAGATGGATCCGGGGCCGGGAGGTGGGGAGGGGCCACATAAACACATACACATGCAGGTATAACATTTTTCTATCTGATTTTTTTAACCTCAAAATCCCAATCCTGAAATGAAAGTACCTGTAAAAGAAAACAAAACTTAGGTTATGAAGTAAGAGACAAAGGTTACATGTTTTCTCTCATATGTAGAAGCTAGAATTAGTTTATAAGTATATAAGTAAACACTTTAGGTCGTGCATTAACTGAAATAGGGTAAATTCAAGGGAAAATGCAAATAGTGTAATTTCTTAGAAAGGCTAAATGGAAGGTCAACAAAATAAATACCAGGAAATTCAATGCATATCCTACAAAATTAAGAAAAATGAAGGAAGGGTGGGTTGGAAGGGATGGGGAAGAATGTCAAAAGGAGTGACATTAATAAGGATACATAATATTCATAAACTGCTTTGTTGAACGGCAAGTGTTTTGTATGAAATGTACACACCTATAATCCTAGCTATTCAGGAGACTGAGACCTGAGGATTGCGATTTGAAGCCAGCCTGGGCAGGAAAGTCCATGAGACTCTTATCTCCAATTAATCACACAAAAAGCCTGAATGTGGTGCTGTGGCTCAAGTGGTAGGGCACTAGCCTTGAGCACAAAGAGGCTCTCAGTGACAGTGCCCAGGCCCTGAGTTCATGCCATAGAATTGGGATACATATACACATATATACACACATATATGTACATGTATGTATATATATTGGGGCACATATATAGGGATACATATATATATATATGGATACACACACACACACATAATGGAAAAAGAAATCCTAATGCTTGAGAAAGGTGAAATGCAATACTGCATCCCCACAACATATTACAGTGAATTCCAAGTCAGGAGTGTTTCCAGTGTTCCCAGGGCAATGTTCATCCTTCCTACAGGTAAGGCTCAATTCTTAAAATACTATTTTGAAATTATTTTATTTCAAATAATGAAATACAATGTATATATATTTGAGGTACAGCTATATTGTTAAACTTTTCCTTTACAAACTTCTTGCCCAAACTTCTTCACATTCTTATCCCCTCCCCCCCCATTTTTTTTTAAAGCTAGACACATACCCACTGAGTCATAGAATAATTGGAATTCTGACAGGAAGAGCACTGTAAAGCAGTTCTTTAAAAAAGAATGCCATTCTGCTTTATTTAAACCTCACAAAGTAGGTAAGTGTCTTATGGGCCATAGATTTTCTAACAAGGTATTATGTAATATGTAGCTCAGCTTTGAGTGGCTTTTTCTTTGTTCTTGCTCACCAGAAACATGGCATTTGGTGACATCCTCTGGTCTGAGAGGCTACTGGATTGGACCTGAAAAGAGAAGGTTATTCTACACCATGTGGAGGAAAAAGCTTTGATGATTCACAAAATGAAAGCCTTTCAGTTCCTGGCAGGGGAGATTGCCTGGGCAATGTGTTGAAAGGAGAGTGACTGTGTTACAAGTTGCTCCCTGACAGAATCAAAGATCCCAGATGGCTTCTTCTAAAGAAAGGAGAGAGCCTTAGTCTGATATTGATTAGACAAGTTTGAAACAGCACAGGCAGACAGAAACATATCCAGCCTTCAAAAAAAAAAAAAAAGAAAGAAAGAAAGAGAGAAAGAAAGGAAAAAAACAGAAGAGTAGGTACTGCTAAGTCTGTGTTGTATGGAAAATATAAGGATTGTGCCAGCAAGTCCTGGTATTATGGAACAGGATTGGAGGAAATATCCATGAATCTATTGCTTTTTGTCATTTGCCCTATGCCACTGGCTGCTTCCTTCCACTGAAGTAGGACACACACACACACACAATGTTGCCTCAGAAACAAAATGTTTCTCTGAGAAAACATGGTCTAATGAGATTTAACTTCATTGAGGGTCATAATAGATCCATGCATGTCTTTCCTAAGTGGATTTTTTGCTTTATCTGACTGAAGACAGCACTGAGACAGCATTCATTTATGATCCATGTCAGTTGATTGCTTCATAATTTTAAAGAATTTTAAGTCCAAAAACAGTTCTTTTTGGATATTTTCCCCCTTTTGGCACATTGAAGAAAAAAAAGTTAATCTGGATGCTGTTGGCTCATGCCTGTGCTCCTACCTACTTTTGAGGCTGAGATCTGAGAATTTGTGGTTCAAAACCAGCCCAGGCAGAAAAATCTATGAGAGTCTTATCTCCGATTAACTACCTAGAAAGTCAGAAGTAAAGCTGTGGTTCAAGTGGTAGAGCACTAGCCTTGAGCAAAAAAGCTCAGGGACAGTGCCCAGGCCCTGAATTCAAGACCAGGACTGGCACAAAAATAATGAATAAATAAATTAATTTTTTTCTTTTTTTCAGCTGGGCACTGATGGCTCACACGTGTAATCCTAACTATTCAGGAAGCTGAGACCTGAGGATTGTAGTTCGAAGCCAGCTTGGGCAGAAAAGTTCCTATGAGACTCTTATCTCCAATTAACCATTCAAAAACTGGAAGTAGAGCTGTGGCTCAAAGTGGTAGAGTGCTAGCCTTGAGCAAAAGAGCTTAAGGATAACACACTTAAAGTTCACACCCCACAACAACAACAACACAATTGTTTTTTTCTCTTCTTCCCCATTATTCTCAGATCTCTTTATGCCAAAATTCTATCTTTCTTATAGTTTAATCTTCGACTATTCTGATTGGGTGGCCATTGCACATATATCAGTGTGACACCAACTTGGTATGTGATGCAGACAGCCATCACATCCCAGGGCATTATGGGCATTATGTAAATACAGAATTTATTAACCAATGAAAGAATCAATTCCTCCAGGATTTGTCATATGCCTTATCTATAATGAAAAAAAAATCCACTCCATTACAGTTCTCTTTCAATTCTTTTATTAGAGGGAAAGCCTCAACTGAAGGATGTTACATATTTATTCTTGTTGCTCATTGTTTTGACCAGTGAAAGAATATGATTCAGTTTTTAAGCCTTCAACAGATAATTTTATCTAGCTATACTTAATGTTTTATTTTCATTGTTTTTATTTTCAGTTTTTTAGATATAGTTAAGTGTAACACTTTTTTTCAATTATCAAATAATAATAAGGTGAAAAAATGTGTTTAATGCTAAAAATGGGATTCTATATGAAGGAAACTTGAATAGTAGAAGGCAGCCATTAGGACATGGGATTCTTTTATAAGAGGAAGGCTTTTTAAAATTATTATTATTAATTTAATCTTGTTTTTTACTGTTCTGTTTGGATTTTCCATTTCTTTGTGTATAATAAATAAATTTTCTATTTCTTGTTGGTTATCCATCTTTATGATTGTTCTTAGTACTCTCTTAATGATCATTTGAATTTCTGTGTATCAGCTATAATTGCCTTTCCCATTTCATTTCTTATGAAAGCCATCTTTCTTGTTTTCTTAGCCTAGCTAAAGGTTTGGTGATTCTATCTTTTAAAAGACATCCAAAGTTTTATTTAAAGAAGTTTTATTTAATACTAATTCTTCTTTAAGCTTTCAGTAAAGAACTGCAGAAGACATGGGGGGAGGAAAATGGGAGGTGGGAGGTAGGGGAAAATGAGGGAGGAGGTAACAAGTTGGATAAGAAATGTATTCACTGCCTTATGTATGAAACTGTAACCCCTCTATGTACTTTAAAAATATAGAAATAAAAAAAAAACCTGCAGAAGGAATATTTCTAAATTTGTTTTATGAGAGCATCATTTTCCTGATCCCAAATCTAGGGCATTATAAGAAAAGAAAAAGGCCTGTATTCCTGATGAACACTGAAGCAAAAGTCCTGAAGAAAACATCAGTAAACCCAGTTAAACAGCACACTAACAGGATAATTCACCATGATCAAGGAAGTGCAAGAATGTTTGAATATACACCGATGTATGGATGTAAAATGCCACTTCAACAGAATGAAAGAAAAAAACAACATAACCATCTCACTAGATATAGAAAGTGCATTTCACAAAACTGAAAACCCTCTTTTTAAAACTTTCCACAAAGTACAGAAGTAATGTGCCTCAAGTTGATAAAGACCATGTACTAAAAAATCAATTAACATGATACTTAATGGCAAAAAGTTGAAAGCCTTTTCTCTAAGATCAGAACAAGACAAAGACACACACACTTGGCATTTCATTTCAATACAGTATTCAATTCCTAGCAAAAGAAATGCAGGGAATCCAAATCAGAACAAAGTGAAATGTCCCCATTTGCAGTCACGTTATCTTATAGATAGAAAACCCTAACCACTCCACCACAAAACTGTTATCTGTGATAAAGTCATTTCAGTTGCAGGATCTAAAAGCAGAAGTGAAAAATCAGTATAATTTCTGTGCACTCACACAATCTGCTAAAGGAATCAAGAAAACAATCTCCAATAGCAAAAAACAAAAGGCTAGCAATAAATGTAACCAAAGAGGTGAAAGATCTCTACATTGAAAATTATAAAGCACTGATGAAAGAAACTGAAGGTGATATAAAAAAAAGGAAAGCTATATTATGTTCATGGATTAGAAGAATTAGTATTGTTGATATGCTCATAATATCATTAAAGAAATCTACAGATTCAAATTAGTCCCTGTCAAAACACTAATGATGAGTTTCAAAGAAATAGAAATAATAATCCTGATATTCCTGTGGAACCATATGATACACCGCATAGCCAAAGCTGTTTTGAATAAGAACAAATTTGCAAGCATTGTACTACCTGATTTTAAAATCTACTGCAAAGCTATAGTAATCAAAACAGCATTGTACTGACCTAAAAACACATTGACCAATGGAACAGAATAGAAAACCCAGCAATAAACTGAGACTTTAAACAGACAAATGATTTTTAGTAAAGACATGCTTGGAGAAAGGATAATCTCCTCACTAGATAGTGTGAAGACAACTGGATATCCACTTGCAGAAGAAGGAAATTAATTCTCATCTTACATCATAATGTCACTCAAAATGAATTAAAGATTTAAATTTAAGTTGAGTGAAATGATAAGACTAGAAGCAAACATAAGGAATTGAGTAAAGATTTTTTTTTTTTTTTTTTGCCCAAGGCTAGCACTCTGCCACTTGAGCCACAGCGCCACTTCTGGCCATTTTCTGTATATGTGGTGCTGAGGAATCGAACCCAGGACCTCATGAATATAAGGCAAGCACTCCTGCCACTAGGCCATATTCCCAGCCCCGGAGTAAAGATTTTTTTGAAACCCAAAGCAGCAGTGACAAAAGCAAAAACAAATGAGATTAACTTAATCTAAAATCATATGCACAATCAATAAAGACCCAACCAACAAAACAGGAGAAGACATTTGCAAACCATACATCTCCTAAGAGGTTCATATCAAAATACATAAAGAATTCAAACACACTCAAAGATAAGAAAACAATTATCTTATTAGAAAATGACCAAATGATATAAGTAGATATTTCTCAAAAGATGGTACAGCCAGCAAGTATTGAAAAATGCCATCAACCATCAGAGAGATACAAACTAAAACCACAATAAGCCATCACCTCATATCTGTTGGAATGACCGTTATGAAAAGGATGACAGAAAGTGCTGGTGGCTCATGTCTATAATCCTAACTAGTCAGGAGGCCAAGATCTGAGCATAGTGGTTCAAAGCCAGTGTTTGCAGGAAAGTCTGTGAGACTATTATCTCCAATACACCACTTAGAAAGAGCCAGACATGACATGGTGGCTCAAGTGGTAAAGCACTAGCCTTGAGCATAAGAAGCTCAGGGACAGTGCTAAAGCCCTGAGTTCAAGCCCCCGAATTGGAAAAAAATAAAATAAAATATAACACATATTGTCAGAATTTTGGGGGGTAGGGCTCAAGTTAAGTAGTTTGTATAGTTCCCAGGTGTGTATCTAAAGTTGAAACTACTTCATCAAATCAATCCCATTCAAATTTGTATTGTGTACACATTCATTTGACCCAGAAACTATACAGAGAATCTGAATGTGAGCAAGACAGTTGTGATCTCTTCCTTATGTAAACAAAATCAGGACCATGTCTATTGAGCTATTGTGATCCTCTGCTAGGACTATCCTAGACATATACTAATTATTATCAATGAGGGCAGTAGCTATGTACATAGGATCATATAAGATGATGAACTTCAAGATATGGAAATGAGGTTTTTCTTTGTTGTTCTTGTTTTTAATGTACTATGTGAAATTATTTCTTATTTCTTTCTTTTGTCTTTCCTATGGTTTAGCCTCTGTTGTCAGTGTACTTGATTTTTGTACCATGGGTATTGTCTATATGATTATCTGAATTAGGAAAGGGAAGGGGAACATCAAAATGGTGAGACAAAGGATAAAGGGCGAACCAACCCAACAGCAATATTCACAAGACAATATTCACAAGACAATTAACTGTATACTCAAGTGGTGGGAGTAGCCGGGGGGAGGGAAGTTGGGAGAAAAATGAGGGAAGGAGTAACAAGTATGACAAGAAATGTACTCACTATGTATGTAACTGTAACCCCTCTGTATATCACCTTGATGACAAAATTAAATTTAAAAAAAGAAAAGCAAAAAGCCAGCACCATGTTTCTGTGCTGGAGATGGTTCAAGTCCAATGAGAGCACATAGATGGCCCACCATGGTGAAATCTGAAATTTTTCTTATTTGAACTCTGTAATACTGAAACATTCTTCCATAAGCATGGTATTCTCTTTCACCTGAGCTGACGGCACATGTCAAACAGAAAAGTTAGTGATGGTCACATTCCAACAGCCAAGTTGAATCTGGACATCTATGTAGCCCTGAAACAAAAGCAGAAGACATCTCGCCTTCCATCCTGCCTTCCTGTGTGGAAGGCGTTTTTGGAGGCACTGCATTGCTTGAAGAAAACGAAAGACTTTCATTACAATCTTCTCAATACAATAAGATAGGACTCATGTCGAGAATTCAACTACTGTAGTGATATGTGTCACTTCATTCAAATTAATAAATGAGCCATGTTCTGGTATTCTGGATCCTTGGAGAAATGTAAATCACAATGTTGATCCAAAATCAAAAGAAAATTTTACTTGAAGAATAACTCTTATACTAGGTAATTTTTGCTGAAATAAGACTTGTTCTAGCCAGGCTCATGCCTGTAATTCTAGTTACTCAGGAGGCTGAGGTCTAAGGATCACTGTTCAAAGCCAGCCTGAGCAGGAAAGTCTGTGAGACTCTCATGTTCATTAAACTACTCAGAAAAGGCTGGAAATGGCACTGTGGCTCAAGTGGTAGAATGCTAGCCTTGAGCACAAAGAGGTTCAGGGATAGTGCCCAGGTCCTGAGTTCAAGCCCCACAACTGATCAAAAAAAAAAAAAGAAGAAGAAAAAGACTTGTTCTAAAAAGCAAAGCTAGTAGGATAAAACCACATGAGTACTGCCAAATGAATGCCATTTTATATTTTAAAAATAATAGGTCACAGCTAAAGTATTGGGGAACTTGCATGGACATTTTCAAGAAATATGTACTGCAGTGATCTGAAGAATATCCTAACAAGACGCATTCAAGTAACTGCCAGTAAAATGTTCATTACTGCCAGCATCCTAGCACGAGAATCAGTATTGCTGTATTAACTTTGTGTAAATAAACAGACAAATCAAGAATATGTAGACAAAAGATCAGAGCTCCAAGGAGCAAATGTGAAACTTCCTATAATACTGACTTCCTTCCTCCAGCCACTTGGCACTTTGTCCAGTGGAGGAATTCCAGGGGCTAGGTAAAGGAAGGATGCTACGCAGGAGCTTGTGGTACCCAGGTCTCTATGGTTTCCTCCTCAATGAAACAAACACTGTCTTTTTCAGAGACTAGCTTCAAACCATGAAAAGTACTGTCAGTTCATTTCAAACCAGGCCTACATTTGCTGGACTCCATCTCTCAGGCATTCTGTATTTGTCTCAATTCCAACTCACCCCTCATACAGAATCACAATGGTCTTATTTCTTTCTTTCTTTTTTTTTTTTTTTGGCCAGTCCTGGGCCTTGGACTCAGGGCCTGAGCACTGTCCCTGGCTTCTTTTTGCTCAAGGCTAGCACTCTGCCACTTGAGCCACAGCGCCACTTCTGGCCGTTTTCTGTATATGTGGTGCTGGGGAATTGAACCCAGGGCCTCATGTATATGAGACAAGCACTCTTGCCACTAGGCCATATCCTCAGCCCCACAATGGTCTTATTTCTTTCGAATGTTTGATCATCATCCGAAACTTCACATGCTCAGAATGGACTGGAACAGCTTCCCTGTGATGTCCACTTAGCCACACCCCAGATCATTGGCTCTCCTTTCTCAGTTCAGTCCTTTGGGTGTCCTTTGCTCTCTCACTAGGAAGCATGGACCTGTGGGCATGTTTGTCTCAATATTTTACTCCCATGCTCCAGCAAACACTGCCCTCTTCATTCTAGCTCCTCATGCCTCTTACAGAAAATATTTAGAGTATATGTGCCGTCATCTCTATTTGTCCATGAGAAACAAAAGGTTGAAGTGTTTAAATGGCTTGCCCAAGGTTTTAAGACAAGGCATGGATACAAGTTCATGTCTAATGTTCTGCTGCAAGCATGCTGCTCTGCTGCTTTCGTAAAGTATGGATTTCCAGTTTTGTTCTAATGTGCACCTTCCAACTTAAGCTTATGGCATAATGTGCTCCCCACCAGGTACCTTCTACTTACTCAGCAAGGCCCAAACTCTTTCTCTATCATGATTTATACTAACTCCCTGCTCCCTACCTGTACCTTAGTGTAGAGTCTTCACCCCAGGAACAGTCTCTCTTCCAGCCCCTGCTTATCTATCTTATTTTTCAAGGTCCCTATGAAGTTCAATGTTTAACACGGATCATTCTCTAACCAGCATGGTATATGCTGATATTTCCCCTTCTGAGTTTTATGCCCGTACTCGGCCATTTGCTTTTTCTCTGTCACTCCTGTTACATAAGAAACTAGAACAAGATGAAAAGATTAGGGGATTACTTTGCAGACCTACAGAGCTAGTTGGATTCCATTTCCAGGCTGTGAGACCTCAGATACGTTATTTACCTTCTCTAAAGCTGTTTCTTCACCTGTAAAAGAAGATAAGCATTCCCTAGTATAATTAATACACATTTTAAAATTAAATGATGGCAAAGGAAACAGGATCTGTTTAGGGAAGGGTTCTTGTGTGTGTGTGTGTGTGTGTGTGTGTGTGTGTGTGTATGTGTGTGTGGACTAATAAGTGGGGGTGAAAGGATGAATCTTGTGGAAGTACTTTGTTTGAACATAGGGAAGTAGATCAATGAAACATGTTGAATTGTTATGTTTTTGTTTTTTTCTTTTTTGTACTGGTCCTGGGGATTGAACCCAAAATCTTGGTGCTGTCCTAGAACTTTTTCTGCTCAAGGCTAGCACTTTATCACTTGAGCCACAGCTCCACTTCTGGCTTTTGGGTGGTTAACGGGAGGTGAGACTTTGCTTTAAAACATAAGCCTCAGATCTCAGCCTCCTGGGCAGCTAGGAGTACAGGTGTTAGCCACTGGTGCCTGGCTTGAAATTGTTTTAAGAAGTGAGGAGAGGATGAGAGTGAAAGAGGAAATAAGGTTATCTGGGACCATTGCACATGTATGTGGAAATGTCACAGTGAGCCCCACCCTCTGTTTATAAAGCTCACATAGGCTAATATAATAAGTCTTCATTTGGCAGAATCAGTGAACAAATTTAATAAAATAAAAACATATAAAGCCCTTTCCAGGGCCTTGCCCTTGGCATTCTCAGAAGTGCATGAGAGTTTGCCTTCCTGTGTGAGATAGGCCTATGACTCACACTTAAGAGAACATCCAGGAGTGAGTAGCCATAATTCTCAAGTTTTCGGTTGTATAAAAGGATATAAAGTTACCACCAGAGGCTCAGAAATGCAAGAGAAAATGTGCAAGTGCCCAGAACCAATTTCAGTGCACCCAACATCCTTCACTGCAAGAGGATTTGTAAAATGGGTTTGTGATAAGAATTTCCCTGAAGAGAAAGCAAGGACTTGAGCAGGTACCTACACCATGTTCACAGCATTATTTCCAACAGCTAAGATTAGAAGCAGCCCAAGAATCAACCCAAGTTAATGAATGAACAGATGCACAAAATGTGGAATTTCCATGCAGAAAAATATCCTTCAATTGTATGAAGAGGAAGTGCTAGCACATAGATGCATCATGAAGACATTATGCTACAGGCAAGAAGCCACTCAAAGCAGGGAAAATGCTGCATTCTTCTCATGGGCACAGATATGGTAAATAGGACGTGGTTTCCAGACAGGAGAGAGGAGTCATTGTGTCATGGCTGCAGAGTTCATTGGGGGGGGTAATGAAAGACATCTGGAGGCTGGGCACCTGTGGCTCATGCCTATAATCCTAGCTACTCAGGAGGCTGACATCTGAGGATCACAGTTCAAAGCCAGCCCAGGCAGAAAAGGCTGTGAGACTCTTATCTCCAATTAACCACCAGAAAACCAAAAGTGGCGCTGTGGCTCAAGTGGTAGAGTGCTAGCCTTGAGCTGAAGAGCTCAAGGACAGCACCCAGGCCCAGGATTCAAGCCTCATGACTGACAACAACTTTTGGAAATGGAGTGGTGATTGCACAATACTGTGAATGTACTTAATACAACTGACCTTTACACTTAACAATATTAACATGACTTTTTTTTGTTTGTTTTATCACAATCAAAAAAATTGAAAAAGGAAAAAGGGATGGAACAGTTACAGGACTTACTTTTAAATGTTTGCCCAGAGGCAAGAGCTCAGCCCACATTAAGCAGCTACCTAGGGACAATGAGACACACAAATAAAGTTCCATTTGAACTAGCCCTTACTGGAACAAAGTGCAGGTGACACAGGAATAGAAAACAGAAAACCCAACTCAAACCAGTTGAAGCTATAAAGCAGATTTACTGGCCGAGATAAGTGTGCAGGGCCCATGGCTCTGACTTCCACAAACATCAGACAAGCTGCAGCTGGTTTGCTGAAAAGGCAGATGGCTGGACCTCACCCCTGTAGCTTGATTCAGCTGGCAAAGGGCCTGAGAATTTGCATTTCTAGCCAGGTAGTGCTGGGGCTGCTTTGAGAACTATGTGTTCTCAAACACTCATCCATGTCATCAGGGCCTTGGCTCTGGCTCTCTTCAAGCTTTTCTTTCTGCTCCCATCAGAACCACTGAAATGTCCACCACTGGAGGAGTCTCAGCTCTGCATACCACATGGACAGGGGCAGATTCTTGAGGGGCAGCATCCCGTGATAGTCTACTTGCTGGCAGAATACCCAGACAACCATACTGGGCATTGCATGGTAAGAGACAGTAAGTGTGAGTGTCTTGATTTATCTCCCTCCTTTTATAAAGCCAACATTCAATCATGAGGATGCTGGTACAATGTCCTTACCTAATTCTAATTTCCTAAGGCCCCAGTTGTAAGCACCATAGTCAGATTCACTCACAGTAGGGGTTAAACTCCAGTATGTGTTCCAGAGGAGACAAACTATTCACATCACAGAGGTAAGACCTACCTGGAATTCTTTTTTTTTTTTTTTTTTGGCCAATCCTGGGGCTTGGACTCAGGGCCTGAGCACTGTCCCTGGCTTCTTTTTTGCTCAAGGCTAGCACTCTGCCACTTGAGCCACAGCGCCACTTCTGGCCATTTTCTGTATATGTGGTGCTGGGGAATCGAACCCAGGGCCTCATGAATATGAGGCAGGCACTCTTGCCACTAGGCCATATCCCCAGCCCCCTACCTGGAATTCTTGAGCCAGCCATGAGCTGCCACTGTCCAGCTGACTTTGTCATGTGCAGTCTTGCCTCTGCATAGCAGGTGGTCCAGAGCAGGAGCATGCCTGCCCCATGACCCAATCATTTGCCAATTGTCCCGTGGTTCTTCATATTCCCTAGAAATTACTGTGCTCTTTTCTAGTCTCCTAGAGGGCAGAATAGAGACTTATTGGTCTCTATATTACAAACACATGCACAACATATGGTGTGCTGCAACATCAATATGTATTTGTTGAATTCATGAATGGATGAACAGTTTCTCAGTTAGCATTTGCTAACTGAAACAACCAAGCTAAAACACAATTGTCTCCTATGTTTTTTTATGTAGCATCTTCATCCTGATAACCAATAGAAAAGTCCTACCACTCACCTGTGTCCTAGTTGTCCTATTTCTTTTCTGCTCATGGTAGCTTGCTGATCCATGAATGGCAAAGCTTCCCTCCAGGAAGTGTTATAGCCTCTGCCATAAGGGCTTGTGATTTAGCAGCAGAAAATAATTTAACTAAAGGATGAAACCAAATTTATTTTCTTATTGGCTCTGCTCAGTAGCAGTACTGCAGCTACTGTAGAGCCAGGTGACAAGCAGGCCTGAGTCAGGACAAGCCTAATGACCAGCCTTCTCCAAGGCCACCCACCCTAGAGACACCGACAGCATGCTGGGACAGGAGGTCCCACCAGAATCACTTGGCAGCTCAGGTTGTCATGAAGCTTTCTGCCTTTGCTATGGACTGCATTCTCTTCAATGCAATTCTAAGACAGAGTGCCTCCTCTCAGGCTGTAGCTAGACAAAATCATCCGGCAGGCAGAGCAAGTTCCCTGACTTCATCGCTCTCAGAAAATTATCTTTTGCCACACAATTGCAGATTTTTATAGCTGCAAGGAGTTGCTGATATCACCCCAACATTTATAGATAAAAGCATCGAGCTTGAAACTTTATCGTGGCAGCTCACAAAGGCTGGGGCTTGTAATTCTAACGAGGAAGCCTTCTGATTTGCGACCTACATTTTACCAGAATCCGGACCAAAAATACCTGAAATGGATTATAAAGAAGGCTGATATCTCAGGTGGGACCCCATTTTCACCAGCTAAATAAAGCAGCCAGTGCCCCCAAAAGGCCTGCTCAAAGTCATTCTCCCCAACCTGTGACCTGTAAAGACCTTGAGTCCCTGGGCTCCTACAGCATTCTGTTGGGAATAATTCACAATGTTATAGTACCTGAGATTTGAGAGTTCTCTGCTTCCACAGTTATCTCCAGCTCCTTCATGTCCTGGCCTGAACTCTGGCTCTTTGAGAATAGAAACTAAATTAATATTTGCTGTATAATAATTATGGAGACAGCACAGCTCTAGATTGAGCATAATTACTTAATAAATGCATGTAGATTGTCAGTGGGATAGGAAAAACTCCACACAAGGATAGAACCTACTTGTGATGGAGCAGTCCTGTCTTCTTTGCAGAATGACAAAAGTTTAGCAATAGTGGTACATTTCAATACCAAACACTATCTACATTCAATATCAAAAATGGTTGGGAGCCAGTGGCTCATGCCTGTAATCCTAGCTACTCAGGATGCCCAGAGTGGAAGGATTCATGTTTGATGCCAGCCTGGGCAGAAAAATATGTGAACTCCCATCTCCAATTAACCAGCAAAATTCTGGAGGCATGGTTCAAGTGGTAGGACATCGCTTTGGCAAGTGTAAGGTCTTGAGTTCAAACCCCAGTATCATCAAAATAATCATCATCTGAGGTGAGGAAATAGCCTGAAAACAACTTCCTGAACTAATTCCTCTGGTATTTGATATATCATCTTATTCCATGTCAGAGAATATTCAGCTTGATTAAAAATTATATTTTATGGAAGAACTTGGAAAAAATTATACTAATTGAAGTGAGCCAGACCCAAAGAGACATGGACTCTATGGTTTCCCTCATAGGGAATAATTAGCACAGGTTTAGGCTAGTCACAGCAGAGGATCACAAAAGCCCAATAGCTATACCCTTATAAACACATAAGATGATGCTAAGTGAAATGAACTCCATGTTATGGAAATGAGTGTTATATCATTGTTGTAATTACTTTCTTTTTTTTTTTTTTTTTTGCCAGTCCTGGGCCTTGGACTCAGGGCCTGAGCACTGTCCCTGGCTTCTCTTTGTTCAAGGCTAGCACTCTGCCACTTGAGCCACAGCGCCGCTTCTGGCCATTTTCTGTATATGTGGTGCTGGGGAATCGAACCCAGGGCTTCAAGTATACAAGGCAAGCGCTCTTGCCACTAGGCCATATCCCCAGCCCTGTAATTACTTTCAACATGCCATGTGAAACCGTAGCTTCTTTTGTTGATGATCCTCTTGTATCCCCTTCCTGTGGTTGTCCCAGCGCTATCACTGTATCTTATCTGAGTTCCTTGGATACTGTATATACTGGTATTAGAATTAGGGAAGTGAAAGGGAATATCAAAATCGAGAGACAAAGGATAAAAAGACAAATGATTCCAAAAGCAATACTTGCAAAACCATTTGGTGTAAACCAACTGAACAACTCATGGGGGGAGAGGAAAAGGGGGAAGGGGGAAGAGGGAGTGAAGGAAGAGGTAACAAATAGTACAAGAAATATACCCATGGCCTTACATATGAAAGTTTAACCCCACTGCACATCACTTTGAAAGGAAATAAGTAATTATTATATAAAAATTATATTTTGGGCTTGGCGATGGTGGCTCACACCTGTAATCTTAGCTAATCAGGAGGCTGAGATCTGAGGCTAGCGATTTGAAGCCAGCCTGGGCAGAAGAGTCCACAAGATTCTTATCTCCGATTAACCACCAAAAAACTGGAATTGGTACTGTGGCTCAGGTGGTAGAGCACTAGCCTTGTGCTGGAGAGCTCAGGGACAGTGCCCAGGCCCAGAGTTCAAGCCCCATGACCACAACCAACAAACAACAAAATGACATTTTACAGGTAGGATGTAGGGACACAGCCTTCAACCCAGCATTTAGGAGGCTAAGAGAGAATTGTGCATTTGAAGCCTGTTTGAGTCAAATAGCAAGAAGACCTGTCTCAAAAATCCAAAATAACATGTTGCAATTTAAATTAACAAGCATTTATTGAATGCCTCCACTAATTTGGGAGTACAAAGATAAATGCAAGAGAACCTCTACCCTCAAAGTATGTAATCTAGCAAAAGGAGGCATACACCAATGTAAGTCAATATGTATGAAAGGTAGGATGAGAAACTCCATATGAGAAGCTAACTAATGCACATTGGAAGCACAGATACACACTGGAAATTCAGAATTCAAGGTTGAAAAGTCTTCAGAAATCTTTAATAGTCATCCAGTCTGATTCTCCAAAGCTTACGTAAGTCCCTTGCTATGATGTAGTAAAGTGATTGTCTATATACCTTTGTGTTTGCACAGCTCTAATGATAGGAACACAGTATATTTGTCATCACTGGGGATCCACTGCTCTGTCTTATATGGTATTCAAAAATCCTCTTAGTGATTTCTGATATGTGAATATATAAATTTGTACACATCTACATTTTCCACAGGTGTTATTAAAACATGTACAAAAAAAGTAAAAACAAAGTTAAAGATGAAATACGACTTTTAAAATTATCTTTTTTGTTGTTGTTGGTCATGGGGCTTGAAATCTGGGCCTGAGCACTGTCCTTGAGCTCTTCAGCTCAAGACTAACACTCTATCACTGGAGCCACAGCGCCACTTCTGGTTTTCTGGTGTTTAATGGGAGATAAGACTCTCACAGACTTTTCTGCCCAGGCTGGCTTCATCAGATCTCAGCCTCCTGAGTAGGTAGGATTACAGGCATGAGCCAGCAATACCCGGCTTGATATTATCTTACATTAACATTAGCCACCACCCTTTTTTCTTATTAAATTTATAATATTATTAAGAATGTTCTGAATGTTTAGTTCACAATATCTTGATAACCAAAAATGGCTTCATATATGCTAATATTTCAAGGTATACTATTCCCTTACAGCTTGATTTATTGTTAATGATCGTGGATATAAATTCACACTTCAAATTTTTCATCTTGAAAATTTCAACAGTGCAGTGGTACTCACTAGTCACTGTGCTGAAAATGAGTTAAGCAATGGGATGGATGGGAGGGAAAATCTGGGAGTGAGGGATAGGGTGACATTGCCACAAGAGAAATGTATTCTTTATTGGACTTATGTAACTATAACCCCTCTGTATATCACCTTTATAATAACGATTAAAAAAAGAAAGGTTCAATAGTGTGTGGCCAACTTCTACTCAGATTTGGTGTTTACCTCACAACATGGCTGACAAAGAGTTTCTCTTGAGTGCTCCAGAAGAGCCCGCTCTGCCTCTCCCTTTGGTACCTCTTGAGCTTATATATGTGGCTTATAACAATCACTTGAAGCCACTTAGCCATTTTCTTAGAGCTTTTAGTTAAACCAAAGTAGTATCTTCAGTGGGCACGCTTAACCTGCTACATATCACAGTAGCTCTGAAAGATCACCAGAAGGGAGGTTGTTTCTGACAGCCCTTTTTCTGAGGACACATCGAGTATTTCAGAGACTCAGCATCTCTTCACTTCCTAGTCCTAGTGCATTAACATGTTTGCTTCATGACATAAGATCATTGAGCTATGTCTTCCTTTAAAGCCAAGGGGTGGTAGACTCTAACAGGACTCTAGGGTCTGGGGCTTTTTCTCCCTAACCAACTTCTCCAGATTGTTCCTAGGTGTGAACCCCATCATTTAGCCCTCTCTCTTCCTTTGCATCATTTTCTGCTATGTATCTTCTTCTGATTCCCAAGGTAGCTGGTTCCAGACTCTATCCTTCCCTTCCTCTAACATCCTGTCTGGGAAGTTTGTGGTAGAAACAAAAGGCTTTGGGGCACATAAGGTCCAGTGAAGATAGTGAAAATCAGAAGAAAAAAAACATGTAAAAGAAAAAGAAGGATTGAAAATGGGCTGTGAAGGGAAATACAAGGTAATTTTCACAAAGGTTGATGATTTTGCTGATCTTAGCAACATAGCAGGAAGTGGAGGAGGAGATCTGATGAAAGGCCTGTGCTCCTGGGTTTCAAGTAAAAATGTCATTTCAGTGAGTGACCTGCCAAGTTTTAATATTGTTTAGGACTTTGAATTTTCAAGTATTGCCTGAATGTTTCCTAGTTACATGAGGCATGGCCCATAAACTCTCCTTTATGTGTCATGATAGCTTCAGTAATAACTGCATGTTGAATTATTTTTAAATGTAGTTCATTCAAAGTGAATAAAAAGTCCATTTGAATTGATTCACAGAGTACATTTTTTACACAGAGCCTTGAATAATTATTAAGGTTTATTTAGTATAAACCTAAGCTCATAGTCCGGTCTAGGCTGGAATTTGGCTGGGAGAAAGACCTTTAAAACTCAGAAGAAAATCACACGAAGAAAATCCAAGAGGAGAAGAATACACATAATAAATGAAAGAATAATCTAAAATCAGTAAAAAAAAAAATCTCAGAACTGACAATTAATTTGTTTAATGCTCTTTGGTTACTTCTGTGACTAACAATAACCCAACAAGCTCCCCGTCCTGGTCACCCACCAGTCATGGTCCCTGGCAACAGACACTGCAGATCACAAATAGTTGGAGACATTGAGAAGAAATACTCAGGCACTAAGGCTCACGGTGGCGTAGAATACAAAATCCTCCCCAAAGGATTGACTCATCTCAACCAAAAGGGAGTGGGGAGAACCAGGAGGGAAAGACTGACCAGTTTGCTTAATTTAGTATGAAAATTTTAGCATATGACAAAAGCACAATAAGAAAAAAAACAGTACTAAAATTGATAAAATAAAATAGTATTTGAAAAATAGGCCATAATAGATCAAAAGTTAAATATACTGATTCAATGTGGTTGAAAGAGTTCATTTATATGTATGAAAATAGAATGATGACAAGTGAGACTGCAGTATAATAAAGAACAAATACATTCTGAAAAAAGAAAACAAAACAATGTTGAAATTGTTGTAAGAAGGGTGAGAGGGTAAGGAATGATGATAAAGAGGGTGAGATTGATATATGTACTACATACATGTATGGGAATGTCACAGTGGAACCTCCCTTCCTTGTACAAATAGTGCATGATAATAAAATGAAATCCTAATTCTTAAAGAAAAACGTAATTAATTCAAAATGAAGAATTCAAGCCAGGTATCAGTGGCTCACGCTTGTAGTCCTAACTTTCTCAGGATGCTGAGATCTGAGGATCATAATTTGAAGCAAGCCTGGGCATTAAAGTCCTTGAGCCTCATCTCCAATTAACCAGCAAAAAACCAGAAGTGGAGCTGTGCCTCAAGTTGTAGAACATTAGCCTTGAATACAAAAGCTCAGGGATAGTGCCCAGACACTGAGCTCAAGCTCCAAGACTGGCACAAATAAAAACAAACAATTCAACAGAAATGTAGGCTCCCCATCTCATGTAAGACCAGGGAGAAAAGGGTGCTCACTTACTCGCGCCTCCTTCCTTCCTTCCTTCCTTCCTTCCTTCCTTCCTTCCTTCCTTCCTTCCTTCCTTCCTTCCTTCCTTCCTTCCCTCCCTCCCTCCCTCCCTCCCTCCCTCCCTCCCTCCCTCCCTCCCTTCCTCCTTTCTTTCCTTCATTCCTACCTTCTTTCTTTTCTATTTTTGGTGGTCCTGGGCCTTGAACTCTGGGCCTGGGCACTGTCCCTAAGCTCCTTTTTTCTCAAAGCTAGTAATCTACTACTTGAGCTACAGTACCACTTCCAGCCTTTTCTACGATTAATTGAAGGAATCAAGAGTCTCAGGGACTTTCCTGTCTGGGCTGGTTTCAAACCACAATCTTCAGATCTCAGTCTCCTGAGAAGATAGGATTACAGGAGTGAGCCATTGGCACCCTGCAGGGGCTTCTCTTTTTGACCATTACTTTTCAAATAGATGACTCTCAGGTCCTTAAGGAAGTCCTGGCTGAATTGAAAAGCTTGCAGAGGACTTCTGTAGCTTTACAGCTTAGAGAAGGCGAAAAAGAAAGCAATTTCTCACGACACCAGATGTTAATTCTGAATTATGTGTGGCAAATGTGCCATGAAGGGCTTTTTATTGCTTATCTTGAGAACATGAATGGAATGGGTGGTACCTACTTGACCTTAGAAAATGGTGACATTTCTATCTTTGCCCTTGATGTGCACTGCATTCTGTTTTGATGCTCATTCAGTAATAAAATTGTTTCCTCCTGCACTTTTGTGGAGTGTTTCTGGGATGTTAGGAGGTTTGATTTTTATTTCACCAACACAAGGCATCCACCGCCAGTGAGCAGCACTTTTACTGCCTGGCACTCACGATCCCTCATGTAAGAGTATCTTCACGAAAGTGAAAACATCTATAGGAGATTCCTTGGGAAATGTTATGGGTTGAATTGTGTTCCCTAAAACACGGTGTCAAAGTCTTAATTCCCCAAATCTCAGAGTATGAAGTTATTTGGAGATAAATTGTTTACAGAGGTAGGTGACCAAGTTAAATGAGGTCTTTAGATGGGAACATGGTCCATTGTAACCTACATTCTAATAAAAATGAAAATGTGGACAGAGATAGACTTCTGTACGAGGGTGATGTGTACAGACAGGAAGTAATGATGGCTTTCATTAAGTCAAGGAGAGACCTGAAACAGACTGTATCTTGCAGAAGCCACCCCTAACAAAATGACCCTGAATGTTGGGCCTCCAATCCACATTTTTGTTGCTTCATTATTACTCTAGCAAATTGATAGAGCAATAGGGAGTCAGAACAAGGGGGGATTATCACATGTCTTAAATGTAAAATGGTGTTGGCTGTAGTCTGAGGTCTTCACTTCCGTGAGAGGAATCCCCCTATGCTGAGAACAGGACAGATGAGCCTCACCATCTGCCAAGACCTCCACTCTCATCTGGGAGGTACTGGAAACACAGTGACTCGTCTCAGCCCACGGCCTTTCCTAGTTCTGAGCATTTCCTCCCAGGCTGCATGCCGGCCTAGGTTTTTATTAAAAGTTCATTGCAGAGCCATAACTATCACAAATAACACATTACATGAAGTTCAGTTATGTGCCTGGACGTAGCAAGAAACTTTGTTCTCAGGTCTCTCTGTTCCCAAACAAGGTAACTTGGTTGGAAGGTATTCAAAAGTTAAATTTATTTTTTACCAAACAATACATAATACGTTTGAGTACATTTCATGACTATCCTTTTAAATATTGTTTAAAATGTTTTATAAATGAAACTGAATCACGGGTTTTTGGACCATGCAGCATGTAAAGACAGGGCCAGGACCGCTGTCACGTGACCTTGTGACTTGGTGCAGGAGCTCCATGCTGGTGTCTCTCAGTGAGCTTCCCCTTCCCTCTGGTATGGTTCATATGAAGGCTGGGTTCCTGATGTCATTTTTCCTTCCTCTCCAGGATACATTTGTGTGCTACATAAAGCCATTCAGTCTGGGTCTGGGGCACACACGGAAAGTCACTTGCTATCTGGAACAAGATTCAGAGTTAGGCCTGAAGTAAGGCCTACTGGTATTTGAGGAGATTCTCTAAAAATGCTTAATTTCCCTGGTTCAGTTTGCCACTCCTTAGCTTTGAGCTCATCTTTCTTCAACTCCCAGCTCAGGTTATATGACTCCTTCACTTTGCTGTTCCCTCTAAGCTTAGGGTAGGTACAGGAACTTCCTGGCTTGGTGCCTTTCTTCTGGGAATTACTGTTTGACGCATTTCATTGGGGCTGGAATTTCATAGTTCAATCACAATCTCTGCAATCCAAACTCAGCTCAGGGTCACTGGCAAGCTTGACCCTTGTAGGTCCTTCTCTTTTCTTTTCTCCCTAGTGGGAGATGGTCATCTGTCCAGTTGTGAGATTCAAACAAGATTTAAGAAGCTCTTCTATTTCTAATCTCTCCCCAGCACAATGACTATTGTGTTTTATCCTTTATATCAAATCCTTTGATATCTGCTTACAGCCCCAAAGCCTTATAACAGTGATATACTTTGAAAATTGGAAGTCCTTACACACACACATACACACACACACACACACACACACACACACACACATTTTCCCACTTAATCCTCATGAAATCTCTGGGAAGAAGAAATTGTTCTTTGCAAGTTATGGTGAGAAATTGATACTGAGGATGGGATTTACATCTCCCACTCAATCTGAGTCTGAGGTGCCGGTTCAGTGACTCAATTGTTAGCTGCTTCATTGTTTTAGATTAAAATGTAGAACAAATACCACTAACAAAACCAGAAAAACATAAAGCCAAGGTTACTGATAACAAATATCTCATCTTAGTCAAAGACATGTGTCAAATTTTATATTGCGAATGAGAAAATTGACCTTTATGGAAAAAAAGCTTTAGTTCCTTCTTTAGTTCGTTTTCTTTCTTTTCTTCCTTCCTTTTTCTCTCTCCTTCCTTTCTTCTTTTTCTTATTTCTCTCTCTCCTACCTTCCTTCCCTCCCTCCCTCTTCCCTGCCTCCCTCTTTTCTGTAGTGCTAGAGCTAGGGCTTTGAACATGTTAGGGAAGCACTCTACCAGTGAGCTAAAGTCAGTCCTTGTTTGTTTGTTTGTTTGTTTTTTGAGATAGCATCTCTCTATAGTGTCCAAGCTGGCCTCAGATGAATGATCTTCCTGACTTAATGTCTTTAGGGCTTGGATTGCAGGTTGTACTTCCATGGTTAACTTAAATTATCCTTATTTAAGTGTCAAATTCATTCTAAAGAAATAAAGAGAGAGTATATTATCTCACATGAAAGCTAGCACTTTGGTGAGCTAGCTACAGAATGTTGCTATCTTACATTGCACAGTATCTTGTAATTTCCTCAATGAACAGTCTTCATATAAGCAAGACTTGAGCCAAGATGGCTAATTGTCTTGACTATTCCCTCTCAACTTTCCTAACAGAACACTTACTGTTCTGGTACTTAATATCTTGGCCACTCCAGAATTATGACTACCTATGCATCTGGCCCCTGCAGCCAGATGTGACTAAGTTCTGGCCAAGAAAATGCACATGAACATGTTATGGGCAACTTCCAAGTGTCAGGGTAGGACCAAACATGTACACTTTGCTTTGGTTCTATCTCCCTGAAGCTGTCTGGAACAGAATGTGATGCCATGTTGGTTGGAATAAAAACCCAAGATCACTGAATATTGAAGCCTTACTAAAGATGGTTAGGATGTAGATACCATCTTCTGGATTCTTCTATGTGAAACCAACTGATCTTCTGTCTTCATTAAGTCTCTGTTACTTGGTTTTTGTTTGTTTTTTTTTTTACATCTAAATCTATTTCTAATGACAACACCTTAGAAATCCACGTGAATTATGTTTCTGCTGAGCAATGGGATCATTATACCTTATATCTTTTACAATGTTTATTTTTGCAATGGGTAATGATTATAATGAGTAATGATTTTACAATGGGTAACACATTGTTAGGACCTCTGGGGTGCAATTAACTTTGCATGGAACAATCCAAAAAAGTTTCATGGATGTAGCACCTTCACAGGAAACCAAAAAAAATCATAAAGCAAACAGTCTTGTGTGTGTCAGACACAGGTTAGTGCAGAGGGGTGACAGAGTATAGCAAGTCCTCCCAGCACGGATGCCTACCCTGAAGACATGTTGCCATAAGCCAGGTGCTAGTGGCTCACTCCCGTAATCTTAGCTACTCAGAGGACAAGAACTGAGGATCACAGTTTGAAGCTAGCCCGAGCAGGAAAGTCCATAAAACTCTTATCTCCAATTATTCATCAAACAAGTGGAGCTGTGGCTCAGGTGGTAGAGTGAAGGAGCTAAGGAAGAGTACTCCTGTCCTGAGTTCAAGCCCCTGTCCTGAGTTCAAGCCCCATACTGGCACACTCTCTCTCTCTCTCTCTCTCTCTCTCTCTCTCTCTCTCTCTCTCTCTCTCTCTCTCTCTCTCTCAAGTTTAAAGAACACACAACCATTTTAAAATAGAAAGTATCTTTTTTTAAAAAAAGCCCTAGAACCAGAGACTAGAAAGATGGTCACAAGAGGTTGGGAGGTGGGTAGGCTGGGTTGATGTTGGTGAAAGAACACAAGAAAAATAAGCTGATAAGATTTAATGTGCATTATGGCAACTATAGTAAAGAACATCCTGAGTGTGTAAAAGTTGCTAAGAGGTATGTAAAAGTGTCCTTACCTACTAGGTGCAATTACTCTCAGGATCAGTTGCATGCCCATGGCTACTGCATGGCACCTCGCTCAGTGCTGCACCAAATCTGCCTTCCTCAGCCTTCATAGTCCTGACTGGTTTCCAAGGCCCTACCAGGAACAAATCTCAAGACTACCTTACTTTGATTCCCCATCAAAATGACTCTGAGAAAGAGATGTGAGCACAAGTTATTTATTTGAGAGATTCAAGGACTACCAGGAAAGAGAAGGCTCATGATGAAGAAAAGAAGGTAGCCATAAGGATTATTAACCAACAATTCCAACAGAGACCTTAACCCAAGGGTGACTATGTGTGAAACCCACCCCTCAGGATGATATGCCTGGAGTGTTGATATCCCACCTCACATCAGTCTTTGCTGAGAGCTGCTCTAGGGGCTATGACATTTCTGAGCAAATGAGGCAGCAAAAGCCCTCACATACATAGATATCAAAGCTTTAGCACCCAAATGACACTGAGTGTGGCCTGGGGTAAGGGCAATCACACCTACTATTACAAAAACAGAACTTGTATATCTATTAATAGACACCTTCCCCCACCTCAGAAGCCTGGGCTCTTGGCCTAATTCAAGTCTGGCTATTGGGCTAGTCCCAAGAGCAGTTAGTTACCTTTGTCTGTTGAGTGTAGTGCTGAAGGAGTAGAGCTGAAACACTGCATTGATGAGAAACGAAATGAAATCTAGAAAGGGAGAAGAATATGAGTGATGTCAACAAAGTTGAGGCTGGAAATCCCAGACAGGGAAGGATTTGAAACAAGGGAAGGGTAGGAAATGAAGCCTGGAGCAAGTCCTGTACCATAACAGAAAAAGCTGTGCACATGTCCCCCCTGTAGCCCTTGGGAGTGGAAGGGAGGAAGCACATGGGAACAATGAACAAATGAGCACATGTACGGGCAGAAGGAAACACAAAGAGCATGCGGTGTTAGGGTCCGAAGAACTAGAACAAAACGTGCCCAAATCTCTGGAGTTTCAGTAGCTCCAACTTGTGTGCCAACTCACAGGCTGGCCAGTACACTGGGTCCTCTTGTATCCTTCCCCAGGTCTCTTCGGGGCCAGCAGGGAGATCAGGAGAGGTCTCTGATGGAGAACATGTGGATACAGCTGCTTCTCTGAGGCCTCCTGAATGCTAGCAGGACTTGGGTGAGGGGCAATGAGGGCAGATATATAAAAACACAGGTGTCTGTGAATACCACGATCCTCTCTTCATGAGCAACATCATACACTACATTCCATTCCCAACCCAAATCCACTGCAACTTATTGCCCTAAGATCCTTTCCTCTTTTATTCTTCTCAATTTCATCCAAATTCCAATGGAGATTGAAAGGCCTTAGCCATTCAAAAAGCTATTGTCCTTTCTCTTTTAATATTGTACTGGGAACATTTTAGGAACTTATTCTTGTGCTTTGGAGATATTTGTTCCTGGCATTGTTTACTGTAAAGTTAATATGTTAGAGATGTTAGTATTCCTGACAAATGTTCTTTGATCTTGTGAATTATAATTAAATCCATGTTCAAGGTTTAAAAATCCAAGCTATATAATTTACATGAAGTGTGGGAAGACTTTAGAGGAAATTATGCTTTTTAATGAAGATTGGCAAAATATGTGGCTGAGATGTTGCGATTAAAGAGCAAAATGATTAAATTTATCTTGCCAACTGATGATGTAGGCCTAGTGCCTTTCTCATCCTAACTCCCACTAAGCAAGAGGAGAAAGGTCAGGGTGGACATATTTAGAATGAAAACTCCAGCAGGGGCAACAAAGGTTTGTTTCATTATGTTAAAAGCCATGCTACCTGGAAAAAAGCGCTTCTAGTAGCTGGTTTCAATATGTTGCTGCTGAGCAGTGGGAAAATGAGTTATTTTGTTGGAGCTAAAAGCTACAGATTTCTCTCATGACTCATTTGTGCCTGAGTTCTGAAAAATTGGTATGCGGAAGGGTGTTGGAGCTCAGAGGCCTCATTTCAATTACCCTCATCAGAAAGACAGGCTGGACTTCTGGATGAGCTTTGTAGGACAGTTCAACCCAGAGTCTGTTTTCTAGGACTCTTTGAGAGAATTGAAATAAGGTGAATTTTTTTCATCTCTTAATATTTTGTGGCTCAAGTGGTAGAGTGCTAGCCTTGAGCAAAAAGCTAGGGAGAAGTAGTGAGGCCTGAGTTCAAGCCCCAGTACTGGTACACAAACAACAATGGTAGGAATAAGAAAAAGATGTAGGCATAATTTTTTTTTATCTAAACAACAGGAATAGCCACAACACAGAGACAGCCCTTCTTATACTCTAGTAGGCTGATTTAAATACTAACACCCTGACCTTGGAAAGCAATGAATATTTCTGAGATTCATTTTCCACATCTGTAAAATAACTGCCTGGCAGAAGTTTAAGCAGAAGTTAAATGAGTGTGTATATGTAAATAGCACAGTATCTACATACACTCACTAGTCAATAATCAGCAGTTGTTATTGAAGATATAGATATTGTATTCATAGTGCAATGGGAAGAGAATTGGCCTCAAAAATTACAAAAGCTCATTTTTGCCAAAGTAATGTCCTAACTTATTAGTGAACCTATTTTGCTTAATTTACTATTTTTCAGTCATAATTGTCTTATCCTCACATAAAGAGTTTGGTCTAGATAACTTTCTCCTTTGGATATATATGACCTTATGAATGAACTGGTCTATAAGGTAAAATCTACCTGGTTCCCTCCATTCCAACCCCTGCCTGCTTCCTGAAATCTAGTTAGGCATCTGACATCCTCTGAGGACAGTAGGTCGCCACAGTGGGAAAGAGCTCTGCAGGGGTAGAATAGCTCTGTAAAACTGTGTAGAGAAAAAGACATATTTGGATAATCATTTCCAAACTCAAGGACATGATGTCTAGAAATGTCTTTTGCTTCTAGTGGGTACACAGATAAAATTTAGTCTTTCTCTCCAAGAGATACTGTGGCTTTGTCCCATCATCACTGGAATTCAAACAACTGAACTTGGAAACAAATTCTCCAAATTAGTTTCAGTCAAGGATAGACATCCACAGGAGCCTATTAACGTCAATCACCCTTCAATCAATGGCTCATAGCTCTAGAAGCCTCTGTCAGACATCCTACCAACTTCATTCTACTTTGGAAACTGGAAAAACATTTTGGCATTGCCACCAGACATAACTAAGCAAAGTTTTTGAAGAAGGGTGTAGAAGCACAGTTTTTAAAGCAAGCCTGCTGGATAAAAGGACAGATAAGGGTGGGAGAGGCTCTAGCTTCATTCTTTATTATAATGCTTCTCAGAAATCACTTTTAAAAGAAACAAACTCTGGAGGCCACCTATTAAAGGTCACACTCAGTTAAAAAACACAGACTTTTAGGACATTTTATGGAGACATTTCTCTGCTTCTTTTTATTGTATCTTATTTTATTGTAAGGGTGATGTGCAGAGGGGTTCAGTTACATAAGCAAGGTAATGAGTATTTCTCGTTGAACATTGTTACCCTCCATCATTTTCTCCCACTTTCCCTCCCTCTCTGCTTCTTATAAAGGAAAATCAGAGCCCATACACATTTTATTAATAGGCTAAATCGAATGCTACCAAACAATCAGGTTCATGAATCAGAAGAAAGATCACTCTAGGCTCACTCATAATTTTGCTGAGTCAGTTCTGCAGATAGAAGATAATGGCATGCGAGGTTTCTCTGATGCTCCTCATCTGATTTCTCTCTCCCACAATCCTGGAGACTTTCATTACCCAAGATTTAAGGTGGAAGGCTCTAAGGTGTGCTGGGGTGTTGACTCTGCTCCCAGATAGACAGCTTACTGTGACAAGGGATTTCAGATAAGGAATGTTAGCTCTCAGGCTTTGGGCAATATGGGCTGAATGATCCAGAGGAACTTCCTGCTGGAAGATTCTAGGAAGCAATTGGCCCAGTGTGCCCAGAACCATCCTGCTTTCAGCAGGCCCTCACATGAAGGTAGAGAACCATAGGCCCTCAATCCATTTCCTTCTCCTTTGTCCTATAGCCATGGGCTGCATCCTAGGGGAGATAGCAACCCAGTCTCCAGAGGAGGTGGGCAGTGTGGTTTGGGACTGACCTAATCACCACAGAGCCATGTGACACCCATGTGTGAGGACCATCCTGATACCACCAGGCCTAAAAGTATGCCAGAGGTACAGAGAAATAAGGTTCTAAAGTCTAGTATATCTCTGTGCCCCTTTATTCCAGCTCTAGGAGGCTTCAACTTGCCTTTCCCGCCCCCCCACTATGGATTTAAATCTGGAAATCTGTGAAGTGTCTGGTTAATCACAATGCAAAGGCATTGTCGTCAAAAGCCTATGGAAAAATTGCAAAGCACCAGTGCCTGGACAGACTGAAGGAATAAATACCCTAGGCGCTGCTGCCATGCTGCCCTTTACAATCCTCTCTGTAACCCACACGGCAGTGCTATACCTTTCCAGTCCATGGTTGGGAAATAGATTTGGATGTAGGAGGATACTTAAGTGTATATAGGAAGTAAAAGTGGGAGCCAGGTATAAATTGGCTCCCAACTTTAAGCAAGATAGCACTAGATGGAAAGGAAAAATACAGAGCTTTGAACTAAAGACAGATCTGGAACTTTGGACCAGTTCATTAGTGTGCTGAGTACTACTCTTTTCCATTTTTCACTCACTGCCTCCCCTTAGGCTCCAATCTATACCCCTGAGTCCATAGTGCAACATACCCATGATTGTTCTTAGACATTGGGAAGGAGGTTAAAAGGATTCGTAAGGAGCTGTAATCCCAGCTACTCAGTAGTCAGATACAGAAGGATCATGGTCCTAGGTCAGGCCTGGGCACAAGCATGAAACACTATCTGGAAAATAAACTAAAAGAAGACTTGAGTACGTGGCAGAGCACTTGTGCGGCAAGTACAAGACCCTGAATTCAATCTTGAGTACCTGAAGAAAAAAAAGATATGTGGAGGTTTTGTGGACTTTCATATATGTGTACACACACACACACACACACACACACACACACACACAGAGTTATGTGTACTGTGCATCGCTGGCGCCCTCACCTCTGATGACCATGCATAGAGGGCAGGAGCTCTGGCCATGGACTGCACTAGCGAGAGCTGCTGAGAATAGCCTTGGCCTCCCGTTTCCTCATCACATTACAAAGCAGCATCTTGGTTACTGTCCATCAGCTGCCTTGCTGCCTGTCAGCCTCCACGCCTCCTCCCACTCTCCTCAGCTCTCTGCAGATTAGCTCCCTGCAGCTAGCTTGGCTAATGCTTCCCCAAATTGAATCCCATTTCCTCTCTTCTACTGGACACCTACCTCTTTGGATGGCTGCTTTGCTCTCCTCCTCTGGTCCTTGTGGTACCCACTGCGCCTGCCTGCTCTCATTTGTGTTATTAAGAATTGGTGTCAGAGGAAGACAGCTGAGACCAGGATCCCAGCTTTCATTTCTCTAGGATGGGTACCAAAATGCCAATGCTTGCCCTTTAAGGTTTGCTCTCATACAGTGTTTGAGGACTTCATGTCTCAATTTTGTTGTTATGATAGTGTCACTACCCTACCTTGAAACCATGGGAAAAGTTAATGGGATAATGGTACAATACACTTAGTGGTAATAGCTAGAACTTTTTCAATACCTGTCACCTGCTATTATTATTATGTGACTTGCTCTTGACCATTTATGGGACATTGACCTTCCTTCATACCCTCACCAGACCACCATGTATAGTCATTCAAAAAATATACATTGCCTCAATAACCTTTATAAGTATGTGTCATTATGTCAATTTATACATGCAGATACACAGTCACAGGTGGGTTATGTAACATTCCCAAGGTCACACAAGGCAAATGAGTTCACTGACTCTTTCAGGAATCAGTTACAGATGCTTCCAGAACCAGGAACTCTGCTGAGTAAACTGTAAACTGATCATCAGATAGAAGCCTGAAGGTAGGACATAGCTAAATAGAGCCACAAGCAGGTAACCAGGTAACTAAGAATGGGAGGATAAAGGTATTCAAATAAGTAACCAGAGTCTTGGAGGACTCCCTCGGGTACCAAGACTCCAGAGCCCACCATCAGGCAGCTAATCCCTCAGTTCTATGGGACACCTTAGAGGAAACATTATGACAAGATAGAAATTAAAGAGACCTTGACTGGGAGCTTTATTAGGACAGGGTTTAGCAAAAGGAGAATAGAGATGGGAGAAATGGGCATTTGATGTGGTAAGACTAACCTAAGCAAAGGCCCTGGGGCTGAAGGATAAAGGACTCATGACATGAGAAAGTATCAGTAAGGATGAAGTAGTAGCTCATGAAGAGCCTAGAATGCCATGCTGGAGAGCTTGGGTTTTTTTCTGAAACCAAAAGGGAGCCACTTCAGGGCAAGACTGGTGTTAATTTGGATGGCAGTGTGTATGTGAAGGCTAGACAGGAGAGGAAAGTTTGAGGCAGGAAGACCAAAAGGTCTGTTGTCTCAAACTCTGGGTCCCTGCAAGCACCATGTCTGAGCACAACACCTTGCCATTTCTGTTCATCTGCAGCCTCCTGTGGGGAGGTAGACTTCACTCAGACATAATGCAAAGAGAAGTGTTTCAAAGTAATTTCAAATATAATAGGGCTTTTTTTCTTATTGGAGTGCTAGGGATCAAAATCAGGGACTTGGGTAGCTAGGCAAGTTCTCTAACGCTGAATTGCATCATTGCCTTTGTCATTTTTGAGACAGGATCCTATTATAGATTGGTCCTGATTTCACCATCCTCCCACCTCACTTCCTGATTGCTGAGATTATACAATCATATGAGTATTTTAACTCACTTTTCTGATTAAAAAGTAAATAAACAAATCTTAACTAGTGAATCCCTTAGGAATCTATTTGATTGTAAAAGAAGCCATGACTCAACTGACTTGAGCAATAAAAAATTATGTCATATAACAGTACGGACTACAAACCCAGTTTGTGGTTTCAGAGGCTTAGTAGTTTCATGAGAGGATCAGGGATTCAAGTTGTTTGCTTTTTTTTTTTTTTTTTTTTTTTTTTACATCCTCAGAAAGATGACTTTATCAGCAGATGCCTCCTGAGTTGTAAGAATGGACCACAAGCCTAGGGTCCTTTAGCAAATACCTCAGGTGTTTTCCTCTTCCTCCTATTTTTTTTTTGCCAGTCCTGAGCCTTGAACTCAGGGCCTGAGCACTGTCCCTGGCTTCTTTTTGCTTAAGGCTAGCACTCTGCCACTTGAGCCACAGTGCCACTTCTGCCTGTTTTCTATATCTGTGGTGCTGGGGAATCGAACCTAGGGCTTCAGGTACACGAGGCAAGCACTCTTGCCACCAGGCCATATTCCCACTCCCCCTCTTCCTCCTATTTTCTCTCTCTCCTCTCTCTCTCCTCTCTCTCTCTCTCTCTCTCTCTCTCTCTCTCTCTCTCTCTACTGGGATTTGAACCCAGGGTTTACACCTCATCTGCAGTTCTGGTTTTTGCTGACCTCAACCCAAAATTCTTCCAGTCTCAGCCTCCTGTGTAGCTAGGATTTCAGGTATTAGCCATAGGTACACAGATCAGGTTTTTTTTTGTGTGTGTGTTTTTTTACACTCAGAATATTCCTTTTTTTCAGAATTCAGAAGGACTCTTATCCTCAGCCCACGAAGGTTTGAACAAAATGGAGGTTCTAGTGGCAAGAAGGAAGGGGGCTGGTTGCCAACTTCCTTTATTTTTCATATTGGTTTAAGTGTTTGTGTAACTTTTCTTAGGTGGTAGCCCACATTCCTCCTCATTCCTCTTTTTCGATGACAGGATGCTAAGAGCCTTTGCATCACTAGATTGGAAACATCAATTTTTCCATTATACTGGGTTCTAGGAGCAAGACATTTGGCAAAGTGGCCTGAATTTACATCAGCTACTGGGGTATGTTTTGGAAGGTATACTTTGGGCAGATTACCAACGTCCATTCAGTTGGTTATGATATACTTTTTAATACTGAAGATGTGATTCTGAAAAATATTGCTGACTATATTGCTAGCCTCTGGCTTAAATTGTTTAGTTACAGGCCATTCTCATTTGATTCCCTAACAACTTATAAACTAGGGTAAGTACTTAACCATATAAATAGTGTCAGGGAGGTGAAGTGACTCTACCAAGAACACACACAACACATTTTAGGTTTTTTCAGCTGCAGGCTCAGTATAGTGCTGTGAGCAAAGTAGCCTGACCATGACCTTTAAGGTTTACTCTGTTCACCTAGACAGTGAGCTGGTAGGGACTAGGAATTTCCTTCCCTTAATGGAAAGGGTTATATCCAAGTCTAGCATCCCATAGGACTAGTAATAACAATCCCACAGAGGGGGAGGGAAGCATCCACTTGTCCCCACCATCATCTGTCTGGTTTCTAGGCAGCTGGCCTTCCTAGCCACTTCTACAAACAACACAGATATGAAAGAAACACCTGACTAGTTGAGGTTAAGGTACATCAAAACTGTCAGTGACACTTTTGCCTGAAGCTAAGTTTACAAAGTAGGGATGATCTTGAGGGAATAACTCTAATCTCTGCTCTTCAAATTACAATTGCAGGAGCTAACCATAGAATTAGGACAGTGGCCACCATAAAATAGTTCCCTATAGAACTCCATTGCCCTCAATTTATTCCTCCTCATTCTGGGAAGCCTTAAGGGAAGTACCTGGTGTGCAATTGTGAATAAGTTCTCTCTTCATGACCTGCTGAGGCTGTTCCTCCTGTCATTCCACCCCGGGTCTGATGACTACCATAGACCCACTTCTTCTCTCATGTGACACCTGGTCCGTAGCTTCAGTGCAGCCCCATGCCTCTACTCATCTACACCATCCATTCTGAGCTATAAGAGCACTTGAATGAGGATCATTCCCTATCTTCTGTACAAACACTGCTGGAATCCTGTTCTATTCTTGTATTGATGGCTCTTCTCAGGTCCTGGGGGGACCCCAGATTATGGGGGCAGGACTGGAGACTCTGAGGGTAAGGGCTATACTGAGACAGCATGCATCACTTAGAGTGCTACATCCGTGAACAATCTGGCAACTTCTTTTCCTTAAGATGAGTTCTCACATTCCTAAGGAAGCTATCTGTTCTTTCGTGTCAGTAAGTATCTCCTTACTTTTCCTTCTCAGGCAAGACTGAATACAACAGAGAACCAACTGAAGCTATTGGTGTGGGAGCCTAGCTTCTAAATTAAGAAAAAACAAGAAGGTAGTACATGCCTCTAATTACAGCATTTTGGAGGCTGAGGTAGGAGGATTGTGAACTGGACACTAACATGGCCTATATAGCAGGAGCATCTAAAAAAATGTAGGTACACTTCAATTTATGTTGCTGTCCTTTCCAGCAACAAATAAAGTCTTACTTCTTGCATGTGAAATTTGCCATGTGATTTGTTTTGGCCAAGGATCATCAACAATTATGACAGAGAGCCTTGGGAAGAATGTATGCACTGGCATTTGCCTTCTTGTGCTGATACTAGATTGCAGTAGCTAGGGACAAGTGTGCTAGATGACACAGACAGTAAGCCAGCCACCAGGTATATGTGTGGAGCCATTTGTGATCCACAAATTGACCCACCAGTGGACTGGGGCCACACAAGTGTATCCAGATGGGACCACCATATAACTGAGCTCAGCACAAACCCAAAATCATGAACTACTCAATGACTGTTGTTTCAAGCCATTCTATACTTTGAGTAGATTTGTTATGTAGCCACAGTTAACTAATACATTGTTGGAAGAACAGAAGAAGATGTGGATTTGAAAGAATATGGATTTAAAGGGAATTGAGTTAATGGAATAAGCATCCATAACTGAATCATGGGAGAAATCATGTTGTTCTCTTCTGATACTGAAATGCTATAACTTTATGATTCCAACATCTACAAGCATACATATAATTTAACTATATAATTTAAGATCTATGTCTTCTCTTCCCCTCTCTTCTTCATTGTAAGTCCTGTGCCACATGGGTGACCACAAAGAACCACTACTGGTCACCATGTGCTTCCTGGCCATGCTGTGTTCTGTCACCATCATGGCAGCCCCTTTCTTGGGATGTGTGCTTTTTCTTCACATGAGTGAATTCTTTCACAACCTTGACAGTGACATGCACTTAAAAAAAAAGTTGAGACATATGCACTGAATTATTTTTTTAACAAAAAGAGATTGAGATTACTTGCAAAGTCACACACAACCATAAAAGAATGCAGCTGCTACATCACTAAAGGAAATTACCTCTAGGCCTCCACCCAGTAAGATGCAATTTTCAGTGACTAAAAAGAGGCAATAAGAAGCTGCAGCAATAATGGAAAGGCTGACAAACCCATAACTCCCACTGAAGGAATGACAAGCAAAGAGCAGAATAATAATGACAGTGTGAATTCCCAGTATTTTTTACCTAGCGTTGGCAGCAAGTGACAGAACAATCTTGCATAAGAATCACATTATAATTAAATTACAAATTGTTGACTTAAATAATTTCTGAAAGTTGGAGAGAATGGCACTATTTAATTATGGGTAAGATTCCATTTCGCTGTGGTTTTTGCTCACTGTTCCCAAGTCAGAGTGTTGCCAAATGGGACACCATACTGTATTTTGGGTAATATTTGTGGTACCC
The DNA here is from genome assembly GCF_023159225.1 of Perognathus longimembris pacificus. Classification (NCBI taxonomy): domain Eukaryota; kingdom Metazoa; phylum Chordata; class Mammalia; order Rodentia; family Heteromyidae; genus Perognathus; species Perognathus longimembris. Next base: position 33,544,367 of record NC_063172.1, on the reverse strand, counting down.
ACCTGAGGTCACAAGGAAAGAAACAGGGGAGGGGTCAGAGGCATCTCTGTAGATGGCATATCACTTTAAGGACTGTGGGTTTGGATTTCTGGGAAAATGTTCTTTATCAGCTCCCCCACTTCCTGGCTTTGACCCAGTTTTCTCTTTGAAGCCCAAGGACATCAGGAAAGAGTGTGGACAGACTCTCATCCCCATTTATCTCTCTCCCATCTTCCACTTGCAAGTCCCCCAGGGCCTCAAAGGCTCTCCTCCTCCAGGTACTCAGAAGCCAGCCTGGCGGGAGGTGCTCAGGACTGTTTGAAGGGACAGGCTGCCCTTAGTCGTTACAGAATGTCCTCTCTTCATCTTGCTTTGTTTTTTTTTTAAGCTCTGAAGGACAGAGAGAGGAGTCTTGGTTGTTTTTTATTTTCTTTCTTGTTAATGTGCTTCAGCTGGTGGTCTCTCCAACATGTGAAACCATTTATGGTTTTGCCATTCAAATGTTAACGTTTTATTTGATGTGCTTTTATGGGGCATCAGGATGGATAGGAATTCAGCCTAGAAAACATTCTGAGTAAAAACTATTTAGACAAACAAAAATGAGGACAAAGAGGAAAGCCTTGCCAAGCAAACGAAAATCCCTCACTATGCTAGGATCTACATGACCCAAAGGCCATGTTACTTTATAGTGACCTGAACCTCTCTCTCCCCAAGTGTCTCTTGGGAACTTAGAGCAGATGGATACTCAGAACTTGAGACTTGGAACCCAGAGGAAGAGGACTCATGAAGGAGACATGATGTAAGGACCAAGGCAGAGTGACGCATTGTAGTGGTAAGCCAAGGAGCACCAGTATGGCTGCCACCACCAGAAGCTAGAGAAGCAAGGAATGACTATGTCCACTATGTACATATTGTGTGGTGTGTGTGTGTATACTTACATGTACATGTATTTTCCTGCTACTGCTACTCAGAGCCTTGTGCTTTGGCTTGGCTTTTTCACTCAAGTCTGGCACTCTACCACTTGAGCCACCGTTCCAATTTTGGCTTTTTGCTGATTAACTGAAGATGAAGATTTATTTGCTCAAGCTTGCTTCAAATAGTGACCCTCAGATCTCAGCCTGTTGAGTAGCTAGGATTACAGGTGTGAGCTACCAGCATCCAACTAATTTCAGTTGTTTTAAACCACCCAGCTCATGGGACACTGACTGACAACCCTAAAAAAGGAATTACAGAGAGTTTAGGAATCCAGCCCACTGTCACAGAGCTGGTAAACATACCCGTGTTATCACACAGAGTCCTGGTCATTGTCCTGAGCTTTATATTTCCCCGGGACTTCCACCTGTATTGTCTGTTAACTAACATCTTTTGTTTTTATTATGGAGTTCTATAATATATTTTCTGTCATTACAAATGTAATATATAGAGGTCTACAATTTATTCTAAATACACTTTTCTTGTCTCCTTCCACTGTTCTGAACTCACTGGGACCTACAGATAAGTTAAAAGAATAATTAAATGAACACACATATTCCCTTCATCTTAAAACTAATAACTTGCCATATGTTACTGTCTCTCTGTTATTCTCTCCACATATGTTTTCAAATTTTCTTGAAAGATCTGAGTTTCAAACATCATGGTATTTCACATCTATCATATCATATATCATATCATAAATTCCAAAAAACAAAGCATGTATTTTTCATAACCAGATTGAAGGGATTTAATGCCAGTACCAAAGTATTTTCTTTTCTTCTTCTTTTTTTTTTTTTTGGCCAGTTCTGGGCCTTGGACTCAGGGCATGAGCACTGTCCCTGGCTTCCTTTTGCTCAAGGCTAGCACTCTGCCACTTGAGCCACAGCACCACTTCTGGCCATTTTCTATATATGTGATGCTGGGGAATTGAACCCAGGGCTTCATGTATACGAGGCAAGCACTCTTGCCACTAGGCCATATCCCCAGCCCCCAAAATATTTTCTAATAAAATAACTATACTCAAATTTCTCCATGTGTCCCCAAAAAGTCCTTCGCAGACATTTTCTTCTTTCCTCCACTTATTTCCCCTCTACTTTCCTTATGATCATTTCTGGCTCTACCAATCATCCAGCCATCACATCTCTTTGCTCTCTTTTAATTTAGAGCATTCTCTATTATTTTTATCCTTAAAAAATAACAATACTGATACTTTTTTGTTTTGAGACAGGGTCTCACCATGTGTTCCAGACTGTCATTGAACTCATAATCCCAGCTCCCAGTTCTACTGGCAAACACCACCATGTCTACCTAACATTTAACAAAGACATTTTTGAAGGGTCCAAACAGTTCCCCTCTGTAAGGTAGTATCCCACATCTGAATTTGTCTGCTGGTCTCTTATGACTAGAGACAGTTTAGGCAATCTTTGTTGAGAGGTTAATCCAGCTCTGCACTGTTTCTCATCAGGAACAACATGGCAGTTAATAGTCACTATTACTAATGATATCAGATTGTTTCAATGATACCTACTAGATCTTCCCAATGTAAAGGTAACCTTCACCAGACATAATTAATGAACAGCCTGTGGGAGGTATTTGAGAGAACACTACTTCTTAACTACTTACTACAGTACATCCAGAGTTGAAAACAAATGTTGACTCCATCTATCATTGCATAGCTGAAATGCAATACCTAACATCATGTGGTTGCTTACCACCTAGTTGTGTATTTTTTTTTAACAAGAGGTAAAGGTGGGGTTAAGGTTAAAACCCTTCTCCTTTGCAAACCACCAACTGACAGAAATCTGAAGGTCATTGGCTTTACTAGCACATGAAATAGTACTCAGGTTTTGGTCACATCTAAGCTTACTAACATTTATTCAAATTTGCAAAGAAGCCTAAGAAGATATACTGAAAGCTAACCAGATTAAAGAGCAAAGCCCTAGGTAGGTCACCCTCATGCTTAAAGCACAAAAGGCCATTAGGTAAATCAAAGTTTGCTTCTCAGCATGTCAAGGCTGGAGTATCATGGCTGACATGGAGCTTATTCTATTACGCTTCGCAGCAGGGTGCTATTTTCCTTGCTGGCTACCACAAAGAACGTGAACTTGAGAAAGCAGAACAAAAATAGATCTTCACAGCCATGGCAATCATTTCTGAGAGGTCAAACATACTCTCTGCTCTGACTGGAAGCTACTGCTTTGGTAATCAGTACCATAACACTACAAACACTCACTAAGTCTCTGCAGGAATATTACACACAATGCTCAGGGTGCACAAGGCACCAAGCCCACCCTCAGGCCTGGTTCACTGTGGGATTCCTGTGGAATACTCTGTGTATTGTTTTCCCACCAGGCTGCAAGTGACCCTGCCTGTTTTATCTCTAGTGTCCAGAACACCATTTGGCACACATCAGGTGTCCAATAGTTATCGTTTAGATGAATAACTAAAAGTAATACGCTTCCAGGTTAGGTCTATTGGACTTTTCCTCCCTTTCCAGAGAAGAGATATAACCTTGTGACTCCTCCTTTTCATTTAGTTACAAATATGCTTCTCTGCAGTGTATGTAAGGGGATAAAGAGGGCCCTCTTAGTTTCTGTCTCAATTTCCAACAATTCAGCTGGTCACCTCAAGACAGACAGGCTTCCAGACACCCATGTGTGTGCTAGATCAGATTGTGATTGTACTTCTTTTTTTTTTTGGCCAGTCCTAGGCCGTGAACTCAGGGCCTGAGCACTGTCCTTGGCTTCTTTTTTGCTCAAGGCTAGCAACCTGCCACTTGAGCCACAGCGCCACTTCTGGCCATTTTCTGTATATGTGGTGCTGAGGAATCTAACCCAGGGCCTCATGTATACAAGGCAAGCACTCTTGCCACTAGGCCATATTTCCAGCCCCCAGTGATTGTACTTCTTAAAGCCACTTCTTTTTTCTTTTCTCTTCCCTTCTCTCTCCTCCTCTTCTTGCATTCTCTTCCTTCCTTCCTTCTTTTCCTCCCCGCTCCTCCTTCTCCCACTTCATCTCCCTCCCTCTGTCTTGGAAAGATTTGTTGAGATGCTAAAGGCCATGGAGAAAAGGAAGTCTGAGGACTACAGATAGAATTTATAATATTTACAAATAGTAAATATTCTTTCTCTACATTTTTCCTAGAAATATTTTGAGAGAAGTTTCTTGTTAATTTGTGTAAGCATATGACAATTAATTAAAATAATGTTATCTCCTATACACTTTAGCACATTTTTTGTTCATGTACATATTCTTAAGTTTTATTTATTTATTTATTTATTTATTTGCCAGTCCTGGGGCTTGGACTCAGGGCCTGAGCACTGTTCCTGGCTTCTTACTGCTCAAGGCTAGCACTCTGCCACTTGAGCCACAGTGCCACTTCTGGCTGTTTTCTATATATGTGGTGCTGGAGAATCGAACCCAGGGCTTCATGTATAGGAGGCAAGCACTCTTGCCTCTAGGCCATATCCTCAGCCCCATATTCTCAAGTTTTAAGAAACTTTTTTGGGGGAAAGAGGCGATACTGGGGATTGAACTCAGTGCCTCATTAGGTAGGTGCTCTACCAGTCATGTCTCCAGGTCCTTTTTCATTTGGCTGTTTTGGAGGAATGGTCTCACTTTATGGCTGAGATATAATCCTCTTGCTTATGTGTCCTCCAGTTGCCAAGGACAACGGGCATTTGCCAGTGTACTCAACCATTGTCCAAGATGAAGTCTTGAAAAAAATATTTTTCTCTCTATTATAAAGGTGATGTGCAGAGGGGTTACAGTTACATAAGTCAGGTAAACAGTTCATTTCTTAGATGGAAATGTAGCTTAGTGGCAAAGTGCTTGCCTAGCATGCATGAAGCCCTGCGTTCAATTCTTCCATACCATATAAACAGAAAAAGCCAGAAGTGGCGCTGTGGCTCAGGTGGTAGAGTGCTAGCCTTGAGCAAAAGCAGCTCAAATTCAGTTCCCTGGTCCTGAGTTCAAGACCAAGGACTGGTAAAAACAAACAAAGGGTGTGGGGAGAGTTCATTCCTTTTTGGACAATATCATCCCTTCCTTTTCTCTCTCCCAGTTTTCCCTTCCTAACCCACCCACAAGTTGTATAGTTCACTCTCAACATAGTGTCCAGTGAGTACCACTGCTGCGTTTGTTTACCGTTTGTCTTTCCATTTCTGTGCCTCCCCATTACCCTTCCAAAGACAGATAAATGAACATACAGAGAAAAAAGGAAAGAAAACAAAAACAGCAAGAAGGAAAAAAAAAACCCTCGTTTTCATTTCCTGGAGTTCATTTAAAAAATACTATTTAGTATGATGAGACACAACTAGACATTGTGCCTTTCTATTCCACTCCTAAGAGAATCTTCCTTTGGTCCCACTGTGTGTATGAAAATACTCTGTGGAGATAGGAGGACTGGGCTGGCCTCAAACTATGATCCCTGTAATGCTACCTTCCAAGTAGCTAAGATTACAGGCCTGAACTGCTTGGCAGTTCCAAGCAACTTAAAGAACCATTTAGTCCACACGAATCGGGACTCAAAGGCAGGAGACAATAAACAGCAGAAGAGAGGGCACAAGAGGATGGCACTTCTTCCAGAATGTAACAGCAGTAACACAAATTAAAGTATAAAAAGAACAGCAGTTTGGGTTTAGTGCATGCTTATTGCTTCTGTTTCCAAGAGCTCTGTGAAGGATTATTAGCCACTGTAGACAGCGGAACACAAGGCTGTGGCTTGACCGTAGTACGGACTGGGCCAAGGACTGAATGGAACGTTCCTAACCTCAGAGTACTTTTGCTGAATCCCCACCCAAAAATGATGGCAACCAAGTGCCTGGGAGAGATGATGCCTCTTATTTACAATGTTGTCTGACAAGTTTTCAAGGAAATATTTGAACAATTCTGAAAGTGCTTATGTTGGGAGGAACTTAGGGCAGATAAGTTCCTGTAAGGTCACTTCCCCCAGAGGTCAGGTAGAGGAATCCCTATATTCTTAAGCATCCTTTTGATACTTCTACTAGTTCACATTGAATCCCTTCCTTTCAAAGATGACACATGCCCTAAAACTAGGGATCTAGTTCAATTCTGGAGAGTGTTCGTGTGCAAATGGATGGGAAGCTTTGCTACTGTAGGTTGAGTTCAATGAGGACATGGGCACAGGCAGCCTTCAGCGTGACGAGGTTAAAGATTCTATTTCTGCTGACTTGTTTTGACACACAGATCCAGTGACTCTCTTTCTTCCTTCCCCTTGTGAGAAACTGGAGGTGGAAGAGGCCCTATATACAAAGGTTCTTTTTCTTAACCTGACACAAGTGGAAAGCTCACATTCACCAAGACCAATTTCATCTAAACTATAAGATTTTTATGGAGGGAGGTGGGTAGAAAATCCTTTCCAAACCAGTTCCCATGTTAGCAACATAACTTCCCCCACCTACTTCTCTACCGTGGGCATAGTGTTTCTCTCTTGCTTCTCACCTTCCCTCAGTGCCCCCTCCAACACATACAAGAAAAGCATTCAAAAGTTGCTTTCCAAAGTTGTGAAAGACAAGTACATATACACTTTTTCCTTTCTTGCAAATTAATTTCTCCTTAATGCAGATGTGGTTAAGTGGCTGATAGGCCAGTAGCAAGAGCCTCTTTCTGTAGCTACCGGGGTTCCTTTTGAGCTCACATGTAACCCATGCTACCAACCTTCTGGGCTTGAAGGACCAATAAATGAAAGAATACATAAAGGAGTGGATAGAGGCAAGGTTGCCAAGTTTCATTTTGCAACTGGAGAAAATACATTATAATGTGTGTTAGCATGGTAACTTCATAAAGTAACAAGAAGGCAACAGCACATAAATGTATGAAACATCATTTCTGGCCAAATAATTTTTAAAATCATATGGTATATGGAATTTGTTATTTAAAAAAAATAACTGCCCCTTCCCATTCTGACACATATCAGAGGAAATTCTATTAATACCCTGAGACACATATGTAGAGATAGCAAGTCTAGGAGGCAGGCTTTGTTGATACCTCTTCTCTCCATTATAGGCAGAAATTAGCCTCCTTTAGTATTTTGTAATTTCTGTTATTTACCTAGTTTACTAATTTTCTATTAATATGTGTCTAGAAACTATACCACAAGTTTTGAAAGGCACAAAGGTTCTCTTACTCTACTTACAGAACACCAAACATTCAATGAGTATTTATGAAATAAATTGGTTTGTAAGTCATTTGGATGTCAAGAAGTTTCTTTCTCTTGACAAAACTCATTTATGTGTTTGCAAATTGGCCTATGGCAACAAGCCCTGGAAGCCTTCATCTAGAGATGTAAAGAAAGTTATAAGAACACCCAAATGCCACAAGCACACAGCAGCGACCTTAAACAGAAGCCACAACAATCAGTAAACACCACCGTTCAGAAAAATAATCTCAGAGAAGGAACTGGTTTGGGTTGTGCCAAAACATTGATAGTGACATCATTTGGTACATATTTCAAATGAAAAGAGAATTTCCAGAAGTAGAAGACAAATAATCAAAAGGTAGGGTGATAGTTAAAAGCAAATGAGATCCTGTTCATTTATCTAGATTGTTTATTGGTGAGTCATGAATCTGTGGTCTAAAACTGAACACTGAGCGCAGCAGTTCCCTGAAACCAGGAAAACATTTTCTAATTTATTTCCCTGACAAAATCTGGCAGTAGTTCAGCAACACAATAAAATCATGTCCCAGAAAAATATCTTGGTGGGTTTTCCCCGTATGAGGGGTAGAATCACCAAACCTTTTAACCTTTCTACATTTCCCCTAAACTTAAAAAGTACAAGGAAGTAAAATTATATCAATTGTTTCTTGTACTAAGAAATTCAGAGAAGGAAGGGTTGTTAGCTATTATTTTAACTGTTTAGTATTAGTTATGGTTTATGGCTTTTCCTTTGGTAGTGTTGTGTGACCACACCAAGCTTGGTGGAGACAAAATTGTAGCAGTTTTGACAATTGTACATAGGCTCAGAGGACAAAGACCTGAAACAGAAATTCCCACTTAGGATATTTGTTCTCCTAGTCCTCAAGATGAAGGAATCAAACCAACTCTGGGTGCTGCACTTGAGCCTGTTGGAATTCAACATATCTATAAATGTGGCATCATGAAGGCCCAGCTTGCAGCTGCCAAGAAGACTCCCAATGGGTCCTTCTTGCTGGAATTCATACCTTCGTGGAAGTCCCTCCCAGGGTTGTTTGTGGGGCCAATACAATACCCCAGAAGGGATTGAATGCCACTTTCAAGATTGTATGTCCACACAGTAGCTTCTACAGGAGTCCATTTCTCTGGAAAAAGCCAGCTGCCATGTTGTGAGCAGCCCTATTAAACTAAGGGAACGTGCCACCTGAGCTCAAGCTCCAGTATCAGCACCAGAAAAAAAAAAAACAAAAAAACAATAGGAATGTAAACAAGGAACTGTTGGGTGGGAAACTAGCAAGGGAAGGGCAAAAGTAGAGGTTTATGGAAAAGTAAACACGACCAAAGAACTTTTTATATGCATGTATTAAAATAGAATAATAAAATACATTAACATTACAAAAAGGGGGAAGAAGAAAGCATTATAAAGGGGGTAAAGCTGATCAATGCATTAGATCCATACATGATACATATGGTGGACAATGAAACCCTTTGTACAATCAATATACCTTATAGAAATTCACTGAAAAGTTTCGGGGCAATTGGAGCCAAACATTATATATTCTAAATTTAAAACTCCCAAAAGAAGTCAAAAGGATGCTTCAAAGATGCTACTCCATTAGCTGTAGAATGGAGAAAGGAGTCACGAAAGAAGAAATGACAGGGGCTGGGAATGTGGCTTGGTGGTAGGAGTGCTTGCCTAGCATGCATGAGGCCCTGGGTTCAATTCCTTGGTACCATATAAACAAAAAATAAAAAATAAACTGATGTGTAGAATAATTTTTAAAAAGAAGAGAAGAAGAAATGGTAGTTTTTGAAAACCACTCCCCACCCCCAACATTCTCCTCTAGTGACTCCAAAAGACCTATAGCTCTGCTGATGCTTAGCCACAGCCCTGTGAGACTCCTGTCAAACATGGAGAAGAATTAAGACCAGGAGGTGTTGTCTCAAACCATTAGTTTGCAGCAGCAAATTAATTAATCTAACATGAGGTATTATTTACCACTTGGCATTTCACTCATGGCTTCCCCAACCCTGACAATGTACCTCAGACTGAAAAAAAAATGAAGCTATTAAGTAAAGTTTGAAAGATTACCCATCAGTAAGATTGAGAGCCAGGATCTGATTTCAAGTCTCTATGTTATCAACTCATATATCACAAAAGCTAAGATACTTTAAGGGTTAAAAATCATTATCTTGATATTGCACTCAAACAATTCTATAAATATTCTGATTTTACCCTGAGCTCATTTTCCTATGAGAAACTGGACTATCATCCAATATCTATTTTTGACATTCTTCTTTAATTCACTTTCTTCTTTCCCTCCTTGAACTTTGCTTTCTCCAGTTAATACTGCTTAAAAATAAAAGTAACATTTTAAATTGAACACTAACATTGGCATTTTAGTAGCTCACACTGTCCATTTCATACCAATGAACTATAGTTTTATCAGCAGGATGCAGATTGAATGCATTAGGTATTCATCTAGAAAGATTGATATTATCTTCTTTCCAAGGAAAATAAGCCATTATAAACTACAGATTTTCCTAAAAAAATCATAACCTGAATTCTGCAGTGATCTGCTCAGTGGTGATACACCTAGCTATACAAAAATGCACCTCTGATTCCCACCCAATAAGCATTAATGAAAATCTTGCAATTACAAAGATATGGTTTAACTTTAAATCTGTAATGAAAATGTTAAATTTTTTACACTTTTCACCCATAATTAGTTCAATCTAACTCTGACATAACCCCATTTGAGAAGCTAAGGAATGGAATAAAAGCTGACACATTCATTCATTATTCACTCATTTATGAAATAGTCTCAAGCATTCACATGGTGCTGCAATATGACACTTTATTCATTTAAAATAAATTCATTTATCCATTACTGAGCACCTACTGTGTGAACTATTTTGAAAGAACATTTTTTCTGCCTTTCTCTAATAATTTTATTTCAGTGCTACTTCTCAACACCTTCCACCAAGTATTCTTGCAACAAAAAATCTGAGGCACATCAGCAAGCCCAAGGTCCTTCTCTGGCTCCGGTCACATGGCTATGTGATAACTGCACTTTTGAAGAACAATTCCTTCTGGAAACAGGACCAAGGCTAGGATGGAAGAGAATCAAGGTTGGGAACTAAAGAACCTCCTCCAATGTACCAGAAGTTGGTACCTCTGCAGATGGGCTGGCACCTTATTTCTAATATGAATGCCACTGAACCATGCAATTGTGCAACTAGAGAACAGACCTTACACCTCTAAACAAGATTCCTTCAAAGTTATTACTTTGGGGAAGCTTTGTTCTGATTCCAGAAATACCTTGGCGTTGAATCTTGATGACAAATTTGTATGACTATATTTAGTGGTGACAAGTACCAGTGTTTTTAAGCATCGATATTTTTCAGAAATAGCCAGATCATTCAGAAGTAAGAAGAATAAGATGGGGAGTGCAAGGCTATTCTGATATTAAAAACAAAGTGTTGGCTATAGGAAGAACAATTTGGAATGTCCTGTAGAGATCTAAAAACAAAAATGCTGTGAGGCCTAACTATACAGGAAGCAGAAGTAGGAAAATCATGGTCTGAAGCAGACCCTATCTAAAGAACAACTAAAGCAAAAAGGGCTAGGGCTCAAGTTGTAAAAGTGCTTGCCTACTCTTATGTTATCAAAAAAGAAAAGAAAAACTCTAAGGAAATTGTCAGTGTATTAGAGGGGTTTGAGTATAGGCTACTAACAACAGTCTTGTAAAAAATATTTGTTGGGCTGGGGATGTGGCCTAGTGGCAAGAGTGCTTGCCTCGTATACATGAGGCCCTGGGTTCAATTCCCCAGCACCACATATACAGAAAATGGCCAGAAGTGGCGCTGTGGCTCAAGTGGCAGAGTGCTAGCCTTGAGCAAGAAGAAGCCAGGGACAGTGCTCATGCCCTGAGTCCAAGGCCCAGGACTGGCCAAAAATAAATAAATAAATAAAAATAAAAAATAAAAAAATAAAAAATATTTGTTGTGCCAGAATGGGGCTTGAACTCAGGGCTTCACACTTGTCCTTAGCTTTTTCACTTAAGGCTGATGCTCTACCATTTCAACCTAACTTGAGATAAGAATCTCTCATATTGTTCTGCCTGGACTAGCTTAGAACCATAATCCTCATATCTCAGCCTAAGTACAAGTGTGAGCCACTGGCACCCAGCTAATGTAACAACTTTCAAGAAGTCATTTATTATGGATGTAGAAATTCTGGAGTTTATTATCCATGACCATTAAGAGAATGTTGGTAGACTAAAGACAACAGAGAAATCTATTACATTTTTCAGGGTCCTCAGGGAGAAACTAATAATTCACTCTTAGCTTCAGTTAACTGGTTTCCATGATGGCAAAATTGGAGCTAGGAGGTGACACTCCTCATGTAAATTAATATCCTAACATTCTAAGACTCTCTATTCTAACAGTAACATTAGCATCTACCTATAAAATACACTGCACTTAAGGGCCTGTCTCCTGCTTTCTTGGGAAGCAAGATAAACATAATCTAAAACACTGGCCTGACACATTTCTAACAAAACAGCTAATACTTAGATAGTATTTACCTTTTTCCTAGCAACTTATTAGCACTTAATGGCCTTTCTTAGCAACTCCCTTAATACAGCTCTGGATTACTGTGTTTATTCCTATCTTACATATGAGAGAACTGATAAGCATCACAGACTACAACCCTGTCAGCCTGAGTTCGGCTTTTTTCTTAATTTCTGTGATATACCATACTATGCTTCCTCAATATAACAAGAAAAAACCAGATACATAAGTGAAATAACAGAAAGTGAAGGACAATAAAAAGCACTTGCAAATTTATGAGAAGCAGGAAAGAAGGGGATGAAGTGAAGCAGAGGGACCCATAGAATTGAGGATGAAAGCCATTAAACTAGCTTACAAGAGTTCCTGGAGATTGGAAAAACAAAACAAAAACATCTCATTTAGAAAACAGAGCTAGTGGGGCTGGGGATATAGCCTAGTGGCAAGAGTGCCTCCCTCGGATACACGAGGCCCTAGGATTCCCCAGCACCACATATACAGAAAACGGTCAGAAGCGGCGCTGTGGCTCAAGTGGCAGAGTGCTAGCCTTGAGCGGGAAGAAGCCAGGGACAGTGCTCAGGCCCTGAGTCCAAGGCCCAGGACTGGCCAAAAAAAAAAAAAAAGGGGGCTGGGGATATGGCCTAGTGGCAAGAGCGCTTGCCTCGTATACTTGAAGCCCTGGGTTCGATTCCCCAGCACCACATATACAGAAAATGGCCAGAAGTGGCGCTGTGACTCAAGTGGCAGAGTGCTAGCCTTGAGCAAAAAGAAGCCAGGGACAGTGCTCAGGCCCTGAGTCCAAGGCCCAGGACTGGCAAAAAAAAAAAAAAAAAAAAAAGAAAGAAAACAGAGCTAGTCTGAAAGACCTAGAAGTTATGAATAACCAGTGGGGTTATATCATGTTTTTCCTTTATTACATGAAAACCAAGAGTCAGAATAAAAGTCCACAGTACTGTCAATACGACAGGGTTTTTATTTTATTTTATTTTTTGGTGCCAGTCCCGAGGCTTGAACTCAGGGGCTGGGCACTGTCCCAGAACTCTTTTGCTCAAGGCTAGCACTCTACCACTTGAGGTACAGCTCCACTCTGGCGGGTTTTTTGCGGGGTAGGCGGGGAGGTAGCTAGTTGGAGATAAGCGTCTGGGGCTGGCTTTGAATCGTGATTCTCAGATCTCAGACTCCTGAGTAGCTTGGATTATAGTTGTAAGTCAATGGCACTTAGCTTATTATCGCTGTTTTCATCTAGCATGCATCACTTTTTAAACTTTATTAGCTAATAAGCAGAAATATACTCAAGGTTAACTCCTACAAAGCCAAGCAGGGTAAGAGCAACGGTCTACCTTATTACCACCTCCAAGGAAGCTTTAAGAGTAACAAGGCAGAAGTTCCTGAGGACTTATGGATACAGGTAAGTGAGAAAGCCATAATCTCATAAAGAGGGAACAAATGTGGATGGAGGGCAGAGTTCTTGGTGACTTCCAATGCCACCCTAAGTCTAACCTCATCTCACAGTTGTACAAACTGAATCTTAAGGATGGGAAATGAATCACATTACTGAGAATAACGGGGGGGGGGGGAAGGAGGAGGGGTTCTGACTCCAAGTCCAGTGCCCTTCTCACTTTTGCAAGGCTGCACTCTTCCTTGTAGCTAGGACAACGGGACAAACGATTTCAAAAATCCCCCAAAGAATATCACCACATACTTATTCTACAAGGGAAAGAATTCCCTCACAAAACTTTCTTTTGCTGGTTTAGACTAGCTTTCTTTCTGGGACCTGCTCCTAAAATCTGCAACTTGGTCACGGCTGAATGAAGGAAAATCCATGTGAGAGTCTCTGCCATTCCTAACATCGCAGGCTGGAGTGATGGCAGGGAATTGAGTTTCCTGTTGGTCTGGGTTGGGGAGTCACTCCCCAGGTCTAACCTGGGGTAGTCTGCACATACCTAAGCAGTGTGGCACTGGGGAGGCTGGGCCCGTCAGAGCTGCCTGGTACACCACGCGGTTCCCGCCGAGATGCCAAGCATCCGCAGAAGCCAGCTAGGCGGGGGAGTAGCCCGCCCTAAGCTCCTACGCGCGCAAAAATCCCGGGACCAGCCTAGGCGCTTCATCCTTCTCTGGCCAGCCGCCAATACAACCGACTCAATGGCAGCCCCGGTTACATCAAAGCCCGGGCACCGCTCAGCCCCACCTTCACCCGCTAACAGGACGAAGTCACGTGGGCGGTCCCGGGGAGCCAATAGGCGGCCGGCGCTCTATGGAAAAGATTGTCTGACCCCCATGACGTCACAAAGCTGGTGTGGCCCAGCGCTCCTCTTCCGCCCCCACCCACCCGCTCGCGGTCCGTTCTCGGCCGCCCCGCCCACTCGTCATAGCGCATCCAATCACAAGACGAGAAGCTCTGGGGCCTGAACGTGCGGGCGGGGCAGGGTGGTGGCCCGGCGAGGCCGGGGAGTTGAGTGGGCCGGACGGGGGCGAGGTGCGGCGCGCCGGGGAGCCGAGTGGGGCTGCGTGAAGGAGCTTAGTGTGCCGCCGCCGCCGCTGCCGCCACTTCATTGCGGGGGGAAAAAAGCGGCTGCTGCTCTTCCGTGCCCGGTTGGTATTCTGTGCCCCCGCCTCTAGCCTCCCGGTCCGGAATCCTCCTCCACGGGTCCCAAGTTGTGCGGGGGGACTTCAGGACAGGGGTGCGCGGAGCGCGTCCCGAACGACGGCCGCGGGCTTGCGGGGGGCGTGCGCCGACAGCCCCGCGGGGGCCAGACCGGCTCCACCGAGCGCCAGGCGCTGCGGGCAGTGCCGGCTCGGGGAGGCGGCCGGCCCTCCGCGCCGCCCTTCGGGTCTCCGGGCTCTGTGCCCGCTCGCCCACTGTCAGCGCGGAGGGCGCTGGGGGACCCGCGGGAGCGGGAGCACGGGGACGGCCGCGGAAGGTTTTCCGCACACATCCCCGCGGCCGGGGCGGCCCGGCTGGCAGACCGCCACATGCTGGCTCCGGGTCTGCGCTACCGAAGCGGGCACCGTGCGGGGCTGGGCGAGGTGGGTGGAGGATGCTGCGCGCCCGGGGACTGCACGGAGGGCCCGGGGCGCGTCCCCACACGCACCCAGCGCCCGCACCCTCTCCGCCGCGCGCTGGGACCCTGCCGGTGCCGCGGGGTGGGTTGGTTTGTTTGGTTTCCTCCTCTTCCCCACCCCTTTCTCGCTCCCCTCTCCCTTCCCTCACCCTCCCCTCCCAGCCCATTCACCCCGCCGGAGCCAGACCTCGCCCCTCCTCCGCCCCGCCTCCCGCCTCCGCCGCCGCCGCCTCTAATGAGCATCTTCTGCCTTGCTTTCAATGGGTCGGTGCTGCTGTCGCTGCTGCTGTCCGCGCGGGTTGTGGATGTTGTCGGCTCCGTGTTGTGATGACAGGAGAATGTGTGTGTGTCCCGGGCCCAGACGAATTGGTAGGTATACAACTTCTCTACCTGCGTTGGGTACCCAAGGAAGGATGCTGACTGCTTTTTGTGTGTGGATGGTTTTAGATAAGTCGGCAATGGAAGGAAGAAATGAGATAGGGGAGAAAGGGACAAAGGCGTCCTGGGACCAGGATGGTAGTGATGTGCGATCTCTCAGGGAGGGATGGACGAAACTGATTTTTTTTTTAAAGGAAAAACAGACAAGTGATGGCTTGGTGTCTTGTGTCTTCTCAGGTGAAGTGGTTTCGTTCTGGTAAAATAGGGGTTTGTTGAAATGGCTAGGCATTTCCAGAATATGTTGGAAAAAATCGCCGAATCTTTATGGAGGGTGTTTAATGCAATCAGATTACATAAACTGGACTTCTGATACATGTAATGAGTGGGATAGCATGTCTCTCCCCCCCCCCCCCCCCCCCCCCCGCTTACTTACTGTTCATGCAAGGATAAAGAGCTCTGGAGTAGAGGCACTGCTGGCATTTTCTAATTAATTTAGTCTGTGGGCTTATTGATG
The DNA here is from genome assembly GCF_023159225.1 of Perognathus longimembris pacificus. NCBI lineage: Eukaryota > Metazoa > Chordata > Mammalia > Rodentia > Heteromyidae > Perognathus > Perognathus longimembris. Next base: position 33,528,736 of record NC_063172.1, on the reverse strand, counting down.
AAGTAGAATGATTCCTTGGCACCGGCCCTTTGGAGCACATCAGTAAGAATGTATGAGCCTCATTGCTGCTTCTGGATTGCAGCACATCATTTTTTATTAGTCATTGGCCAAATTGGCCAAATATGCCTAGGACTAAGATGCTGCGTATAAGGTGGCTGTATTTGGATCATGAGATAGGAGCTTTTTGGTGAAATCGTGGTTAGAAATAACTTGACACTGCTCCAATTGTACCTTCTTACTCTTACTGACTAATGAAGACCCATTTTCTTAGTTTTAGTAAGCTTATCAGCAAAAGTTTTTATTCCATGGAGACTCTTGTTGAATAGCGGGGCATTTAGAAAGATACTGAAGTTTTCAGTGCTCATTGTTTATTAGAAAGTGCCTTGACTTCTACAGGTATCAGGTCTGATGGGGAGAATGTATCACTTTTGCTAAGATGATACAATGCTCACTAATCATAGAGCAGAATTTTTATGAATTTCAACTTCCCTGAGGATTTGTCCCTTAAGGGCATGTTTGGAGCTGGATGCCCTCTCAGTTCATGTGCTATGCTAAGCCCCTAAATAAATGAAAAGATCCAGTTGAAAACATTCACTCTTTGCTTTTTTTGTCTTTAATCTTGAGAATTGTGCTTTGAAGGGAGAGTGTAGCTGAATATTTCACCACTTTAATTTTTTTCAAAGCACCTGCTGCATGAATTCTGAACTGTTTTGCCACAAGATTTCATTCATTTTACAGCCAACTATAAGAGCAGAAAATTGGTCAAAAAAGGGGAGTTTAAGGAAAATGCAGATATTCTGTACTTGATATTCCTTGATTAGATGTCATATAATGAAACTGTTAGTATCTATCAACTCCTTACCTCCATCCTAATTTTAAAGTAAGGAAGGACAAATAACATACAAAATTATGAGGAATTTTTATTTTCATTAAGGTAGCATCCATCTTATGTTTTTAACAATATAAAAACCCTTATTCACTACATGAAATACATTGATGTCATTTTTTTGGTTTTTTTTTTGTATGCAAACCTAAAGAGATAAAGGTTTACATCTGGATACCAGTGTCATGTGGCCCAACTGAGCACATTTCCTGGCCCAGTCCTGTACACTTAACCTTTGGATGACTTTCAGGTATTCAGTTTGAAGTGCTATTATTTAAATGGTTAGTCCTAATAGATACATGTTCTTCTGGAAGTTCTATATCTTTTATTGCATTTCAGAATGCTTATTTCCAAAATTCTAGCCACTACTTTCTATTGCCTGATCTTGTCTTAATTTATGTAAACAAGTACCATCTTAGTTCCGTTCAAATAGTGCTCTGCTCTGCCACTTCCAAAAGAGGTTCCATTTGGCTGGCTTATCCAGTGCTTATTACAAAAACAAACAAGAATCTGGTTACTCAATGTTTAGTTTTCTCTGTTTCCCTACTTTCACTTATCACTTCCCAAATTACTAAAAAAAAAAAAGCATAGGACAGTTATTTATTGTGTAGATAATACTCTTAGATATATGTAAATTCTTTTCTTAATGGTTGAAAATTTGGAAAAAATAGGTGACATTAAGATGCAAATGCTTTTCATTATTTCTTTTCTGTTTATTGTTTTGTTTTGTTTGTGGTTATAGGCAAGTTCAATACTATTTGGACTATACTCACATCCCTCTTCATTAAAGTATTTCTAAAGTCTAAATGACTACTGTGATCTAGTATCTTAAAAATTCAGGGAATTATGTTATTGAAGAAGAGTTTTTTAAATTTCATATATCACCTGAAATAATGATAGGGATTCATTAATTTTTCTAGATGGATGCCCAGCAAATTACTTTCAGTGTCCTGTGATTTTTTTAAAACTCATAATGCCACACCTTTATAATCCAAACCTTAGGCTGTTATTTCTCATCTCCTTATTTCTTTCCTAGGGCAGAAAGATACCTTTTTTATTATAAGAGAAAACATTTTTCTTGTGGTCAATTCCACTTAAAGTCTATGGTAAATGAAAATAATATTTCTCTTATGACTGTCAAACAGAGGACAACAGTAGCCAAAAATTAATTTCTAGAATTAATTTCTAATTTTAGAGCTGTGCACATAATTTTTAATCACAAAGGGCAGTGATGGATGATTAAAATTCATAAATGAATGATTAAAATCTACATTTTTATTTCAAAGCCTTGCCTCAAAAAAACCATAAAGACGTAAGTCTATAAGAGGCCTTAGCATTTTAAGTGAATTCCCGGGAATTCACTTAAAATTTAGGAGAGGCAAGCTAATTTTTTCTGGATTATTTGGACAGATGGTGACAAACCTGTCCCCCTTAGCTTGTTTAGTTGACACAGTGTTCTCAAGAGATAGACTTTGCAAGACCATCCACTGAGGCACAAGAAGTAAATATTAAAATGTTTATTTCTTTGTGTAGAAATTTTTCTGTATATGTTATAGTGAAACAGTATAGTGATATGTACATATAATATATGTAATTGTTGAGAATTCATTGTGACACTCTTTTGGTGATAGACATGTATAATCAAATGCCAACCGTTGACCCCACAGTCTTCATTAATGGAAGAAGTACCTATGCAAAATCATTTTGTTAGAAGATTAGGTGAGGCTGTGCACTTGTGTCTTATGGCTGTAATCTTGGTTACTCAGGAGGCTGAGATCTGAAGATCATGGTTCAAAGCCAGCCCAGTCAGGAAAGTCTATCTTTAATTCACCACCAAAAAGCCAGAAGTAGAGCTCTGTGGCTCAGGTGGTAGGATGCTAGCGTTGAGAGTTTCCAGCTCAGGAGCCGCACCAAAGAAAAACCAAAACAAAATGATTAGATGGGGAGACGTGTTAGTTGGCCAGGTAGACTGCTGCGGCATACTGTTATATAACCTTCTCCTCAGCCTTCCTCAGCCAAATCTATTGTACTCTCTGAACCGTTTTTACTGCACTAAGAAATACAAAGAAAAGACAGTGAAGTTAAGTACAGTTCAATCCTTGCTCCAGAAATGTAGGGAGTTTCTTAAAACATGCTGTAGAAATATTATATGTGTATAAAATATTGGCCCTCCTGTCTCAAGGCTTAATATGTAGATTCACTTACTACCTGTTTTCTGGAAAACAAAGCTAGTTAAGTAATAAAAAGTATAACTGTTTTCTTTGTACATCTGTCTCCATTTGCTCTCTAGGAATCCCAGCCAGGAGTTCCAGCCTGCCACTGTTCTCCGATGCCATGCCAGCACCGACGCAACTGTTTTTCCCTCTCATCCGTAACTGTGAGTTGAGCAGAATCTATGGCACTGCGTGCTACTGCCACCACAAACATCTCTGCTGTTCACCACCCTACGTTCCGCAGAGTCGCCTGAGATACACCCCCCATCCAGCATATGCTACCTTTTGTCGGCCAAAGGAGAACTGGTGGCAGTATACCCAAGGAAGGAGATACGCTTCCACACCACAGAAGTTTTACCTCACACCCCCACAAGTCAACAGCATCCTTAAAGCTAACGAATACAGTTTCAAAGTGCCAGAATTTGATGGCAAAAACGTCAGTTCCATCCTTGGATTCGATAGCAATCAGCTCCCTGCAAACGCCCCCATTGAGGACCGGAGAAGCGCAGCAACCTGCTTGCAGACAAGGGGGATGCTTTTAGGGGTATTTGATGGCCATGCGGGCTGTGCTTGTTCCCAGGCAGTCAGTGAAAGACTCTTTTACTATATTGCTGTCTCTCTGTTACCCCATGAGACATTGCTAGAGATTGAAAATGCAGTGGAGAGTGGCCGCGCACTGCTACCCATTCTTCAGTGGCACAAGCATCCCAATGATTATTTCAGTAAGGAAGCATCGAAATTATACTTTAACAGCCTGAGGACTTACTGGCAAGAGCTTATAGACCTCAACACAGGAGAGTCAAGTGATATTGATGTGAAAGAGGCTTTAATTAATGCTTTCAAGAGACTTGATAATGACATCTCCTTGGAGGCTCAAGTTGGTGATCCTAATTCATTTCTCAATTACCTGGTGCTTCGGGTGGCATTTTCTGGGGCCACTGCGTGTGTGGCCCATGTGGATGGTGTTGACCTTCATGTGGCCAATACTGGGGATAGCAGAGCCATGTTGGGTGTGCAGGAAGAGGATGGCTCTTGGTCTGCAGTCACACTTTCTAATGACCACAATGCCCAGAATGAAAGAGAAATAGAAAGGCTGAAACTGGAACACCCAAAGAATGAGGCCAAGAGTGTAGTGAAACAGGATCGGCTGCTTGGCTTGCTGATGCCTTTTAGGGCTTTTGGAGATGTAAAGTTCAAATGGAGCATTGACCTTCAAAAGAGAGTGATAGAATCTGGCCCAGACCAGTTGAATGACAATGAGTACACCAAGTTTATCCCTCCTAATTATCACACACCTCCTTATCTCACTGCTGAGCCAGAGGTAACTTACCACCGATTAAGGCCACAGGACAAATTTCTAGTGTTGGCTACTGATGGGCTGTGGGAGACTATGCATAGGCAGGATGTGGTTAGGATTGTGGGTGAGTACTTAACTGGTATGCATCACCAACAACCCATAGCTGTTGGTGGCTACAAGGTGACTTTGGGACAGATGCATGGCCTTTTAACAGAAAGGAGAGCCAAGATGTCCTCGGTATTTGAGGATCAGAATGCAGCAACCCATCTCATTCGCCACGCTGTGGGCAACAACGAGTTTGGGACTGTTGATCATGAGCGTCTTTCCAAAATGCTTAGTCTTCCTGAAGAGCTTGCTCGGATGTACAGAGATGATATTACAATCATTGTAGTTCAGTTCAATTCTCACGTTGTAGGGGCATATCAAAACCAAGAATAGTGAGTTGATCTTATCCTGGCAATTCTCCAATTTAAAGGGCAGATAGAATTTTTCAGTGTACCAATATAGTATACCTTTCCAGTGGGTCATTCTAAACATTTGCCCATTTGATACTCTAGGTAGTCAAGTATTCCTAATTGACCATAGCAGGTGACATGATCCTAAGTCTCTTCGCCCTAGGTAGACTTTACGGCACCTGCACTTGAAGGAAGTGCGTTTCTTATTGCAACTGTCCCGAGACATTTATTCTTTTACCAACCTGAGAATATCAGATCATCTGGCAGATACAATCTTGAGCAATCCAAAGCAAGGATCCTGCTGGATTCTCTTCCTGGTAAAAAGTGGGAACTTTTATGGTTCACTCCTGCAGACTTTCTTTACCAAGATCCTAATGTAGACAAGAATATTTGTTTATTGCATGATTTTCTAGATTTACATTCGATGCATTATTCACATATATTTATTTTTGCTGAAGTGTTTTTCAGATCTAGTACTTTAAGCCATAAATGACCCTAGACCAAACAATCTGTATTTGTAAAGTTTTTATGATTATAGGACAAGAATGCTTTCTTAGATGGAAAAAAAAACCTATTCTCCCTTTCCACTCTAGATTTTCTTAATGTAATTGGAATATTTTTTTTGCTTTGCCACACACTAGAAGACAACAAAAGTTATCAGTTAACAACATGGTTTTTTTTTAGCTTATAGTAAGAAAAACTTCAAAATAAAGATACCCAGAATAAAAAGAAGAGACTGATAAGTTCGATCATTGTCATCTGTAGCCACAAGCATGTCACTTATATAACCTCAAGGTCTGGCGTGCTGTAAGTGTGTGGTGGATAGACTGCTGCCAGGAAATCATACATCTTATTTAGTAATGATAACAATTTTCATCAGTTTTGAAATCTTAAGGATGATATACATAAAATAAGTTTATCAATTTGAGTAGTAAGGTCTAATATTACCATCCAGTATTGAGATAAGGGAAGAAATTTTTATTTTTCCCTACTTATCTATAGGTCAGTTAAAATAATTTGGTTGAAAATTACTAAAGCCTCTAAGTATATTTATAGCTTAAGATATATGTGTTAAGATGTATACATGAGAAATTTTACAAGGTAACTATTGTGCATGCCTGATAAAATAGAACACTTAGCATCAAGTGTTGTTTGCAGCAGTCTCTATAATTATGTGCAGTCCCTTCTAATGCTGTACCAAAATAAATGAAAATAAATATATTCAAATTGGCTTTGGGAGCTTATTTCATATGTACCACATGGCATTTTGTTCCTGTGTTTAATGGTGATTTGTATACAGCTGTGCATATATTTCCATCCATCACTTATTCACTGTTAAAAAAGGCTGTGCTTGAAATTCACATAGTTTTTAATACAAAACATGATCAGCTTTCTGTTGTATAATTAATTGGTCTTTTCACAATTTTATAGGATGTGAACTAGAAGTTCAAGGACTCTAAACTGCCAATGCTAAATCAATATAGTATTAGCTTAAAAATTATTCCAATTGAAAATTCACTCAAAGATTGCAGCACTGAATATCTTTGTTTCTCACGTGTTTTGTTTTTTTTGTTTGTTTTTGTGTTTGTTTGGTTGATTTTGTTTTGTTTTTGCTAGTTCTGGGGCTTGAACTTGGCCTGGATGCTGTTCCTGAGCTTTTTTTCTTGCTTGAGGCTAGAGGTCTACCACTTGAGCCAGAATGCCACTTCCAGCTTTTTCTGAGTAGGTTATTGGAGATAAAAGTCTTACAGACTTTCCTGCCTGGACTGGCTTTGAACTGCAACCTTTAGATCTCAGCCTAGCTGGGATTATAGACATGAGCCATTGGCGCCTGGCTGTGTTTTTGTTTTTCTTTTTAAGTCTTTTTTGGACCTTTTTTCTCTTGGCAGTATTTTGCAGGCTGTATAAGAATATATTTATTTCTAGTGTTTTGATAGAGACTTCATCTTTATATGAAATACGTAGACTGGTAGCATAACATATTTTGAATTGCTTTCAGATACCACCACTGGAGAGGTCCGTGTAATAAACTAATGTTTCTATATAATACAGGGAATTTAAATGTAGTGTCCTGTAGTCATGGTCAAAATAGTAATTCTTATTACTCAAGTTTTATATACAGTCTGAAAGCTGGTCTTAATTTGTATAGAAATAGAACTATGGCGTGGAGTTGACATTGTGGAAATGAAAATAATTGGAAGTTAGAAATTTGAACCTACTCTCATCTACAAGCAGTTGTGATTTTATTGTAAATGGTTGTCACTGTGATGTGATGTATAGAATTAAAGTCAATAATCTGTAAACTTTCTTGGTATTTAGCCTTTCTTAAATTTGTTTTTTTAAACTTTCTAACATGTATATAATTTCAGTGTTTGTATTAGTGGTTCATGCTATATGTTAGATACTATTAACTAGTTAAAAGAAAAAGTTGGTACAGTACATGTGCTGAACACATGTACAGTATTCATCAATACTGTCTTATGTAAGATTTGTCTGTGTGGAGATATGAAAGGTTATATCTAATATAAAGAATGGTCAGAGAAATACCTACAGTGAATTAAAGCTTTTATATATGCTTTTTGAATGGTGTGTGCTGGTTTTTAATAGATAGATTTACTGAATGTTTTCTAGTAGTAAGTGATATTTAACAGTAGGATCCAGTGCGTAGCTAATAACTTACTTTTTTGAAGTCTAATTTGCATTCTGTGATATGCAAAGATGTTATATTTATAATTTTAGATTTTGTAACCACAATCCCAGTAAATATGGAGAAATTTTCTATTCTGGAAAATTCTTTCACGCCTTTCCGATTAATCTCTCCCATTAAGAATTTTGACTTTGACAACCATAGATTAGTATTAGTTACTCTAGAAAATCATATAAATGAAATATAGTCTTGGTTTTTTGTTGTTGTTTTTTTGCCAGTCCTGGGCCTTGGACTCAGGGCCTGAGCACTGTTCCTGGCTTCTTTTTGCTCAAGGCTAGCACTCTGCCACTTGAGCCACAGCGCCACTTCTGACCACTTTCTATATATATATGTGGTGCTGGGGAACCGAACCCTGGGCTTCATGTATACAAGGCAAGCACTCTTGTCACTAGGCCATATTCCCAGCCCTGCAATATATTCTTGAGTCTGACTCGATCAACTTTTTTGAGATACTTTTATGTTATGAATTGTCTTTTCATTATTATTTCCATTCTGTTGTTTGACTATATCACAATTGATTCATTCTCTGTTGATAATTGTTTCTGCCTACTTCAAACTGAGTTTTAGATTAACAACTCTCAGGAATACTATTTAATTCAAGAATAGCTTTTATTTTTCTGATTCAATTCAAACAGAGAAGAGTTTCATACTCCAAACCTTAATAGTAGTACTATCTCTTTGTTTTAAGACCCTGAAAATGATAGAACTTTTTCATGGCCAAAGTTTGGAGATTGGTGAGTACATCCTTTCCTATTGACCTCTTTGTATTTCTTTCACTAAGAATTTTGTTTATTTAAGCTCATTATCCTAATGACTACCCTGTGAGCTAAAAGCAAATTATTACTATGTTTGAACCATCTTGGTTTATTACTACATTAGTTGTTAGCAATGAATAAGTGGATAAATGTTGATTGTTAAGACAAGGATTGGATGATGTATTGGCTGAGTATTCAGCCAATGAGTATTGGCTTTTATTAACCCTGCCTAAAATGAGTCTCTCTAATCACTAGAGAATTTGGGTCATTGCCTGAATTCAGGTGATCTTGGTTTTTGTCTCTAGGGATAGAAAGAAATGTATGTATTATTTTTACTCTGTAGATTGACATAACTATACCTTTTCTTCCCCCCTTCCAGTCCTGGGGCTTGAACTCAGAGCCTGGGCTGTCTCTGAGCTTCTTTGCTCAAGGATAGCGCTCTACCATTTGAGCCACAGCTCTACTTCTGGCTTTTTTTGTTAGTTAATTGGAGGTAAGAGGCTCATGGACTATGGTGCCCAGGCTTGTTTCAAACAGTGATCCTCAGATCTCAGCCTCTTGGGTAGTTAGGATCATAGGCACCAGCACTGGGCTTCATTATACTCTTTTTAATAAATAATGAAAACATTTGCTATTCATTGTAGATTTTTTTTTTTAGATCTTCAGAAGTGAAGTCTTGTTCAAATTGATGTAGGGCTGGGAATGTGGCTTAGTGGCAGAGTGATTGCCTAGCATGCATGAAGCCCTGGGTTCAATTCCTTAGCACCACATAAACAAAAATAGTCGGAAGTGGCACCATGACTCAAGTGGTAGAGTGCTAGCCTTGAGCAAAAAGAAGCTCAGGAACAGTTCTTAGGCAATGAGTTCAGACCCCAGGACTGGCAACAACAACAACAAAAATTCATGTAGTAGTGCCATTACCACTTCCTGGATGAGCTGAGTGAGTGACAATATCTTAATTACATTGGAATTGACTAGTTTCAGTATGAAGGTCATTCCCTTTGTTCTCTGCAGCATTTACTTTGAAAACTAATCTTGATCCTATTAAACCCTGTCTGTCCAGTTTTTATTACAATTTATACTTTGGGTTGAATTTCACTATATACATCATTGTTTTCTGTAAAAAGATCTCAAATTACAAATCTTCACAGTGAATATTTTGAGAATCATCATTTAAATTTGTGTACTTCACATATCATTGACATTGATTACCTAAGTCACATATTTTAAGAACCACATGACTTAGGCTCAATTATTTAGCCAGTAGTTTAGGTTATAAGATATGTATGTATGTACATATCTGGTTTAAAATTATTATAGTACTTTTTTAACTTTGTTCATAGAGACTTTGTTTTTTAAGAGCAGGCCCATGTGTTACAGTGTCGAATAAAAATGTTCAGCATTCATCTTATTTTACATTAGCCACACACAGTAAAATGCAAACTTTAAAAGTATATCTAGCCAGGTGCCATTGGCTCACATCTGCAATCCTAGATACTTAGGAGCCTGAGATCTGAGGATTTTGAAGCCAGTCTGAGCAGTAGTCTGTGAGACTCTCCAATTAACCAGTAAAAAGCCAGAAGTAGAACTGTAGCTCTAGTGGTAGAGCACTAACTCTTAACGAAAAAGCCCAGAGACAGTGCCCAGGCCCTGAGTTCAAGCCCCAGGACTGATGCACGTGCACACACACACACACACACACACACACACAAACGGTATTTTTCTTTCTCTTCATTAGAAATGAGCATACTGATCAGATTGAGAACAATTATTCTAGTGCCTATTATTTCATTTTATTAAAAGCAAATGATTTCTAAAACTTGAATTCATTTTTAGACTTCTTGCAAAGAACTAATATTTAAATGAAAAACCTTTGATGTGACAGTGTACAAATTAACCTCTTTACAGCCTCTCAGATATGATGGCTGCTCATGCTCCTAGGAAACTATGACTCCGTTGCGAAAAGTAAAGCTTTGCTTCATGATTGCATCAAGCCCACCTCCCTTGGAATCTTCCTATGCACAAAGGGAGAGAATGTCCCTTTGTGGGCCGCCAAGAACTGTTGCTGCCACTTTCTGTCTGGCACTTCAACCCTAAAGAACTAGAATTTCCATCTTGCTTCCTCTTACCTCTACCGAAAGGTGATAAGGAGAGTTGTCCACGTAAAACCCTGCCCTGGAATCATTAGTTCTCTGCTTGGTCTAGCCACACCAAAGTCACTGACCTCACAGCAGCACACTGGCCACAATCTAGTTTTACTGCAGGAGGAGGGTTAGTGATCACATTCAGCCATTAGAAATCTCAAACCCTGGGCACTCAGCAATAAACCAGCAGTCAAGAGGAGTCAAAGAACCAAAGGCTATCTCATTCACAGTACTTAATCAGGTCTTCTCCTTGAAAGGCAGGAAGTATTTGATTACCAGTTGTGTTGACTAAAGGGCCAGCCTTCTAGCATGAATGCTGAAAGAATGGGAAATGTGACAAGATACCCAAGTGAGACTAAAGGAAAAGGGAGAGAAGGGAATGTTGACTGAGATTGCAGTAGCAATTAGAGGCAGTAATGGGGGCAGAGAGCATCAGATCCTCCCATTCCTTGGACCAGTGACAGAAATGAAAGCAAAGCAGAAGAAGGACTGCAGGCCTGAACAGTGAGCTGAGCAGCAGTGAAGTAAAAGTTTTTTAAAAACATTTTTCAACTCTGATGAACTCATATATTTTATGCTACAGCAGCAACTAGAACACAAGACCCTTGTCTACTAGCAAGACCATTTTGTCCCAATATATTAGGAGGAAAAAGCAATGTGTTTGAGGCTGACCATACGGAAAGGGATTTGCCATGCCCAGATGGACAGTTTTCTCTAAAGAACTTGGCTTAGAAATTATTTTTTTTTTTTGCCTTGCTGCAAACCTCGGAATGGGTTAAACAGGCTAATTTAACTTGATGAGAACAGAGACAGGATAATTAATGCCTTGATCTCAGAAGAAGCAGCTGTGAACAGACTGGAGAAAGGAAGCCTTACAAGTAAGGCATTAGCAACTGAAGTCAGATCCCTGTGGCTGCAGCTAAGAGGTGCTTAAACCAGGAAGTTCAGCTAACTCTACCCTTAGAGCTATAGTACTAACCACGGTTCTTGGTACCTACTATGTGCCTATGAGACTTGTACATTTTCTCATTTCATCATGCCAGCTAATCTCAATCCCTTCTCTAGCTATTTCTACCCTGCTTTGTGTACCAGGAAAGCTAAACCCTGCAGGCGGCACCTTCCAGAGCCCACTTACCTCCAGTGCCATTTTGATTCAACTAGTTAGTAACATTAGCAGCCACTCTTCAGCTTCTCAAGACATTCTGACTCAAGATAGCCTTGCTGTAGTGAGAGAGAGGCCAGGGAGACTGCCTTCCCAACCTTAGTTGTGTCCCTCATACACTAGTGCTCCAGGGCCACCCCTCTTTTAGGATTTCTAGATCTCACTGGGCTCAGGTAATATTACTTCCTCCCTTGAGCCTAAGGGACTGCAGGGACTTCCTCGTCTTGGTAGTCTCTGGGTATATCTGTTTCATCAAGCTTTCTTGGTTTCCTCACTTTTGCTCAATCCTCTGTAAATCACCTATTTGAATTATCTAGGAGAAAGTCAGTTCCCTGCCAAGACCTGAACAATACAATCTGGAAAGCAAGCTGAAGTGTTACATCTCCTGTTACCCAGCACAAAATGCTTGGGCAATTCATTCAGCATCACACCTCCATCTCTGTTTCATTACCATGCTGTACTCATAGGCCTCTCCATGTAACCAGAACAAACTCTCCAGAATGCAGAGGCCTGAGATTGGCCATTAGGTAAGTAACACTCTGAAAGGGAGAGGCCAAAAATCCTCACAGGAAGTAGCAAAGACAGGTAGCCAGCAGATAGAGTAGCACCTGAGGAATGGAACACTCACAGATGGATGGATATAGGATGTAAATTGTGGTTTTTACATTAGAGCCACTGCTTAGTGAGAGACACCTAGATATAAAGCTCCTTGTTCTCCAGTTCCCTTGCTGAAATGTTTACTGGATATCTACTACTAGATATCAGTCCACGCACTGAGGGTGTGCGAGGGATAAAGGTGGCTGAGAGGTAAGATCTGTCTTCCAGAAGTTCATTCTTTTGGAAGGAAATTACCCTCATGTAAGAAAACAATTACCTTAGAGTAATTAAGAATGATTGGGAAATTTAAACAAGTACAAGGTCCAGTAATAAGTCACAAAAGGAGATAATTTAAATCTTTCCTGAAGTGAAGTCAAGGCAGGCCCTGGAGAGTCAGGTAAATGTCATTAGAAGGGACAGTGTTTAAGCAGACATTTGAAAGGTGGAAAGGAGTTTGTCAGGCAGAAAAGGACCAGGAATAACATTTCTGGAGGAAGGCACAGAAGCCATGAAACCATAGGATATGTGTTAAAAGATCACTGAGCACCTTGCTATGACCAGAGCAGCATGGAGGGGTATGGGAGAAACAGCAGAAAAGAGCCTTGAGTAAAACTGTCTGCAGCACTCTGACAGCCAGGCTATCTTGAGTCAGAATATCTTGAGAAGCTGAAGAGTAGCCAAGACAAGCACAGGACACGCAATGCCAGCGTGGGTGGGGGCAGGGATGGAGGAAGAAGAAAAAACATGATTGGTTGGAGCCATGCCGGGTTCAGATCTGGCTTCTAGCCACTCACAGGTTGGAGAACAGTCTAATTCTAAATAAAGGATTGAGTGAAGCAAAACACTACCTGCTTCATTAACGTATCATCATTAGTCAATCATATGTCTTACAGTCATGTTCAGTCACCTTGGGTCTAGCTGAAATGTCATATTTTCATTTTTCTTAGTTCCTTGGTTACTATAATAGAATTACTGAACTCTACTCAGGTATTGGGCAACTTGAGACAAGTGAACTTGGATCAGTTAAAATTCATCCATCAAAGTCTTGGCTGTAATATCTAGTTTGAATTGCTAGCCACTAATAGGTTCAGTCCAATATAGAAAATATGGGCCTCCTTCTTTAAGTTCTGGTAGTATATTGGAACCAGTCTCCAAGATGACCCCCAAGGCCCCCTGTTGTATAGTATTTATGCTCTGTATAATCCATTGCCAGGACTGATTACCAGATTGGATGGTCAATAGAATACAGCAGATGCAGTGCGATGAACCTCCTATGATTAGATTGCAAAGAACACTGGAGCCTCTCTCTTGGTGACTCTCCTTTTTTTTTTTAGATTTCTCATGCTGGAAGGAGCCATATGTGAGCAGCCCCATGGAGAGAAAATGTAGAAGGGAACTGACATTTCCTTCCAACAATCGCAGAAGTAATCCAATCTCACAGGCCTGCAGAGGTCCCCAAAGGCTGCACCCTGGCTGACAGCATGACTTCAAGCTTATAAGAGACTTTGCACTAGCTCTGAAACCCTTAGAAACTGTAGGAAAAATAACTACCTTTAAGTAATCAACTAGTTAATTAATTGAAGATGAGGTCACACTATGTAGTCCATGCTGAACTCTTTATACTCCTGTCTCAGCCTCCCAAGTGCTGGGACTATAAGCATGAACTATCATACCCACCTAGAAATAACATGTTAGATACTGAGCTTTGGAGTAATTTATTACTTTCTTCAGGATCTTATGGTTGACTATTTTCTCATCAGGTGATGTCTCCAATTTGGATATGACCTAGTAAACAATATAAAGTTGTATACTTATTATTTGTTCATTCATTGATTGATTAAATTATTTTCAGTACTGAGAATCAAACTCAGGGCCTCATGTATGCTAGCAAGCAGTCTAGCTCTGAATTATATCCTCAGTCCAGTCACATGCTTAAAGGTCACCTAGGTTTAAGCAAATGTCATCATAGGAGCAGAGTTGGGGACATACTGAGTGAAAAATATAATAAGTTGTGAAAAATTATTTATGTTTTTTAAGTGTATGTTTCCAGTTCTCCAGTTGTTAATAAAAGGGAATTCTACCTGGAGAAGAGCAGATGACAGGTCAGTCCAGGCCCCAAAACATTATATCCATTTTGTCAAGCTTTCACCAATTTATCAGTGTCAGTCCTTGGGATTCTGAGAAAATTTATGTATATACCAAAATTCAACAGTTCTGGGGCTGGGAATGTAGCTTAATAGAGAGTGCTTACCTAGCATGCATGAAGCCCTGGGTTCGATTCCTCAGTACCACATAAACAGATAAAGCTGGAAGTGGATCTGTGGCTCAAGTGATAGAGCGCTAGCCTTGAGCACAGAGAAGCTTAGGGATAGTGCCCATGCTCTGAGTTTCAAGCCCGAAGACTGGCCAAAAAAAAAATTCAACAGTTCTAAATTAAAATGACTGTTAAACACAGCTCCCAATCTGTTTTAGACGAATAGAGCATTTAGTTACAGGAATTATTAGTATGGTCAGTAAATGACTTACTATAACCACATCAGATATACCAACATCCTCTTTCCCTGACCACAGCCACATGCTGATTTCTGTCACCTTAGGAAGTAGGAAATAAAATTGTGTACCAGCATGTTTTATGATTTCCATATGTTTTTGTGTACGTTATTTGTTCTTTTTATTGTTGGATAGTACTCCATTAATTTGACCATACTCTCATTTTTGTATACACTTACCTTTGGGTGATCTTTAGGTTGTTGCTAATTGTAGACTGTCATTAATGTGACTTTTAAATAGACTTTCATGAATCTTTTTGCAGGCATATGCTTTTATTTTTCTTGGCTAAATACATAACATTGAATAGCTTAGTCATAGGGTAGGCATTGTGTTGGAATTTAAAGGAATAATAAAAAAAATTCTCCCAAATGCATCCGAGGGGCTGGGATATGGCCTAGTGGTAAAGTGCTTGCCTTGTATACAGGAAGCCATGGGTTCGATTCCTTAGCACCACATATATAGAAAAAACCAGAAGTGGCGCTGTGGCTCAAGTGGTAGTGTGCTAGCCTTGAGCAAAAAGAAGCCAGGGACACAGTGCTTAGGCCCTGAGTTCAAGCCCCAGGACTGGCCAAAAAGAAAAAACAAAAAACCAAATGCATGCGAGTCACCTTACATTCGTGCCAGCATTCCCGCTAATGTTTGCCGGTCTTAGTGAGTTTTTGTTTGTTTGTTTTTATTTTAGCCACTGGATATAAAATAGTACCTTAATTGACAAAAATGTGTTGAGCACTTTTTTCTGTGTGTGTGTATGTGTGTGTGTGTGTGTGTGTGTGTGTGTGTATGTGATGTGATATGCTGGCACTAGGTCTTGAACTTAGGCCTTGAGCACTCCCTTAGCTTTCCTGCTCATCAGTGGTGCTCTATCTCTTGAACCATATCTCCAGTACAGCATATTGCTAGTAAGTTGGAGATGGAGCCTTATATGAACTTTTCTGCCAAGGCTGGCTTGAAATCACACTCCACTAACTCAGCTGCCTCAGTAGCTAGGATTACAAGCAACACCAACACCTGGCTTTTTGTTGTTGTTGTTTGGCTTGGGGTTTGTTTTTTGTTATTGTTTGTTTTAGGTGAGTTTGAACTTAGAACTTCATACTTACTTGGAAGGTATTCTATTACTTGAGCTGTATCTCCATCTTTCCTATGTCATTTTATATCTGAGGGTGATTATCTGTGCTCTCATGACTGGTATGTGAAAGTTATTTTTTTCTTTTTTCTTTTTAAAGGTATCTTCCAGTTATTTCTACCGTATGCAGATGATACAGTTTTGTCAAACCAGTCCGGCAGTGCAAGCCAATCATTCCCTCTGTTACTTATATCCATTCTCAACAGTCAAGGCTCCTTAAGTTACTTTTGATTTCTCCCATTATGAGTCTTGTGCTTATAAATGGGTCAGGGGAGGTGGGAGTGGGAGGATGGGACATGAGTGCATCATGTTGCCTAGTTACTGAAGTGTGGGCCATCTTCCTGGTAAGAAAACAAAGCATACATACTAGAGTTTCCTCTGTACTTGGTTGCATTTCTGGCTTCCTTCCTCAGTTTTCCTTACATATTTCCCTAACTACTAGATTCCCTGTCAGCCCCACTGCTCTGTTTGTTTGGAGATACATGTAGATTTTACATATGTGTCTGTGTGCACACACACACGTGTGTGTGTATATATAGTTACTTTTTTCTTTCACTTTTTGAAGGAAAAATTAAAATCTGTGTTAACAAAACTCCACCTAAAAGTGAAAATTCACCTAAGATAAATTGTATATCAAAAAAATGGACATCTGTGCAATTTCAAGGACCTCCACTCAGGGGAAGTTTTCCACACAAAAAAAAATGAAATGGTAATCTTTCTGAATTCAGCTTTAATCATGCAGTTAATGAGCCTTCTACCACTTTCTGGCAACAAGGAATGATATTTAAGATGTCCAATTTGCTATAGTTAATAATTACCACAAGGTGGGGTTGGGAATGTGGCTTAGTGGTAGAGTGCTTGCCTTGCATACATGAAGCCCTGAATTCTATTCCTCAGCACCACATAAACAGAAAAAGCTGGAAGTGGCACTATGGCTCAAGTGGTAGAGTGCTATCCTTGAGTAAAAAGAAGCCAGGGACAGTACTCAGGCCCCGAGTTCAAGTCCCAGGACTGGAAAATACATACATACGAGGTAAGCGTCATTTTATAGTCATACTAGATCTATTTTTTCTCTATATCCCTTGGCAGTTACCTCAGTATGTGTATCCCCAAAAGGCTATGGAAGAATGTCTGCTGAGATGAACGACTTATTTTATTTTTTCTAAGAGATATCTCCCTGACCCCCTATAATTGTTTTAAAGTATAGCTAAGCAATTATTTATT
Organism: Perognathus longimembris pacificus; assembly: GCF_023159225.1. Classification (NCBI taxonomy): domain Eukaryota; kingdom Metazoa; phylum Chordata; class Mammalia; order Rodentia; family Heteromyidae; genus Perognathus; species Perognathus longimembris. The sequence continues at coordinate 33,511,626 of NC_063172.1, read as the reverse complement.
ATTCTATATTTTAGTGTTACTATTTTTTCCAGGTTTAAACATAAGTTTAAATTGTAAACATTTCCAAGCAATTATTTTGCATCTTTTTGATTACTAGAAGTACAGACTAGGATATAGATGTTATTTTTATTTTATCATGAAATGTGTTTGATTATTCCTATTTTAAAAATGGACTTAAACTTTTATTTCTGTCATGCAGATAGTAAGCACTTATTATAGAAAAATATTCACATTGTAATCAATTTTATAGACATACCAACATGCACTAAATGATTTTTTTCTAATTTTTTATTATAAATAATCTGAGCTAATATTTAGCTGATGAACTGAATTGATTTCCAATTTAGAAAATAACAGATGATTTTTTAATTTTTTTCTTATTTATTGTCAAAGTGATATACAGAGAGGTTACAGTTTCATACGTTAGGCATTGGGTACATTTCTTGTACTGTTTGTTACCTCCCTCCCTCATTCCTCCCAGATGATTATTTTTTGATTGTTTGCCGTGCCCTTTATTCCACCTTTGACTTAGTACCAGAGAGAGCTTCCATTGTTTTAGTGGAAGTTTTCAGAGTATAACTATGTGACAGTACTGGTTTACAGTCTTTAAATGGGCAGGTGAATATTTTATAGGCAAAACCTACCAGCCTGGGAGATCCAAACTTCGACCTTTCTCAGTTCCCCTCCTATTTTCCAGCCAAGACTCTCTCATCCCACTCCAGTCTACCCTTCTCTCTTTTAAGCTCATTTCCCTTTTCTCCCTGGTCAGGAGAACAACCCAGCTGTAACATTACGTTCCTCAAAATGGTACTAGGCTGTCAGACATTACTGCCAGGAGCCTTTGCTGCTGCTAGTTCAACCAAGAAGTGGTCTAACTCTAGAGTGAACTGGACCACAAAATCCTGGGAGGTAAGTAACCATGACCAACAGATTCTTTTCTGCTTCCAAGTTATTTCTTTTCTCTGGCTCCCAGCTAAACTTCAAGCATGTTTTCCCTCTATGTTAAAATATCAAAAACAAATTCGAGGTCCAGTTCCAGAAGGGTGGTGTTGAAAAGATTATTGGACCTGCTCTCCAGTGAAATAACAGCAACTGGTAAAAATTACTAAAAGAAACAAAAAGCAAAAACAAGCTCAAGTGGCAGAGCATGACCTCTCATACTCCATATTACACAGACTACATTCCAGATTAATGCAGCCAAGAAGTTAAAGGCTCCCTTCCTTCTCTCAGCCACACTAACAGCCAAGAATACTGGCATCCAATTGCTCAAGGGAACCAGAGGCTATTGTTCTTTCCCAGCGTGCTATGTACAAGGCAGTAGTGTCACTCTGAGAGAAGCTTACAGCTATACCTACTGCAGCTCTGCAGCAGTGGTGTAGAGGTTTTACCCAGAAAGAGAGCCAGCCATAAGAAAAGAAAACTGAAGATCTCACCATAGAAACTAACTTTCTCTGTAAGGCTGAGGAACTTCACACCTAAGGACACTCTAAAAACAATGCATGTTCTGATGACCAGCAATGAAAATAGAAGTTACCAACCCCAGAAAAGCAATGAACTTAATTGTGAGCTGGCTTACAAAAGGGAACCAAATTCTGGAGTTGGAATGTATTATAACCAAAATGAAAATGCATTAGAGGCCTCAACAATTTGAATTTAAAGAACAAAGAACCAGCCAGCTGGAAAACTGATCATAGAAGAATGGAGAAAACAAAAGAACAAAGAAGATGGAAGTTAACAGATTCTCAAGGAAGTGTGGGATACTATAAATGTATCAACATAGATAAACCTTGAAAATATGCCAACTTAAAAAAAGTTGAAATCAAACAAACAAAAATTCACATATATGATTCCTTTGTATGGACTATTCAAAATAGACAAATCGATAGAGATGAAAAGTGGATATAATGAAGAGAAAGGTGGTGAAAGCAAAGCCGACAGTTACATAAGAGTGAATGTGCTACAAACAAACAACACGTTGGACACATTGGCTGAGAGCCAAAAAATGAAAGCTAATGGACACTGTGGAATTAGAAAATTTCAGAATGGAAATTGAGTTTCCTCCCTGTGTCTCTGTCTTCAAATTGGTCCTGCTTCGTGACAGTCCAAAGAAAATACTGAAATACAGAAAATAAGATTTTCATATCTTGTGCCTGAATGATTCCTTCCCCACAATATCTATCTTGGGAATTAAGTCTTTCTACCAATGCTACTGATAAGACAGGAGCAACGGGCTAATTAGCTTTGTTGTAGTCTACCTCTTGGCACACTTACAGACTCATCTGTCCCAGGAAGCCTTTTGAGCAAACCCTGTGCTCCATTAGAATTGTTTCCTACAGACAGGCCATAAGATGCTGAGTGATTTTATAGTTTTTCCCCGCACTTTGAATTTGATGATATTAATGTCTATATATCAATTGCAGTCTTTTTTTAAAAAATGAAACCATGAACATGTGCACAGCTGGTTGATTTACTATGTGATCCTGTGTCTCTTCTGACTACTGCTTTTAAAATTCATTTGGAATTAAGCCCATGGGAAAGCTTTATATTCATGATGATTACATTCTTAGAAAAATACCTTGTATAAAAATAAAAAGCTTGATCTCACACGAGTGATAAAAGTAGGATTATTCTTCTGTCATAACATGTAGTTTATGAAAAAGTTCGCACATGATTGGCCCAAAGTGGCAAATAAGGAACTTCAGATAATCAGGATGGTTCTACTGTCTCTGACTCTACTTGCTCACAAGCAAGCAGTGAGGTAACCTGGATCAGCTAGTACAGACTATCGAATCTCAGGATGGCTTCCTCTTTGAAAAGCCACTGCTTAAAAAGCATTTCACTTTTTCTCAGATTTTTTTCTGATATTTAAAAAATATCCAATGACCCTACAGTAAATTGTCCTTTTTCCCCCCTATGAACAGGGTCTTGTGTATTCCTTGCCAACTCCCCACCTTGTTCTGTTCATCATATGTATTCCACATATGAATTAGACCTTATTGAATTACAATTTTCTCTATTATTAGTTTTTATATCCCTCTCCTGAGGAAGAGTGCCTCACCTCCAGTTCCATCTCTCTACCTGCTAACAGACTGGAGAAGACTGTGTGTGTGTGTGTGTGTGTGTGTGTGTGTGTGTGTGTGTGCCAGTACTCGAGCTTGAACTCAGGGACTGGGCATTATTCCTTCACATTTTCGCAAGACTAATAATGCTCTACTACTTGAGCCACACCTCCACGAATAGCTTTTTTCTGATTAATTGGAGATGAGTCTCACAGACTTCGATAGTTAATTGGAGTCTTATCTCTTATGTCTCATGGCCTTTCCTGCCCAGGCTGACTTTGAATGGTGATCCTTGGATCTCAGCCTCCTGAGTAGCTGTGATTACAGGTGTGAGTCACCACTGTCTGATGCCAAACACTCTTGGGAGACTAGGGAACAGCAGTTTCTTGCCTCAGTGCAGCTATTCTAGGGCTGGGTCATCTGTCCAGATTACTCACTTTGAAACACAGGCCTTCCCTTTTTCATTACAGATCTCTGGGTCTGGCCTATGATGACCTGACTATGCATTTGAAGCGGAGAAGCAAAACGGTGCTCTCTTTGTTGCCTCAACAGCTATGGAGAGCATTGTAAGCAAAAGCTGCCTACATCACCCAAGTTGGGTGCAAAGTTCATCTTTGATCACATTGAGAGACAGTTCAGACCAAGTTCACTGCATCCTCTGTTTGTGTCCTAAATCTAAGCTAGTCTCCTTTCAGAGTCCTCTTCATCCTTGTCTTGAAGAGGAAGTTTTCCACAGTGTTGGCTTGATGAACTTCCTTTAGGTAGTAGACAAGTTCATTTTTTGCCCAAGACATCACTTTCCTTCCTCTCAGAGCAATCTGATCTTGACCTCCCTTAATACCAATAAATTGATCTCAGAGTTCCTGAGAAGAGGCAGGCTAGGCTAGCAGGCCACTACTGGATTCAGTCTCCTGCCTTTGTGTCCCCTCTTTTAATTATTTCATTGTGATCTACAAAGGGTGCATCCCAGGGTCTGCCTGTGCATTGCTTCATTAACATTGAGACTGAGAAACACACAGATGTAGCCTACTACTCCATGATCTCTGAAAATCGCCGGTAGACAAGACAGTGAAGAGCCATCTAGCACAGCAGGCTATTTAAAAAGACCGTTCTCAAAAATAAATATAGTCACTAAAGGAAAAGGCATTAGGCTTAAATTGTGATATAAAAATATCTGTTATGTAAGGTTCTGCTGTTCACACTCAATCCTTTACTCTCAGGACTCCTTTCACTGGTTCTTTCTGATTTAGAAAGAAACAGGAGTGTCACAGACTCATGTGGGGACAGGTGAAGTCACTGTCATTTCAGGGTTTATTTCTTGCCACATTTCTCTTCCAAACAATGGCTTCCACAGAGCTTGGACAGCTACAAAATACAAAGTCACATGTGTTGAGCTAAGTAGCCAGCATTTAAGCACCTACTATGCACAATGAATACAAAGTAATTATAAAATAAGGTTAATGTAAATGACTAAAAAATCTTTAGCACTTAGACTGTATTTATGCTGAATAGACTAGGCTTCGCAGATGACTCCTTGATTTTCTCCCTCTCTGCCCCCCATGTCTGTAGCAAGACTGGAATTAAGGACATGGGAGAAGGTACCAATTTGGAACTGGATCACATGAGTCTCAGACCTGTTTTTCTTCTCTTCCTTTCTTCCTCCCTCCCTCCCTTCATCTTTCCCTTTGTTTCTCCTCTTCATTCTCTCTTCTTTCCTCCCTTCCTTTCTTTCAAGACAGGATCTTACTATATTGTCTAGATTGGCCTTGACCAGTCTTGTTGACTGGATTGTCTTTCAATTTTTAGAGCAGATTACACCTGAAGGAGGTTAGATTCCTAAATCAGCACATAAGACTGTGAACATTGCTCATAGTCACAATTACAAAAGATTTTGGGGTTTCTCTCTGTCTTTGTCAATGTCTTTCCAGAAATCAGGGTCTTGTGCATGGTTTGTTTGCTTAGCTAGTAACTATACTAGTTGAGCCATGCTTTCAGCTCATTCATTTGCTCATTCTATTGAGGAGATGGAGTCTCGGACATTTCTGTTTGGCTTGGCTTTGAACTATGACTTTCTAGGTCTCAGCTTCTGAAGAGCTAGGAATACAGGCAGGAACCACTGGTGCCAGCTAGATTTCTTTAAGTCCCTCAGAGTAATAGGTCAAATATCGCTTTGGAAATACAATCCTGAAAAGTAACAGGTAGTTATGAGTGTATCAAGTAGATAATAACATCTCATTGTGATAGTACATTCCTGTAATCTTAGCACTCTGAAGGCTGAGGCAGGAAATCACAAATTGGAGGCTAGCTTCAGCTACCTAGTGAAAACTGTCTCAAAACAAAAAAAGAAAAAAGGAAGAAAGAAAGAAGGAAGGAAAAATAGGCAGGAAGGAGGAAGGGAGGGAGGAAGAGAAGAAGGAAGAAAGGATGGGTTAAAAAAAGGAAAAAGTAGATAGAAACATACTGTATCAGGTACATATCTGTATCAGGTACTGTATCAGGTACATACATACCTGTATCAGGTATGTATATATATGGTAGATAAGGTAACTTATTATATGCAATTTCAAAGAGGTTACATTGAGAAAGTAAACTCCTTGGAACATTTAAATTTGTAAATATTCTGATTTCCCATTTGGTGTCATCATCCAAGATTTTGTGGATCACTCCATTTCTCAGCAGTCTTTGCTTAATTCTTTAGCTTCTTTTTCAAGATTTCTGTAAAGCCATTACCCAACGAACAATGCATTGTCTTTACACAGCCAGACTTCCTACAGGAGGTCTCACAGAAGCCTTCCTGCCTGAATCTCTGCCTGTAGGCCAACCTCACTGGGTACCATGACCCAGTGAATTTCTAGCATTATTTAAATAGACACTCCTCTTTCTTTCTGTCTCCCTCTGATTCTATTAAAAAATTAAGTCTGGTTGAACAGAAGAAAATCCAGAGTAGCAGTGGCTTAAGTTAAGTGAGAAGGTTTTGTTCTCCCCGCCCCCCTTTTCTCCCTCAGTAGGTGGTACAGGGCTATTTGGGTGGCTCATCAGGGAATCAGGCATCTTCTCTTTTTGTCCCCTAGTTCTCATTCATGACTCTTATCCTGTGGCTGCTATAGCAACAGCCACCACATCCCTATGCCTGTCAGCAGCAGGGGGAAAGGTAGTGTTTAGAAAAAGCATCCCAAACATGGAAATAAAGCAAAAGAACCACTGTATGTCCTGCCAACATCAGACTAGGGCTTTGTTCAGGTCTCCCCAAGGGTTATCTCACTCTTTTTATGACCTATTCTTCAATTATTACTGAAAAGATGCTAAAGTTAGGTGTTAACTTAGGAAAACCCATCAGATGCAAATGAACCCTTTTCAGAAGGGAAGACCTTATTGCCTTGAAGCATGTATGCCTCTTTCTTATGTAATAGCATTACCATTTTAGATTTCTTTTATTGTTGCTGCTGTGTTGTTTTGCTTTTAACTGGACCAGTTTTGTTCTTACTGGTTCTTCTCATTAATGAATTAAGTACCCTTTGGCATGTACTCAGATAATGTGTAGAAAGTACATTTTTAAAATAATTGTGGGTTTTTGACAGTAGGAAAGATAAAAGATCTTTCTCCTAGATAAGTCAACAATTTCCATAAATATCCTCACTTACAATTTCTACTTATTGGCACAAACCTCATTATAAGGCTACATCTCCCTGCACTGGAAACTGGAGAATGTCATTATTTAGCTAATGGATTGATAATCAGATTAAAGTCTAGGTTCTCTTACCAAAGAAGAGAGGCAGTGTTTGCCACAAGAGCACACAGGTGCACAGATTATGTCCCTCCATAAAGAGGCATTTCTGCCTCCTTTTCTCCTTTGGTTTCTTTCTAGTGGCTGAAAGCAGCTTGAACTCTTTGTTCCTGAATCTTCCTGCTGATATGATGGTGTTCTCCTTTCTCCACAATCAACTTCTGCAAAGAATAATCTCACTCAGCTCTTCTTTCTCACGCCCTCTTCCTTCTTCATCCACTATAGACATTTGGCAGTGTGCCAGTGGCTTACATCTGTAATCTCAGGTACTCAGGAGGCTAAGATCTAGAGGACCAAGATCCAAAGCCAACCTGAGCAGTAAAGTCCACTAGATTCCATCTCCAAAATAATCAGCAAACAATTGGACTGGATGAATGGCTCAAGTGGTAGAGTGCCAGCCAAACAAGTGCAAGGGCCTAAGTTCAACAGAAAGAAAAAGAGAAACTTTGTATCTCTCACCCCTTCACTTGCCCTCCCTACCCCCACCCTAGCCACTGCTAATCGTGACAAACCCAAATTGACTTCATCTCTTACAAGCTAATATTTACTTCACTAGATTATTTGTTTCTCTAGTAATCCTATAATTGTTCTTATTCTTAGGATGGTGTTATTTTCTACTTACAGTAATTGAAAAATAGCATTTTAATTTCTCAGTGAATCCCCAGTTCATTTTGACTTGCACACAAGAACCTAATTCTTAGACATTACTTTAGTTCTGTGTGAAAATCCAGTCTACCTAACAGCCTAACAGCACCCTTAAGGAAATTATCTTTTCATCCGCTCAGGTCTGTTCACCGAGTTCTCCTTTTTATTGGATAGGAAAAGGAAAAAAATGCTAAGAAAAGAAGATTCCATTTAGATTACTTCCAAATCCCCACAGTCAGGCGTTTACCTGGCCAACTCCTAAAGGAGAACTGCCTGCTGAAATCCCGAGGGAAACCACTGGAGCTCTCTCTCCTCTGTTCTTTGAACTGCCTTCTAATCCTTTCTCCTTGTTTGCATCTAGCTAGTGTTCAAGCTCAGTTTTTGTCCTAAGCCAGAGAACACAGTGTTCCAAATTTGTCTTCAGCTCTCCCCCAGACTCTTGCTCTTTGCCTGCCCTATTGGCCCCTTTGGGCTTCTCTCTAGGGATTTGGGGCCTGGCCTGTGGCAACCCAGGTAGCTGAGGATGGCAGCTGGATGTAGTTATACTGCCCCAATGTGGCAGACTCCCTCCTATGTCAAACGCTGCTGTTTTCCCCAGAAGCCAACCCAATGGGGATAATGCTTTCTCTCTCTCTCTCTCTCTCTCTCTCTCTCTCTCTCTCTCTCTCTCTCTTTCTCTTTCTCTCTCTCTCCTTCCTTCCTTCTTTCCTTTTTAAAGGTAAACAGAGTAAGCTTATTTGGAAGTAAAGGACACCTGTGAAAGTAACAAAACTAACTCTTCATCCAGAGATGGACCCAAATAGGAGCCTCATGAGGACATTTTCTAAGTGATGGCATAGGGATGGATGGTGGTGGGCTTTGGGGGACCCATAGTGCTTCTTCTACCCCTTCCTCCTAGGTAGAGAATGAAAATTAGAGCATTTAAAGGGCCCCTAACTGCCATATGGAAAGCATACCTCCAGGAGGAAGAACAAAAGTAAAGCGGCAGAAGAGAGGCAGGTCTGATTTCCCCCAGCCCCTTTGGACAGAGTCTCGAGTGTCACTCTGTAGCCCAGGCTGGCCTCCAACTCTTACCCTCAAAGTACTAGGAGAAAAGCAGCTCTAGATGGTAAGCAGATTCAGGTACCAGTCACTGCCACCCTGGGTCCTCAGGGGAAGGGACTTCCCATGGAAGAACTGGGTTTGCTTATGACACTGACCTTCTCTGAAGGACCTTGGTGGTGTGGTTTGGTTTTAGGACGTCAGGGAGAACAGGAGGAGGAGAGCCAGGCTGGCAAAGCTGCTGCTGAGCAACCATAGAAAACTATCATCCACTGAAAGAAACCCCACGTTCTCTTCTGGTTGAGGATGAAAGCACGCATCTTCCTTTTGGAGCTGTCTAATGTGGAGTGGCATGAGATATCATCACACACATGCGCATATGGATTTTAATCATGAGAGACTCACTCCTGTAGTGAATAGAAGTCAAGGAGTCCACAATGTCCTACCAGTTTGCAATGTGATTGGGTTACAAATCAGTTTAAATTAATTTGATAAACAAAATATGATGTTGCCTGCATCTCTCTTGGGGGGGGGGAACAGTTAGGTATGCTACATTATTTAAAATCTTTATTATGCAGTCACAAAAGCACTAAAATATGCATACTAACAGTCTGACTTTGAGACTGCTTGTCTTTAGAACACTTTTCATTTCAAATATGTCTTTAACTAATTTAGGTCACCCTCATCTCCAACTTGGATGACTTAAGATGCCTCCTAATGGCTCTCCAGCCATCCTCCCCACTTCAGTTAGCTCTCAAAGTGCTACCCAGAGCAATTCTTCTGACATGTCAGTCTGATTCTATTATGCCCTGCTGCAGACTAGGACCTCAACCTCCTTGTGGCTCAAGATGACCCAGGTCTACTGTTCTTGTGGTCTTACAATCACCTCATCATCTTTTCCTGTGCTCCAGACATATAGACTGGTTTCTAGGTCTAAGGAAGATGGGGATGTAGTTATTCTCTCTCATGCTCAGACCCAGTCTCTTCCTCTCTCTGTCTCTCTCCCTTTCTCTCTGTCTCTGTCTCTCTCTACTTCTCTGTATACAAAACTTGTCCAGGCTAGAATTCATTCTCTCCTATCACCCTGGCTAACAGCCTGTCTTTCACCAATGAAGACATCTGGGCTTTATCAACTCTGAGGTGCTCCACTGGGTACCCAGCAACGCCTCCTCCTCAGAGGCAGTCAATTGGATAACCATGACCACTACTAAGTGACTGATAAACCAGGGAGATGGATGATGGATACACAGAACAAGGGGTGGTCCACTGTCTATTGAGATGGGGTGGGGGTAGAGTGGGATGGCATGAGTTTTTTTTTTTTTGTTGTTGTTTTTTTTTGCTGGTCCTGGGCCTTGAACTCAGGGCCTGAGCACTACTGTCCCTGGCTCCTTTTTGCTCAAGGCTAGCACTCTGCCACTTGAGCCACAGCGCCACTTCTGGCCGTTTTCTGTATATGTGGTGCTGGGGAATCGAACCCAGAGCTTCATGTATACGAGGCAAGCTTTCTTGCCACTAGGCCATATTCCCAGCCCCCGAGATTTTATCATACTCCTGCAGAACCCAAAACTATGGATAATTGAGGACTACAGAATGATTTATCCAGGACTCCATTCATCTAAGTTCAAGTTTTCAGTTTGCTTTAGCCACTAGACATGATAGAACAAAGCCACTGTGATGTTTTCATTCAGCTCCTCTTATTCTGAAGCTGTGTAAAGGATTTCTATGTAAAGAAGTTTAAAGTATAGAATTTGGAGTTAGCTCTTGGGTATAGTTCAGATATCAAAGTACTCTCTGAACTCTGCACATGGACTCCCAGGCCAAAGAGGAAGAGACAAAGACCCTTTTCAGCTTCTTAGTCAGAGGACCGGGAACATGCACAATGTCATTTACCTGGAGCAGCCTGCAGGGCAAGGCAGGCTGTATCCCTATCAACTCTACTGGAATCTTAGATACTCTGACAAAGCCAAGCATGATGGATGACAACTCCCAACATGCACTTCTCCAGGGTTCTTTTGATCTTGGTCCTTCCCATAGCACTTCATTTGTAGGAACCATATATTCCACATGTGATGTGCCTCTTGTCAGTCCTTCAGTCCCAGTCTCTAATTGTGTTCTTCTTGTTGTTGCAAGACAGCTTCTCACTTTGTGTCCTAAGCTAACTCCCTATATAGACCCAGGCAGGCTTTCCTCAAATGCAAAATCCACCGTCTCTCACTTTAATCCAAATACTTAGGTGAAAGATATGCACCATCATGCCCAGATTTAATTATGTTCTGATATTCTCTGACTTTGTGTAGAATAAGGTGAGGCAGAGGAGAGAGAAAGTGTTCTGCTTGATCTAGAGTCTAGCCTTTGAGTTTCTCATCCAAGGTCTGGCTGGATAATGGCTACCTAAAGTTGTCCTTACATCAATTCCTTGGGAATATTCATATGTTATCCACCATGGCAAAGTTGATTTGCTGTTATGATTAAGTTAATGATGTTGAGGTGGGGGGGGGCATTGTCCTACATCATTCAAATGGTCCCAATTTCCTCACAAGGATCCATAGAAAAGGCAAGTGAGAGAGAGGGAAGAGTCAAAGAAGAAGATGTAATGACAGAAGCAATGAATGGAGGGAGGAAAGGCCCTGAGCCAAAATGTACAGGCAATTGCTAGCAGCTGCCAAGAGCAAAGAAACAGATTAATTCCCGGAGTCTCCAGAGGGTGGCAGACACCATGACTTTAAGACTTAAGTCTCTTCAGTGCTCTCAACAATAACTTACAGTGGGGGCTAGGCTTTGTCTTTTTCTATGTCCACCTTGCTGTTGTATTCTCTTTCACTTATCACAGGCTTTCTGTTATGGTGTGGCAAACATCTTGGCTTTCATGAATCTGAAGTGTCTTCCTCCTTTGCTGGTGATGGAGCTGGCCATCTATTCCCAAACACTTCATGTCAATTGTGCATTTTCTATATATAAGTCACTGTTAATCACAGCATAACGTTTGAGAGTCCTTCTGGGGAACTAAACTGAGAGAGGATGAAAACACAAAATTATATTTAAGCACTGTATTCCTTCTATCTCATGAAGGGTGCCTGGGAATTGAAATAGGCTTGTGACATGAAGTAGGGGACACGCAGCACAATGTGGTAGGAGTAGACAAGAAGCCACTCCATATCCCTGGGCTCCTGGGCTCTCTCCGGAAATAAGGATAAGCCCCTTCAAAATTCCTTTTTACATGTTATCTATTTGCATAAATTTGCATCTGCGAAAGTGCAGAAGGCATAGTCAGTCACCACGCTTGAGTGCATCAGAAGAAGCAAACAGCTCCACAAATAATTACAAAGGGGCAGAATTGCCCTGAGATTATGAGATGAGCTTGTAACAGAACCAGGAGGAAATGGCAGTTATTCATTAAGTAATTAATTAATTTGTATTACTCTACATGAGTACCGGGTCTGATGTGGGATGATGCCTTTACCTTGCCAACAACAGGAAGCTGTACAATTAAATGTGTTTGTTGTGTATACTAAGGACTTCCCCACCACCGGCCCTGAGATGTTAAAGCCTGTTTAGAAGCTAACTATGTTATAAGTGCTTTGGAAGGCCTTTTTTCCCCTCTTACGGTTGCAGGTACAGGGTCTCCCATTTCTAAAGCCTATGCAAGCATTTTATTATCAATGACTTCTTGCACCGAGTTCCAACACTGAGGTACAGACAGTGAGGAATACAACACGAGCATTTCAACATTCTGGCTTTCCTTTTCCTTTTCTGGTTCTCCTTAAGATGTTTCCTCAGATCACAAATATATTTTATTCTTTCTTGCTCTCTGCTTTCTGAAATATAGTCTAGGCCATGGTTGGCAAACTATAGTTTGTGTGCCAAGTCTGCCTGAAGCATGCCTTTACAAATGAAGTCTTACTGGAGCACAGTCTTTCTTGCCCATTAATTCACTTGTCTAGGACTTGCCAGGATAATTGAGGACTATAGCAAGAACCATACGGTTTTCAGTGCCCCAAACCTTTACTATTGGGCCCTTTACAAAACACCAACCACAACAAATGTTTGCTAAACCCTCCTCTAAGCCCTGACAATTTGGCAGCAGAAATTTAAGCATCCAAAGAAACCTACCACTCCCCTAGTTCCATGCTACTAGGTTTCATGAAGGCCAGGAAAACTCTTGAAACTCAAAGTCAACTAATGAGGGGTGTGTGTGTGTGTGTGTGTGTGTGTGTGTGTGTGTGTGTGTGTGTGTTTTCTTTCCTGATCACAGTGAAGTCTTGGTTTTGTTTTAATGAGAAGGGAAAATACATCAATTACAATTTCAAAAGGTCCTATGACTTCACTTTGGACTTTTTGTTTGTTGGTTTTGTAGCTTTGTCTCCTGGCCAGCCTCTGGCCTGATGTGGTGCTCTGTTGAACTCTGGTGATTGCAATCATTTTGTTCAGGGAGAAATCCAAGGGACATTGGTTCTTCCTGAGCTAAATACAGAAATCAAAATCCTTGAATGTTTGAGCTGGGAAAGGTGATATTTCCATCTTCTAATTTCTTGCTCCTGTGGCATATCCAGTAAGTCTCCAGGCACCTCACAGAGCACACTGGATGTAGCCCAGCTTTTCCAGATGGATATTCCCATTTCTGTGGCTGCCAAAGGCTTAGCTAAGCAGCATAAATTCACATAACAGGACAGGCCTAGTGAGGACAGAAGGCCCTCGGGTCTCTGGATCCTTCGTTCCTGAAGTTTTCCCCTTTTACTCCTTACTCAAGCCTCTGATTGGGGAAAGGGAAGAAGAAAGTCACAGTTGGACTACAATAGTACTACTGACACAGGTTCAGACTGAGGGAATATTGATTCTACACCATCAATCACCACTGTCACCCTGCCACCCAACCACTCTTCTTTTTCTTCTGTGCTTGGAAAATGGTTCTAAGAAGTCATTGTGTTCACGTTGCTGATTGTGTTGGTTAAAGAAACAGAATGTGTTTATAGATGTTCATACTATAGCAGTTATTTCTGGGGCAAATCTGAGCATGTTCCTGTTATATTAGATGGAGGGCTCCCCCCGGCCACCACACCCAGTTTCCCACCCTTTACATGGTAGTTTATGATCCTTTCTAAGATCTTCCATCTTATTTCTAGTTATTTCCTGTGCAGATTCTGTTTCAATTACATTTTATCTATGTGAACTTTTAATAAATTACTACAGTTTTTAAATTCTTTTTAGCCAGTGAACTTTGGGTATATTTTCTCTGCTTGAAAAATGGCTTCTTTATAACCCCATCCCCCATCTTTACATGGACCAACATCCTTCTCTGACTATTTCCTTCTTCTCCCTTAGAGTGAAGTTTAGGGAAAACCTTCTCCAGGAGGTCTTCTCAACTCTGGGTTTGGTGATCCCAGAGTACTGGCACTTCTATGTCATATGCCTATGTACGCTGTAGTGTTTACTTCTTGGCAAGCTGCCATAGACCAGGGCTTCGCCCACATTCCTAGTACTTAGAAGGAAATCAGTGAATATTTGTAGAATCAATGAGAAATCATATGTCTCAGGTAGGTTGTGCTTACATGATTTGTCCACAATGAGCCAGGTAAATGGTGGTAGAACTGGGACTCATTTACAGGCCTACCAAACCCAAGTCCAGTGTTCTTTCTCCCATCTTATATGGCCCACCGTAAACCTGGCTATTCTGAAGAGCATAAGGGAAAACTGTCTTTTAAATGGAGTATCACTACCTGTGCAAATAGTTAGAGAATAGTCTTAGAGGAAACACATGGAGGAAGTCATGGTTATCCCTGGGGAGATGAGGGTGGAAAAAGTGATTGAGGTAATGCTCAAAGGGAATTTAAACCATACTGTAATTTCTTTTCTTTATAAGAGAATGTATTCATGTATTACTTGTATAATTAAGATAATTTATAAATGAATGCCACCATGGGACTTTTCTGTATCACATCTTGCAGTTGATGAATTTTTCCAGGAAAAGATATAGAAATTAACACTAATGGTTCTTTCACTGTTTATTCCAAAAAGAGAGAAAGGAAGGCTTACTTTAAAAATAAAAGACTTGGAAAATGTCAAAGGGCACTATATGATCAAGAGGCACTATATTCACAAACTGCTCTGTTGAATGGCAATTCCTTTGTACAACTACTTACAGAAAATAAATTAAAAAAAAGAGAAAGACAGCGTTGCACACAGCACTAAAACTTAATTAAACCGAGGGCAGAGGTGTAGCTTGATGGTAGAACACTTGTGTGCATTCCTGGGTTCCATCTCTAGTTCATATGAAATAAATATAGAAACATAGAAATACAGAAAACCAAAACTAACTGGACTGAGAGCTGCACTCCAGGGACTGGCATAAGACCATGACTAGACTAGGTAATTTGTTGGTCTCTTTCTATTTATGACTCTATCGGAGACACTTTGCCTTGGATGCTCTTTCTTTTCTCATGGTTATAGCTAGTCATAAAGCATCTGGTCTGTACAATTAAGGGGAGCTGAGAAAATATAATTAGCCAAGCATGTAAGGAAGTAGATAGGAAGTCTTCTTCATGACAGAAGGTAGCCCCAGATTGTATTCCTTCCTGAATAAAGACCTCATTTGTTGGCATATATAGGACCTTACACAAGGGATTCCTCCATTCTCTCAACCATTCTCTCAATCCACTCTAGTGGATGATCTGATTACAAAGCTGCCTTGTATAAGCTGCTTCCTTAACATACCACATTCCCATTTCTGGATGCATATGTGCAAATCCATTCTTCTTGGCTTACAAATGCCCCAGCAGATGTATATCAAATAAATGCCATGTGGCATTTATTGGCATTTTTGGCATAATGCCAAAGGGAGAACACAAAGCAACAATAGCAGCAACTTCGGAATAACCACATAACCTCAATTCCTGCGTACCAAGCTGCTCTCTAAAGGATGGTTGGTGGTCTAAATACATATGTCCAGGCTAGTGGCCTTTGAATAAGCTCCATGGCCCAAGTCACAATTAGGATCCATATAGAGAATGGGTTGTTTGCATGTTGTAGCAAATGTTTGATATTATTAGGATGGGATTATAATAGAGAAAGGCCATTCCAGTCATAAGAATGTGGCAATTCTATGTATAAAGACACATACGTGGAGCCCTGAACATGAAGGACTTTAAAGTCATTCTGTTTAAACTGCTTCAATCTGGTTTGTCAAGTGATGAATATAACTAACAGTGCCACCAATGAAATGTGTAGGTAGGCCTGCTGTCATCTGTGGTATAGACGGGGCCACATGAGAGTAATAACCCCATCTCTTTACCCCAATTGTTGAGTAAAATTCTGGTAAGCACAAACCCTCTGCCACTCAAAGCTGAGACCTAGCTCTCCCTGCACATACATTTGGGCAAGGTACTCACTTGTGTAATATAATAAAGCTTCTGTGTAGCAGAGCAGTAGGATTCAATGAGTCATGGAGTGCAAGCCAAGAGCTTAAAACAGGCTATGCCCATGCAGTCAGAGTGATGATGACTGCTACTCATCTATCTGTGCCACAATCCCCCAGGACTCCAGGCTGTGTCTCACATTTGCTCACCAATGAGTAACATTCCATGATATCTCCATCCCATTATCTCTCTGGCTTCCTACAGAATGTATGACATAACTTGTTGCTGCTTCCAGAATTTGTCATCTTGAAGCCATGGACATCACTTGGTGTAACTGCTTGACTCGTCTCCACCCACCCTCCCCTGCCCTTATGGACCTAGTTGGCTGATGTGATGCTAGTCTACCCTAGGGTTAATTTAGAGTTGGCCATTGATTCCTGATGTACCAAGGAGTATTGGTCTCCAGTGAACCTGAAGTATAGCACAAATAACTCAGCATTTGTCTGTTGCTAGAGCTGAGTTATTCTTCTTGGAACATTCTAGAAAGAAATATCAGGGTATCTGTGCAACAGCTTCATCCCAGCTTTGGTTTCTTCAACTTCTGAGTGAGCTTGTATTTCTTAGAGACCTAGAGGGTGACTGCTTGATGCCACCCCCACCCCTTAGGACACTCCCCTACTCCTTGGCTCTTAACAGGGATTTGTGCCTTAGAGCCTAGAGTTGTCCACCCCTCCTTTTAAGTGGTTGGTGAAAATAGCTGTCCTATTATTCTTTTCAAGATGAAAGTAGGTGCTTTGATTGTAAAACTGGAGCAGACAGAAGAGTTACCATCTGGAGAGGATGGAGAACATTTGTAAAATGAGCAGATCTCCTGTTTTTCACAGCATTGGGCATTAGATAACGTCACGGACGGCCTCACCGGAGGACCATGGGCAATGTAGAGATCCAAGCGTGTCGCTTTGTCTTTTCTCTTGAAAGCAACAATTGTGGGTTGAGTTGGAAGGCAAAATGATCTATCTACCTACCTACCTACCTACCTACCTGTCTATCATCTATCTATGTATATATTGGTTCTGGAGTCCTGATAAACCCAGGTTAAAACCTGGCAACCTTAACATACATTTTTTTTTGTCATTATTGTAAAGATGATGTACAAAGTGTTTATAGTTATAGAAGTCTGGTAATGAGCATATTTCTTTTTGAGCAATGTTCCCTACCACACCCCTCTAAGTTGTATAGTTCATTTCCAGCATAATATCTAGTGAGTATCACTGCTGCATTTGTTCGACCTTTGTCCCACCATTTCTGTGCCTCCTTCTTACCCTCCCCCAAACAGATAACAGGTTTTTAAAAAGCAGCAAAAAAGGGAGGAAACCCTCTTGTTTCCATTTCTTGGAGTTCATTTGGATATATGTCATTTTATATGGTCATATGTACATAGCTCTTGAGGCTTTGTGATCCTTTGCCAAGAATATCTTCTTTTGGTCTCACTGTGTGAATGTCTAGACGCCTGTATAATTTATCATGTCCAAGTATGTTTTTAGTCTTTTACAACCCAATGTTAACATACATTTTTGCAGTTAGTCTCTGAGCCTCAGTTCATTTGTCTTGATATCCAAGATGACAACATGGTACTAAGCAGGGCTCCTTAAATAGCAAGGGATAGAAGCCCATCTTGAACCTGACTGGTGCACAAAAGGGACTGTATTAGCTTATGTTGTGACCCAGTCAGGGAAAGGGATGCATCATCAGCATGCAGGTTGAAGATGGGCTGCATTCACTGATGGGGAATGTTTATCTAGAGATCACCAGGGAATGACTTGGATTCTTTAGCCCAGCTTGGACCAATCTCGGGATGGCGACAGGAGATGCCGAGTGGGCTCACCCTGGGTTGTGGGTGGGTGACACATCCTACAGTAGTAGGCCTTTGGGCAAAACTAGAATCCATCCCAACGTGCCCCCTTCCTTACCCAGTTTTTGTAGTTTGAAGGAAGCCAAATAGTAAATGATCTGTACCCGCCTGATACAGACTCTGTAGGGAAAGGCTTCCTAGGGTAGCTGAAGAGAAGATAGGTCTCTTGGCCTTTCAGTTCCTTTGGCACCACAAGCTGAGCATGCCCACAGCGTTACACACTATTTTTAACCATCTATCTACTTCCCAACATACAGTTTCTGCAGATTAGCCCACCCTAGGCCTGAAGCATGCTGGCACTTTGGTGTCTGTAGGACCCTCACAGCGTAACCGTGCTTTACTGCAACCATGTAGTGTCCATCTTCCTTCTCATTCCCATGGTCATCACTGTGAGCTGTTATCTCACTGCCGCCTAAGCAGGAGCCAGATCGGATCTGGTTGTGACCTTGTTTAATGACACTGGCTGCTTATCACCATAGGCAGAGATTCCATAGCCTGGCACTCAGGGCCTTCATGATCTTGTCCCAGACCATGTTCAAGCCACCCTTACAGAGGTTGAGTGTTCAGTTCCTGCTGCTGTGGTGCAAAGGGGGGGGGGGGGAAACAACCTTAGAGACTGGTAGAGGAAATGAGGAGGAAGGAGTGAGGTTGCCTGGTGGCAGGTTGCTAGGCAACCATGCAGCAATAAAAGCTACCTGTATTGAGACAAATGATGCCAGAAGCCAATGAAAACTCTCCCTTTCTTTAGTATGTGCTTTAAATGGAAAGCCCAGGCTAATTTAGAGTGTTATGTGATAGAATTTTGTATAGGCCTTTGTCTCTGATATTTAATACTTTGAGGCTCAAGACATTTTTCAACTCTTTGATGATGAACCTTCCCCCCTACCTACAAACTACTATTGTGTGGCAGGGAGAGTGGTTTTAGAGGAGAGATATTTTTAAGTGGCCAACACCAAAAAAGGAAGTAATTATTCTGTTTTTCAGAACTTGTTGCTTTAGTTAAAGATGGTTGCTTAGAGACATTGTTTACATGTATTGATAAAGAAATAAACACTGAACTCAGGCCTAGAAATCCAAATAAAAAGCATACCATTCTCTGCTCTGAGATGCTAAGTGTTCTGTCTCCAAGTCTTAGAGGCCATGCTGCCTGCTTTCTTCTAGTTCAACAGTCTTTTCCAACCTGCTGAAAAAGAAAGTACACACACACACATACACACACACACACACAACACACACCACATACACACAAAAATATATGTACATATGTATTTTTTTACAGGGAATCAAATCAACCAGAACTGTTCCTTACTAAGCTGTCCATTCTTTTATTTTTAAAACACAACCAGCAATTATTTATTGCCACACGCATTCGTTTCATCTTTGGAATGCTTGCCAATACTTGGGGCACATAGTATGATAGTTACAGAGAGGAATGTAGAAGACACTAGAAAGGATGGCCCATGGCCCCATTTCTGCTTGTCATCCTCCTCGGTCCAGCGAAGGTCAGGCAGATGAAGGATTAGGAGATGGGCAGGGAGCAGCACTGCACTGGCTGCACATTTGGCATTCATGCCTCAAATGACTCATAGGTCAGAACCAGATATTTCAAATCCTGCTCTGGCTGAAAAAGAACCAATTTCCCTATGCCGCACATCCTGTTCTGTTTTCATAGAAAAGAACATCTGAAGGAATGCACATTGATCAACTTCTCTTTTTTTGCCTTCTAGTTCTAAGTATTTTCTCTCTCATTCGCATAAGCCTGTAGTTAATTTAGCCTTAGAAATGTAAGCCTCTAAAACAAACTCCCATGAGGGCTCTGTAGCTATGTTTTTATTTGCAGTGCTCAAAAAATAAAATCCCCCTCTGATTTTTGTTTAAAACATTTTTTAAGACACACATGGAGACAGGGGAAGGTATTTTCCAAAATAGCCACTTATAGACAAAAAAAAAAAAAAAAAAAACAACAACCCAGCAGGGCAAGTAATTCTACTGTTGCAGAAATGTCTTTCCAGGCAACAAAAATCAAGGCAAGTTACAATAGCTTAAAGACAGATTGCATGACAATGGTGCCTGTTCCTGCTGAGGAGTCAGAATTTTCCAAGCACTTTTATGGACTGTTAAAGCTTCTCTGTGCCTTTAGAGATGATTAAACTTCAAACCTTGAGGATCTTTTTCAATCCTCAATATTTTCAGAGGAAAGGAAGATTCGTACAGCTTTAAATGTCAAGCTTATGATCACCAAGAAAGGAAAGCTACATGCATTACACATATGTGGATTTCTTTGTACTATGTGTTTGGACTATAGAACAGTCATCCAT
This sequence comes from Perognathus longimembris pacificus, assembly GCF_023159225.1. Lineage (NCBI taxonomy): Eukaryota > Metazoa > Chordata > Mammalia > Rodentia > Heteromyidae > Perognathus > Perognathus longimembris. Next base: position 33,491,518 of record NC_063172.1, on the reverse strand, counting down.
TATTCATTTATTCATTCACTCATTCCATATGTATGAATAGTAATGAACAGGACTCTTGTCCTAATAGTTTATATTGGCTAGCATGAGAGGTGATCGAGAATGACAGGCATTGAGTAAGTACTAATAACTGGAGAAGAAGGTGGCACTCGAGCAATGATCAGAACTAACCTAGTCTAGGAACGTGTGGAAGATCACTACCAAGATGTCCACCGACTTTTCATATTTATATTCTAAACACTTTCTACTCCACGAATTAGGCTTTATTTCCCCTTCAAATCTGGGAATGATCAGTAGAACTTAAGAAAGGACAACTTGTGACTTCTGAGAATCATCACTAAAGTGTCTTACAGCTTCTGTTTTCACCCTCTTGGAAGCCAATCATCCCATAAAGAAGCTGGAGACATTTCATAGGGAAAATAAAGGGATTCTGCTTTCTGTTACAATTGAAGCACCAGACTTGTAAGTGAAGCAGTCTTTGACCTTCCAGACTCCACCAGGCTGATCTAATGTCAAGTGAAGCAGACATGAGCTGTCTGCAGCTGAGCCCAACTCCAGTGATGATCAGAAGCAAATGAATACTGGTGGTTTGAAGACATCAAGTTGAATGGTGTTTGAGGAGGTTTGTTACACAGCAATGAATAACAAATAGAGGGTTGGGAAGATTTTCCAGAGGAAGTTCTATTTAAGCTCAAATTTGGAGAGCCTGCAGAATTTAGTTCTTTGGGGAGGGGCTGGTGTTGCAGGCAGATGGAACAGCATGTGAAAAACACAAGGCTGGAGAAGCAAGGTTCCTTCAAGAACTAGAAGCATTCTCATATGTATGGGCAGGGGAAGTAGATGAGGGCCAGACCAGACAAGATTCATGAGTAGAAAAAAAATATATGTGAGCCAGGCATTGGTGGCTTATGCCTGTAATCCTAGCTACTCAGGAAGCTGAGATCGGAGAATTGCAGTTCAAAGCCAGCCAGGGCAGGAAAGTCTGCGAGACTCTTATCTCCAATTAATCACCAGAAAACCAGAAGTGGTAGAGCACTAGCCTTGAGCTGAAGAGCTCAGGGACAGCGCCCAGGCCCAGAGTTCAAGCCCCACAATCAAGAAGAAGAAGAAGGAAGAGGAGGAGGAGGAGGAAGAGGAGGAGGAGGAGGTGGAGAGGAGGAGGAGGAGGAGGAGGAGGAGGAGGAGGAGGAGGAGGAGGAGGAGGAGGAGGAGGAGGAGGAAGAGAAGGAGAAGGAGGAAGAGGAGGAAGAGGAGGAGGAGGAGGAGGAAGAGGAGGAGGAGGAGGAGGAGGAGGAGGAGGAGGAGGAGGAGGAGGAGATCATATGTGATACTTATTGAGTACTAAATTTCCAGAAATCATCTGATGTGGTTAGTTCACACAAATGAAAATAAGATGTTTGCCATAAGGAAAATATTCCAGTTCATTTCCCTTGCTGATTACTGAGTAAGGTGTGATGAAAGAGGAGACTCAAACATCCAAGAAATACTTGTTCAGAGTCTCTTATTGTGTCATAGAAAATGAATACAATACAGGTCTCATTTATCATGAATCAGTGGCATGTCTCCTTTTGGAGATTCACACACGCATTCACACATCTTCTAATGCATTCTCAAATCAGACAATTGCATGGATCGTTGTCTGTAGTACTGAAGTAGTCATGACCCTTCCTGGGAAACAAAATCATGTCTTACCTGAGGAAAATGTAGGTGAAGTACCCAATGAGGAACATGGTAAGTAGTCAAATCTAAGTATCAAATTAAAGGATAAAATACTGTAGAGATATAGTACAAAGCAAGACAAGCTGTATCCAATTACACTGTAAAAATTGAAATCAATTATTTTTTTAAAAAAGAAAAGTGCTATTCTTTTGCCTGCTTTATTTATTTGGAAACATTTCTATTATGTAGATTACCCTTGGGGGTGGGGTGATATAGCTTAAGTGTGGCTAGAAAAATCTGTCCTGAATTGTTTCCTGTTCTCAGTGGCATAACATATCTTTTGAGTTTGATACAGGATTCAAATATGCAACAGGAAATATCAATGGGTGCTCTCTAAATGTCAAGCATTTTGTATACTTGAGATCATTTAACTTTCCCTCAACTCCCCCCACCCCCCGCCTCCTGTGACTGGTTTTCATTTTCCCATTTTGCAAATGGGTAAGCAAAGGTCAAAGAAATTACTGACTACCCAGGTCTAGGGCCCATGCAGAAAGGGCCTCAGAATTCAATGCACGTGCCCTAAACATCAGCATCTGTGCTGTCTTCCCCAGGTCAAGCCACTTCCTTTCAGGTATACCTGCATTGAGATGTTATAGTCAGGGGATATGCTTTTATTATGCCCTAGTTATGAAGAGGGAGATGCCATTTTTACTTTTCCACACATGGTATATTTTTTAAAAGCAACACATATATCAAAGCAGATGACCCCTGGCAGGGTGGATGGTTCCTGGGAAGAGATAATACAGAGAGCCAGTAGATTCTGCCTCCTGGAGACTGTACTTTTTTTTTTAAGCCAAGATGGAGTGTTCTGGCAGGTATCATTATCTTGTCTGCTTATTTTTTAACATTTACTCATGTATTTAAAGCCTGTCAAATTGCCTGAGTCAATAGAGATAATCTCTAAGGGTTACTTGGGGATTCTATGAGCTTATAATTTACCCGAATTATTCTGTGTAAAGTTGAAAATGGGTATGAACATGAAGATGCCTCATCTTCAGTGCAGGCAGTGCAGGTTGAATGACTTCTGCCAAGAAGGGAAGAAAATAGCACTTATTAATTTTTGTTCGGTGTCAAGAACTAGGGTAACAACTTTCTCTTTAAGTTACAAAACTAGACTCTGGCAACCCAGTCAGTCTATCAGTTAAATTTGACCTGAAAGCAATTTAAGACAAATTCTATCTTTATCACTGGTAACCGTCATGGAAGGATGCTGGTGAGGGGGATTAGATGTGGACTCAGCATGCATCAAAACACTTGATTGGCTTCAGATGTGCCACGCAGAGAAAAACTGCTCTGGGAGAATTACAGAAAAAAGAGCCAAGGAAACTAAAGGAAATGGTGGAGAGCTACAGGGAGCTACCACTATGAGGAATGGGAGATGAAGGAGCTTTCTCGAAACACTAGTTAAAGCCCAGAGGAAAGGCGGCAACAGACTGGAAAAGAGACAGCCAGAAAAGGAAAGACAAATGGTCATCGTTTTCCTATCAGGAGCCTGAGCCACAAACATTAGTCTACTTCTGATACAAATAGAAAGTCATGGCATTCAGCAGTCGTTTATCTGGAAGGACAAAAAAATGAAATTACATCATCTACCATACAAGGGCTAGTCATATATCATTTAGTCCTGAAATTAATTCCAAAGTGAAAAAGCTAAAGAAATACAGAACAACAACAACAAAAAATCAGTCTCAGGCCCCAAAATAGGGCTCTTGGAGACTAGATGACAGTTACCTAAAGTAGTCAACAGGTGGAGCTGGGGGGCTGCTAACCCCTTGGATTTCGGAAGAGAGCAAGGCTGCTGGGCAGAACACCTTGCTTCCTCCTCGCAGCAAGAATCAATGCCATCAGCCAAACGTTAATCAAATCTACACACGCCATCCACAGTCCTCTGAACAAGGTCAGAGACGACATCCTCAGCCTAAGCAATGCGTGGGCAGCTGACGCATGGTGATGGCATTGCGGTTGGTATAGATCAGAGAGGCTCTGACTCAGCCCGAGCTCATCAGCTCTGTCCAACCTTCAATCCACGATTACCTGTGTTTTGGAAAACTAAAGGCAAGATCTTAAGGGGACCTACACCAGAAGGCACTGGAAATTGGACTCTTTAATTCATTTTGTTTTCTTACATGAATTCCATTTATAAGTGAGTACATCTCTCCAGAACTGACATTTTCTCTAACAACAACAACAACAACAACAAAGAGCCCATAAATGGAAAGAAAAGTCAGCCAGAAATGTCCCTACTGTGTATTCTGACATAACTACATGAACCAGACCCTTGAGAAACCAGCCTAAAACTGAAGATCAAGCTATGGCTTTTTGGGAAAGGTTGGCTACTACTCTTCTGTGGTTCTATGGGGTTTAGATAGCAACACAAGAGGGTTTAAGTTCCAGGAAGGCAAGAACCAATTATACTGTATCTGAGTCATGTTGTTCTTTGGCAAAGTGCTTAGCACATAGTCGGTGCTCCATGTTTTACTGTTGACTGAGTAAATGAACAAATGAATGGAGAAAGACCAAGACTTAAAGCTAAACAGATCTATACTCAAACTTGGCTTTTACATATTATCAGTGACCCTCTTGAGAAAGCTGTTTGACTTCCCATTAACCACAACAGCAATGACTGTGTTCCACTCATCCCTACAGCCCCAGTATGGGGAAAATAACAGGTGCTCAGTAAATAGTTCATGTAAATGAAATTCTATGTCTCACTTTACTTACCTGTAAAAGAAGATCCATCCATAATGTACTTAGGAGATAAGTGTTAGGGAGAGCAAAGGAAGTAAGGTATTTAAAGTTCCTGGCACACAAGAGCACTGAATAAGCCCAGTAGTCATCCCTTACCCCTACGTTCACTTTTTCTGGTTTCAGCTACCCATGGTCAACTGCATTTCAACAATTCTAGAAATCAACAAGTCATACATTTTAAACTGTATGCTTTTCTGAGTAGTATGATGAAATCACACACCAGCTCCACTCCCTCCTACCCAGACTCTGAGTCATCCTTTCTTCCAACGTATCCACCATATATATGCCACCTACCCACCAATTATCAGATGGTCTGTCACTCTCAGTGTGAGGTTGCCCATGCAGCTTTGATTTCTTTTATTAATGACTTCAGAGTCCAAGAATACAAGTGTTGCTGATTCAGATATGCCTGAGAAAAGCTGTAATGTGCTTCCTCCAAATGCAAAGGTGAATATTCTTGACCTACTAAGGACAGAGAAAACAATTACATGCTGACATTGCTAAGGTCTATGGTAAAAATGGAATACAGTATACATCCAATTGGGCATTACCTGGGGCTTCAGGTACTCACTGGGTATCTTGAAACATCTCTGCAGATGGAGGGTGACTATTGTGAATGGTAATGATTATTTCTGTTGGCAAACATTGTCAGAGCCCACCATTTCTCCAGGTAATCCTGGAATATGGACCACAAAGGTAGAATTGTTGGTTTTGGTTAGTCATGGGGCTTGAACTGTGGGTCTGGGCATAGTCTCTGAGCACTTCTGCACAAGGCTAGCACTCTAGTACTCTACCACTTTGAGCCACAATGCCACTTCTGGCCTTTTCTTTTTATGTGGTACTGAGGAATTGAACCCAAGACCTTGTGCATGCTAGGCAAGCATTCTACCACTGAGCCACATTCCAACCCACTCAAAGGTGGAATTTTATAGTGTGCTCCGCCTTGCCTTCTCCTATGTCTCTAAACATCTGCACTCAGAGGGCCGGTCCTGACGCCATGTCTTGACTAGGGAAGCAAGAAAGGTAGCAGGTTGTTACTCAGACCAGTAAAAAAAGACACCTGGCTCTCTGTGACCCATCCCATTTCCTGTTTCTAACATCTAGACCAGAGTGGTGCCTGGAGAGAGAAACTAATTTTGACTATGACTTCCTAAAATTTTACTTTGAGGAAAATGATAACAAGGGCTTGGGACCTCGGGCTTAGAGACCCATACACACAAATCTATAGGGGATAAATGATTCTGGAAGCTCTGGATGGTTTTAAGGATTTACAAGATGAGTGATGGCAATTTTCCTCCCAGGGTGCATCAGGACAGCCTTGCTTGGAAGGGTCTTGAATAGCTACTCAATTCTGTATTTCCTAAGGATGATGTGAGAAAGAAAACCCAACAACTATGGTTGCTTGAGAATATTTCTACTTTCTTGGTTGGAATGAGTTCAATGTATCTTCTAGACATCTGGTAGTGGTGATATTGTACATTTCTGTGCTTTTGATTGTTACTGGTTTAATATGTATATTCTCTACTTTTATCTTCAAAAACAACCTTGTAAATTAGATAATCAGGCACTTTTAGTCCTCTTCTACAGAGGGGAAAGCTGATATTTAGAGAGTCTAGTTCAGAATTCAATCTTGAGTTTAGTTGGAGGCAGAACTGAAAAGCACTCTTCGGTGCTCACAGCTGAATATGGATTAAATGAAAGAAGCTGACAGTCAGTATATTGCCAGCCCCATAGTTAGACACAAACAGGTTGTTGTAGCTACAATTATCTTTGTTAGAAAAATGATAATTCCCAATGTTTTCACCAAAAAGATTAAAATTTAGAGTTGTAGGAAACTGCTAATTCCCAATATTTTCACCCAAAAGGCTAAAATTTAGTCATAGAAGTTAAATCTGAGTCTCTTTCCTTTTAGATTGTATATGTGTGTGAATATGCGCGTGCACATGCGTGTGTGTGTATGTGTGTGTGTGTGTATATATGTGTGTTTGCCAGACCTGGGGCTTGAACTCAGGGCCTGGATGCTGTCCCTGAGCTTTTTTTTTTTTTTTTTTTTTTTTTTTTTGCTCAAGGATAGTGCTTTCCCCTTGAACTCCAGCTCCACTTCCAGCTTGTTTAGTGCTTAATTGGAGAGAAGAGTATCATGGACTTTTCTGCCCAAGCTGCCTTCCAAGTGTGATCTCAGACCTCAGCCTCTTGAGTAACTAGGGTTACAGTTGTGAGCCACTAGTACCAGCTCAGATTCTAAAGATTTGCTTCAGTAAGTTCTTGCCACTTTCCATACGTTTGTTTTCTGACATATGTGTATGAAAATAGTCTTCTCCAGAAAAAAGTAAATAAGAAGTTGTTTCCAATAATTGGAAGCAATTTGGCCAAAGACTGACTCTCAGGACATGACAGAGGTACTTTCTTCCTAAACTCTTTCTGAAATTTCATGCACATTTCCTTGCTTGTGAGTTTTGACATGAATATGATCTAGAAAGCAAAATTGCCTTAAAGAAGAATTCATCTTTGATTGACTTGATTATTAGATTGACTTATCAGAGTTGGGCAAGTTGCAAAGTGAGATTACAATTGTCTGTTGCTTTTTTCTCCAAAATAACATCTTTCATAAATTTCTTCACTCTTATTTCTGAAGAAATTTTGAGAGCAATTGGGAATAAAACAATCTCTCCCACTGGGACAAGACTGATAAGCAGCAATGTATATCTGGAAAGATTACTGGCTTAAAGTTCACATAAACGGATTTCAATACTGGATTTCATTCATTTCATTTTATTTCATTTCCTTGTCCAACGAAAGTATCCTATTTGCCCAACACTGTGACAAAGGAAACAATGAATAAAAAGTCTAGCTCCTGCCCTGTGGAACTTACAGGCTAGTGATTTTTATAACTTAGCAAATTATAGTACTTCTCTGAGCTGCCCTTGTTTTTCTTTTCTTTTCCTCTTCTCTTCTTCCCTTTTCTTCTCTTTCATTTCCTGTCTTCTCTCCCCCTCTCTTTTTTATTTTTTTTGTCTCTGTCTCTCCTTCCTTTCTTTCTTTCCTTCTTTCTTTCTCTCTCCTTCTTCCCTTCCTTCCTCCCTCCTTCCTTCTTTGCTTCCTTCCTTTCTTTCTTTTCCCGCTCTCTCCCTCCCTCCCTCCCTCCCTCCCTCCTTTTCTTCCTTCCTTCCTTCCTTCCTTCCTTCCTTCCTTCCTTCCTTCCTTCCTTCCTTTCTTCATCTTGCTATGATCCCAAATGACATTCTACTTAAGATCCCCCTTCCTCGGTGACTAGCATAACAGGTATCTACCCCCATGCTCAGCCCTGAGCTTAATTTTTTAACTATAAATTATATATAATGGATATTAAAATAAATGAAGATAACTATTCACAAAACTGTGATGACAATGACTAAGACAGCATGAAGTGCCTGGCTGGCTGGGTAAATACTGATTTACTCTATCTGATTAAATCAAATCCAGCAGCAGGGGGCAGCAGACTCTCCGGTGACCTCTGGAGTCAGACTGCCCAAGTTTTGACTTTTCCCTCCAAACCCTTAGCACCAAATCTACTCTCTCAGCCCTCCTTTGTCTCATAATCTCAGTTGGCTTTCCTGGTTCTCTTTTTCAGGTTCTCTTACTTAAAAGGAGGCCTCATTCTACTATCTGGACATTCTTCTTGCTTTCCAACTTCTCTTGCTGATCGTTTTCTTCCTCTGCCTTTTCTGTCATTCTCTTTTTTTTTATGGATATGTTATTTTTTTTTATTATAAAACTGATGTACAGAGAGGTTACAGTTTCATACGTTAGGCACTGGATACATTTCTTGTACTGTTTGTTATCTTATCCCTCATACCCCCCTGCCCCCTCCCCCTTCCCCCCCGAGGTGTTCAGTTCACTTACACCAAACAGTTTTGCAAGTATTGCTTTTGTTGTTGTTTCTCTTATTTTACCCTTTGTCTCTCAATTTCTGAGTGCCATATCTGAGTACCTGTCACTTATATCTTCTGTCCCAACTACAACCTTTCTTTCACCATCTAGTGCCCTGTATCCAGCACGCAGGCAAGAATTCTCTACTGGGCCCTTTTATGCTTCCGAAGAACAAGTCTACCCTCTGTTCGTCAAAGGGCCCTCCGCTTCTTTCTTTCCTATTTCAACCCATTAAGCCATCTAAGCACTCAGACAGAAAACTTGGAATCTCTTGGGACTTTCCACATACCTCTATTCCACATTCACAAACAATTACCAAATATTGTTCATCTGGCCTGCATCTGCCAGGTCTGAAGCTGTGTTCGCTTGGTCTTTTCAATCACCTTAGTGCAGTCTCTCACACCTCTTACTCAGACTACAGCCATGGAGACCAGCCTCTGCTCTGCCCTTCCCATCTCTCTTACCATGTCTAAATTCACTGTTACCTTAAGACACAGCACTGAGCACCTCACTTCCCTGCTCAGACCATCCATGACTCTCAAAGGATCAGTCAGCCTGGCATGTCAGGGGTTCAGCACAGTCATCAGCTGACATTGCCATCTTTTCTCTGAGGAATCCCCTCATCTTCCTATACTCATGTAATTTGTCATCCAGATGGACCCAAACTGATCATCAGCAGAGGAGTGTGCAGCTAGGAATTAGGATATGCACTCAGGAGGAAAAGGAAGGATGCCATCAGAATGGAAAACTAAGAGTCTACTCTGGCACATTCTGGGAACTGACAAAAATTTGGAGAAACACCAACAGGAGATACATGAGATTGCAAGGAGAGGAGGAAGGGCTCTCCACACAGGGATTTAAGGGAGCTACTTGGGTCGGTCTATGTGCTAAGAGCCATAGAAAGCCATTGGAGGCTGAAACATGATGAGTGGGATAAGATTTGAGTTTTTTAGAAGCTAATTGTGCAGAGACCTCCTAGAGAGGAGGACTCTGCTTGCCAGAAGCCCCCGGGGTGCCTGGAACAGGGAGGTCTTTTAAGACAAGACAAAGGAATGAAGGCAGACAGTGGGGGCACTAGTGAAACTGCCTGGAAAGAGGCAAAGAGGTATATATATAACATCAAGAGATACTTCTACACAAACGTCCTACACATGGACTGCCATTCCACAGCTGTCCCCACGAGAAGCTGAAACTCTGCTGGAACTTGTCTTTGGACTTGGATGTGTAGCTGTCAGCTACACATCTCAGATTGCAATGATTGATTGTCATACTCGTTACAGTCTATTTGTTTTCTGTCTATTTCTCTCAAGCTCATGTGTTTTGTTTTTATTATTTTGGGTTTTGGAATATAATGTAGAAAACAGAAGACCTTCTTAATTACAGCAAGTAGGAAAAGCAGCTTTTGTGGCATGCGCTCTTGTTTCGTGTGGTGGTAGAAGTTGAGTCTGTGGGTTGGAAGGGGAGTGAGGACCAGGGCTTCTGCCTTTCTTTAAAAAATGTTTTTTGCTATGATAAAGGTGGTATACAGAGAAGCTACAGTTATATAAGTCAGGGAAAGAGTACATTTCTTTTTAGACAGTGTCACCTGTCTTCTGCCCTTCTTGGGGTGGGGGTAAATCATGAGATTTGAACTTAGGGCCTGGGTGCTGTCTCTGAGCTTTTGTGCTCAAGGCTAGAGCTCTACCACTTGAGCCACACCCCCACTTCTGGTTTTCTAGTGATTAATTAGAGAAAAGAGTCTCAGGAACTTTTTTGCCTGGGCTGGCTTTAAACTGCAATCCTCAGATCTCTGCCTCCTGCATCACCAGGATTACACGTATGAGTCACCAATTCCCAGCTGGTTCTGCCTTCTTATTCCTTCTTTTATCTAAGGCAGAGGAAGTCAGCCGTCTCAAATAGCCAAAGAGGAGAAATAGCTTTCATAAGAAATGTGATGTAGTGGTTCAAATGCAGACCTCGGAGCCAGAACTGCTGGGTTTAAATCTAGACTTTATTATTTATTTATCTAGCTGTGGGGCCTTGGAAAAGCAGCTTAACTCTTTGTTTCTATTTTTTTCACCTGCACATTGGACTGCTGGCATTCCCTAGTTCACAGGGTTGTTTGAATTAGAGGTGGAAGGCTTTCAGGGAAGGCCTGGGCCACAGTCAGCACTCTCTACTCACTGGCTGTGTTTAATCATTCCCAGGCAGGAGAGGCCCTCATGAGTACCTCCTCCAATCTTGCAATCCTTCCTTCAAAATCACTTGAAATTGCAATGATGGAGTCTGATGCACATTTTTCATGTATTCTTCTAGAGCTTTTATTTTAATGGTCCATAGAAATGTAATTAGCACCCTGCAAATATTTGAGTCAGGCCTAGAAACTGCCTTCAGCATTTAGTACAAAGAGCAAAACATAAGAATCATCATGCTCTGCAAGCTGAATATGCAGACATCTGTAGGCAAATCCTCTAACAAGTGAGGGATTTTTGAATAAATAGTAATTATATGGGAAAAACCTAAGTAACAGCTGTGGGGAAAAGTGGAACAAACAGAGTCTGGAGGTTTGTGTCAATGAGGGATGTAACCTGGTGGAATGATTTATTCTTTATTATTGGGGACAAGCAGAGTATCAACTCTATGAATATCATCTGTATAGGAAATTTGGGGAATGAAAACAGTTCCACATCATTTCAGAACATTTGTTGTCATAATGTTTATCTTTCAAAAGTAGGTGTGAGCTTAGCCAGCTGTAGTGTGGTTTACTGGTATGATGGTAGAATATATATATTTCCAGTCATTTTCAAGACTGTGTAGTGATTTTCCATTCCTCATTGTTTTCATTTAAAAGTAAGTTTTGAAAGGATTTCACATCACTTGGAGAAAATATGTAGGAGACAGAGACAGAGACAGAGAATAAAGAATGAGGGGGAGGGAAAGAGCAAATAAGAGACGAGAAAACAGCAAAACAGATGTGGGCCAGTCAGTGTAAAGAAGTGAAAATCTTGCCTATGGCTCTACTTTGAATCTTAGGTAAAATATTTTTCTCATTAAACACCTAAGGATCAAGACGGCCCCTGGCAGATGTAGCTCAATGGCAGAAATTTTACCTAGCATGTATGAGGCTCTAGGTTTTTTTTTTTTTTGGCCAGTCCTGGGGCTTTGGACCCAGGGCCTGAGCACTGTCCCTGGCTTCTTTTTGCTCAAGGCTAGCACTCTGCCACTTGAGCCACAGCGCTGCTTCTGGCCGTTTTCTGTATATGTGGTGCTGGGGAATTGAACCCAGGGCCTCATGTATAGGAGGCAAGCACTCTTGCCACTAGGCCATATCCCCAGCCCCGAGGCTGTAGGTTTGATCTCACATACTACAAAAAGAAAAAGACCTCTAGTCAGAGGCTGATTTATTTATATATTTGTATGACCTTGAAGGGCCATTTCTGCAGGTTCTCAGAGCACAGCACACCCCCTTTCTAACTGCTACTTAAACACACACTTTTCCCACAGTCAGAACCACGGGCAATGTGAAGTATGGAGATGGTTTCTAATGGGAAATCCCAGGTGTGAGGTGCATCAAAGTAATTTGTTACACACCCCTTTTTCTCTCTGAGCCTGGTCTGTGTGTGCCCCTACTTTTGCACAGTTCTTGGGGGAATGGCCCCACACCCGACATACTCATTTACCCAGAATTCAGATAGACATCTACATCATCCCAATCAGTCCTAAGGATAGAGGGAGGGAGAAAGGGAGGGCAGAACCAAGGGAGGGAGGGAGGAAGAGAGGAAGAGAAGGAAATGACAGGAGCTATACAATCCCTCGCTTAAAGCTGTGCCCAGTAGCCCCAGTGGAAGGGATGCCTGAGCTAACATATTTCCCCTGGCATTCAGCACATTAACCAAAGGGTCTTTGCACTGAGCTGTCATTGCAGTATCTGGCCACCCAGAACTTGCACCCATGACAAGAAGTCACCAGTACTCAATCAATCGGGCTAGGAGTCTTTATTTAGCTAGCTGTGCACAGCATCTGCTCTCCACCATCAGGATGGTAAAGAACAGCAATGAGCCACCGCAGGGTTGGGTTTTTAAAGGTAGAAGCTATGCATTCTACAGCAGGTGGTCACGTAGCACAGATGCAGGGGGTTCACTCAGGGGGTAGAGCAAAGCACAAATGGGTTAAGCAAGCTGTTTACAGAAACAGAATTTCTCGATCAGGCTGACCTAATATCAACTTTATTTAAACAATTGTTACCATGTTTCCCTAATATCAACTGAGCAAGTAAGAGCAGGCTAAAACAATCCAGTACTCAATCATAAATGAACCAACCTGACAGTCACCATGGCATTTCTGTACCTACTACTATGGTTGCTCCCTAGATACAGAGAGGAACAAGGGCTACATATATTTTTAAATGTCCAACTACAAGGAACTAGTCTCATGGGTGGGGAGGCAGCCCTCTAGCATGGAGTCACCAAAATAGAATTATAGAAGCTAAAAGCAAACTCTAAGACAGTGAAATTTTACGAGCTCTATTGTTTCAAGAGGCTGGGGGGCTATGTTTTTCCTCGGTTTTCACCATCATGGAGGAGAGCTAGTACCAGGCTGGGCTACTGGAACTGGTGAGAGTGCTTTATTCACTGTTTATAGCAGCAGAAACAAGTTGAGTGAAACTAAGGCAGACTGGCAGTTTATTTGTGGAATTCTTGCCCAGCTAGAATCGCATCTGTGATACAAAGTTTTGACAGTGCAGACTGTTGTAAATTTTTCCCTAAAGTAATAAACCACTGATACCATAGATATCAATACATTTGGATGACAGAGTTCAGGAGTAAGTACAGAAGAAATCGTAGGCAACTTTTTTTCACTGAAGAGAAAATTATGACGTATGATCAGCAACTGATGGAACTAGTCACACTACAAGACAAGATCCTCCTGCCTCTGCCTTCCAAGTGCTGGAATTATACCACACACCTGTCTCATGCTAGCTTTTCTCTTAAGCTCTCTTTTTCTCTGCAATTCTTTTGTTATTGTAATACATCTCTGAGTGGGTCTATTTTTATTTGTCCTCTGTTTGGAAGCTGTCATCATCCTAAAATCTTCAGGTTCATGTTTTTCATCAGTTTTATAAATTTCTCAACCACTAAAATATTCAACCACATTAAAATATTGTCTTTCCTCCATTTTTTCTGCTTGAAAATCTTATTAATGTCAAACATCTCATTGTGTCCCACAGGCCCTTTAATGTTGACGCATTTCTTTTCTTCTTTTTCTGGGATAACTTTGGATAATTCTTCAAGTCAACATTCTAATTCACAAGTTCTCTTTTGGTTTACCTGTGGCATATTGGCTATTAACCTATTCACTGAGTGTGTGTGGGCATTTACATATTTATTATACATTCACATGTATGTTGAGCATATATGTGTTTAAAATTTTGAAATATTCTTCAGAAATAATTATGGGATCACAATAAGTTGCAAAAATAGTACAGGAGTCATATGCAATCATAAGCAAGCTCCTCCAGTGGTAACCTGCTTATTCACTGTAATGCATTATTGAAACCAGACAATTGGGACAATGCTGTTACCAGAGAGTGGTCACAAAAGAAAAGATCCTAGATTCTTGGCAGCTCCAACAAAGCACTGAAGAAAGACATGCACACACAAATATTAAGTGGTAAATCAAGGAGTTGGAGAGAGAGAGAAGGGAGAGAGATAAAATAGAAATAGAAATTCTGGGACTGAGCTGGGTTCAAGAGAAACCACATGGTTAAAATTTTCAGTTTTCTAGGATTCAGAAAATGTAAGAAAACTTTGTGCTTATGACAGTGGACTGGTCTTAGAGACATGACATGAGATATCATGACCTGGCAGGTTTTTGGAAGGGATGTGAGCATTGTCATTCCATAGTATATATATGAGGTGCAATGCAAATAGATGAAGCTATAAGTAGGAATTTGTTGTACATAGGTCAGACAAAGGATGCATATGGTCTCAGTGTAAAGGTGCCTTAGTTTGTTTGGAACTAGCCTGAAGTTTTTCTAACCCTAGGGAGCAGTCCTAACCAACTTTAAACTGACCACAAATTACTCCCAAGAAGGAGTAGCAATGGGAAGTAGTAGGGAGGAGTATGGATATCTCATGGATATCTCTTAGAGAATGGCTAGGAAAAGAGTTAAGTCCACACCCAGGAGGGCTCCATGCAGATGCCCGGCACCTATTTAAGTCTGTGTCCAGTACCTGAGTTACCTAGGTAACTGGCACACCTGGAGGCAGTTCCCTCCTCCTTCTCTAAAGTCACATCCAATCCACCTGGCCATATCTCCCACTTTTGCTTATATAATACAGCTCAACAAAGTCCCCCTCTCTTTCCTTTTCAATTTTTGCTTGTTTTGTTTTTTGTTTTTGCCAGTCCTGGGGCTTGAACTCAGAGCCTGAGCACTGTCCCTGTCTTCTTTTTGCTCAAGGCTAGCATTCTACCACTTGAGCCACAGTGCCACTTCCAGCTTTTTTCTATATATGCAGTGCTGAGGAATCAAACCCAGGGCTTCATGTATACAAGGCAAGCACTTTACCACTAGGCCATAGTCCCAGCCCCATGCCTCCAACTTGTGTGGGGTGGCAGTTTGCTTTTCCCCCAATGAACTTCTCTGCCTGAACCATGTGGTGGGTTGCCTTTCCGGCAAATCTTAGAAGTTGGTTTCAGCATTCTTTGCCTATAGTTAACCCACTTCAATACCATTCAATAAATTAGAGATTTCACAAGTATTTGAATTTACTTGTGTTTGCAGTGTCTGTCTGTGTGTATTGGTGATAACATATCACAATTTTAGGCTCATGTAACACCACTCCCATTCACAGAAAGCCTGAATCACTCTATCACCACTAAAGAACTCCCTCATTCTGCTTCTATATAGTCAAGCTTTTCTTTCTTTTTGTTTCTGGATTACCACTGATTTGTTCTCCTCCCTATCTCCAAAATGCTGTAAATTTGAAATTTTTAAATAAATGGAACTATACAATGCATATAACCCTTGGAAATGGACTTTTCCCCCACTCACATACTGTTTTTAAGACTTACTCCAGCTAGTGTGCTTATCAATGGCCTGTATCTTTTCATTGCTAACCAATGTTCTATTGCTTGCATGTAGCAAAAATCATTTAAGGGGCTGGGGATATGGCCTAGTGGCAAGAGCGCTTGCCTCGTATACTTGAAGCCCAGGGTTCGATTCCCCAGCACCACATATACAGAAAATGGCCAGAAGTGGCGCTGTGGCTCAAGTGGCAGAGTGCTAGCCTTGAGCAAAAAGAAGCCACGGTGCTCAGGCCCTGAGTCCAAGGCCCAGGACTGGCAAAAAAACAAAAAACAAAACAAAAATCATTTAATCATTTGCTCTCTAATGGATTTATAAATCACTTCTAGCTTTGGCTATTATATAACACACACACATACACACATCCATGTTCAGGTTTTCTTTTCTTATAAACAGAATTTTCCATTTATGTGGAATTAATTCCCAGGAGTATGACTGCTGGGCTATATTGTGTGTTTAATATGTTAAAAGAAATTAGTAACTGATCTAAAAACATTCTGTGAGAGATCTAGTTTTGTCAGCATCCTTGTCAACATTAACATCATCTCTGTTGCTTTATTTAACTGTTCTAATGAGCATTTGTCAGTTTATCACAGTGGTTTTGATCTTTGGTCCTCTAACAACTGGGTGATGCTGTTTCTTTGTGTATGCTTATTTGCCATCCTTCAGTCTTTGGGGGAAATATCTGCTGTGGTCTTTTGTTGAGTCATACAAGTCCCTTGTCTGAGAGATGATTTTCAAATACTTTCTCCATTTGAGCTTTAGTTTTCATTTCATTTTGATTTCTAAAAACTTCTACTTGGGGGGCTGGGAATATGGCCTAGTGGCAAGAGTGCTTGCCTTGTATACATGAAGCCCTGGGTTCAATTCCTCAGCACCACATATATAGAAAAGGCCAGAGGTGGCGCTGTGGCTCAAGTGGTAGAGTGTTAGCCTTGAGCAAAAAGAAGCCAGGGACAGTGCTCAGGCCCTGAACCCAAGCCCCAGGACTGGCCAAAAAAAACACCAAAACAAAACAAAACAAAAAAACTTCTACTTGGTTCTATTTTCAAAGTTTGCCTGATCTTTTTTTCCCCCCAGAGACTCATACTTTTCCCCCTTTAAGTCTTTCTTTTATATACTAAATTCCTTACATATTTTCTAAAATACAGTTCTACTTTAAGCATTCAAACTACGTTTAAACGTCTTTCTGCTTTCTGAACGGTCTGCTGACTCTCTCTCATCATATTGTTTCCTGTGTTGTAGAATTTTGGATGAGCAGTGTCGCCTTCCCTGGGCTGTCATCTTTGGAAATCCCTGAGGGCCACACTTAGGGGAGTTCCGCCAGAGGGGTTTGATTTGGCTCCTGAGCTACTGTAGTGCCATAGTTTATGCTATCTCAGGTTAAAGTTTCTTAGACTATGCTCTGTACATGAATTTAGACACCAGACAGTTTCAAAACTGTAAACACTCACAGACTATTTTTCAACCCCTCCCTAAAGCAGATGGATATTTTATTGTTATTGTTGTTCCTTCATTTGTTTTAATTCTGCACAGCTTCAATCTGGCTTCATGTTGTGGTTTCAGTTCCAATTTCCTATCCCTAGGGCTTAAGGCCTTATCTCCTGTTTCCACACAGGGATTAGTGGCCAATGCCCTCCCTCCCCACTACCCCCCACTTCCCACTCCCTACTCCCTACCCCACCCTACTTCTCCAGTAGTTTCAGCTGTCATGTCTGTCTCTCTGGTTTTCATTTCCCTCATTATTCTTGCTGCCTTGGGGATTTTTTACTTTATTGTGAGTTACCTTTTTCATTTCAAAACACTATCTCATTCATAAACAGTATATACTTATCAATATTGGCCTAGTTTATCCTGTATTGCTTCTGTTTAGTAGTAGAAGAGTTTTCAAATTATCTAGGTGAGTATTTTATCCAATAACTATTCATAACAAACTTACCACAACATATATGACTCCTGTGATTAGACAATGTCAGTATATATGAGGGAATTTAAGGCCCCGAGTGGCCTTGGAAATAAATGTTTTGGGAATATGATTATAAGACAGTAAATCTGTCCAACCTCTTTTTCTAATTTAATATTTTGATTTCTTTATTCGTGTGTGCATGCTCGTGTGCATGCTCATGCGCACGCGCACGGGTACTAGGACTTAAACTCAGGGCCTTGAGCTCTTAGTTTTTTTTTTTTTTTTGCTCAAGGCTGATGCTCACTTGAGCCACACCTCTACCTATGGCTTTTTGATGATTAACTCAGATAAGAGTCACTTTGATTTTTCTGCCTGGGTTGGCTTTGAACTAGGATCCTTAGATCTCAACCTCTTGAATTGTTGCGGTCTTTGGTCCCCCCACACTCCCCCCGACCTGCGGGAGAGACAGGGGAAGGCACGCCCCAACGGGAAGAGCCAAGAAAGAAGGGTCGGCAGGCCGCCTGCACCCAGCCTTCCCTCACCGGAGGACAATCAGATGGCCTGGGAGTCAAGTTAGGGCAAGATCTCCTTTATTGGGGAAGTATGTGCCACTAATATATGGCACAGGAGCCAATCAGGTCTAAGATCGGCAGGAAGGGGAGGGATGAGCTGTCCATCAAGGGCAGAAGAGCCGGGACATCACAGCCCACAGAACCGCCTCCAGGTTATAACCAAAGACACTTGTGGCAGCATCCCATTGTTGTTAGGCAGCGCCACCTTAGCCACATGTGGCCCCAAGACTGAGAAACAGGCGGGGCCAGCTAGTTGACTTCCAGGTGTGCCCCACATTGAATAGCTAGGATTATAGGCATGAGCCACTGGCAACTGCCTCTAGATTAATTTCTTAATTCTCTTACACTTTTTTTTAAATACTTAAGATATATTTACTATGCAACTCCTCTCTGCTGGAATGTAAATTCCATGAGGTTGAGCATCAAACCAGAATGGAGGGACAGTAAATATGCTTAATCATCTAAGAAATCACTCAGCTTATTGGTGAGGACATGGGCACACTGGGAACAGTATAAAAGGCCAGACATGCATACTTGACATGTGATTTCCATTTAAGAAACAGAACTGAATGCATTGTATCTTATTTGAAGGGCGAGTATACTTTTTAAAAAGTGGTTGTCTTTATAGAACCCAAAAAGAAAATTCTGAGGGCAAGAATTTGGCAGTGTTATTCCAGCTATAGCCAAGGTTAAGGAAATCCCATATAGGGCACAGAGTCCAAAGATTAGTCACCATGCTTCCCTGCCGTCGGAATGGAGGTATTTTGATATTCTTTGGGAGCAGCCCTTTGCCCTGATGTCACAGATGAATAGTAGGCAACCACCTATTAAAAATGTAATAGTATAGATGTGTGCAACAGGAATGTGTGGATCTCTGAGAAGGACTGCCCCTTCATGCAGTTAAGAGAGGTGGCATTCTAGTGTACACATAAGTCGACTGCAAACTTCATAAGCAGGTCAGCCCAGGTCAGTCCTGTTGCAAGGTCAAGTTCAGTGTTTGTCAAGATGAGGATCAGGCTGTGAAGCTACACCAAGGTCAGTAAGCAAAGCTTCAGGACTGCTACCTCAGAGGTCATTCCTGGGCTGGCAACACCTCATGACTCAGGAAACTTGAAAAAAGAACATTGATTCCTGGCTTCTACTGCAGCCTTTCCAGAATCAGAATGGGAATCAAATTGGGAGATGGAAGTGGGGATCTGCTTTTCACAAAGTCCTTGATGATCCTTAGGCAGCAGATTTGGGGAACGCTGTCCAAGATAATTTTATTTTACATCCCTCTTTAACTGGAATGTGCATACTTTTTCTCTCTGCCCCAAAATAATGGCTCTGATTACAGAAAATTTAATTGAGTTTAATGCAATCTCCAGTACTGTAGGCTTAATCATCCTGTGGGTAATTGCATTTAGAAATAGGAGCTTGTTAGTGCAAATAAACCTTTGTAGCATTAGAGCTGTCTTCTCCTCTGAGGCAAGGAAGGTCAGGGTCAGTTCCTATACCCTTCCACCCACCTTTCTGCACCTTCTTCCACATCTGGAACTCCCTTCCCATCTGGCTACAAAAACATGTTCTCAGGTGCAGTGAGCCATCTGATATTAGCTGCCTCTGTTCCTAATTTCAGTTGGCTCTGGAAGATTCCCAAGGAAGCACAATGTTTCATCCTAGTTGCCTGCATCTTCCAGATACTCTTCCTACAATGAATACTTGCTTTCTTCTCTGGAAGGTGGAAATGGAGCAAGCTTTCACTGTGTGATTCAGGGTTCTGGTTATTTTGAGACCTTACTTTCTATTACTATTATTTGACACAAAAAGACAACGGGAATTAGCAGAGGATGGACAAGCAATTAAATACAGCGTTCATCCAAGATTTAGAGTTGATGCTTTTTTTTTTTTTTTAAGAATTGTTTGGGAGAATACTTTTCTGCAAATGAGTCTTCCCAGATTTCCCATACTCATGAGCTTTTATTATCTTTTGAAACAAGCCAAGTAGAAAGATTTAAGGAAAAGTATTCATTACTGAAAGTCCATAGAACCCAAGCCTGGATCATGGATCTCTCTCCCAGGAGCCATGTTATGATTAGCTATCATAATTTTTATCAATTTAATTGTCATTTAAGTTTAATAAACATATATGATAATGATAGCAATCCCCCAGGGGTGCAAAGAGTTCAGTTCTACAGTTCAATAAACTCTTGATTTTATCCAGCAAATATTTGTTGGTTGTCTTATTTGTGCAAAGCATCTTTGAGGATGACAGTTGCAGGTTTTTCCATGACTTTGGGCTATCTCAAGAGTGTGCCTATTCAATTTCATTAAGGTGAAATATACTTGCAGTAGGATTTACCAGTTGATTGATTGATATGTGTAATAAACACACTCTCCAAGAACTATTGGAGTCACAACAATAGACACATTTTACAGAAGTGTACACCATCAGGCAAAAATCTGGCAAGCAATCACACAGAGCAGGCAGATGGCTGTCCTATTTGTTCCTAACACAGGAGGCCCCACCCTTCTGCTCAGATTTTGAATAGGGCAAAATTTATTTATATAAGGTGACTCTAAAATATGATTAACAGTATACAAGTAATTCAAAATACATGAATACCCCCTGCTATTCCCTGAACAGTCTGTGTGTGTTTTAATTGCATCTTGGAAATAAACCAGTTTAAGACAAAACCTTACATTTCAAAAATCCTTCCTTATCTCAAAGCAGTTCTTCTTTTCCTTAACAAAGAGCCAAGCCAGCAGGCCAAAGCAGGAACTTTGAAACAACACATTTTTATAGAAAAGTCAATTTTTCTCACAACATGGAATGAGAATCCATATGGAAATCACAAATACATCTCAGAATCCCAGTAAATGATCTAGTTACAGTGGTGAGTCTGAAGGTGTAGCCAGTCCAGGGTAAGCTGTATTTTTATCTGAATGTGGATGCTAGAATTTGCAGCCTTGCTGTGAAATCACAGTGAAGATGATACTTTGCCTTGCACCCACCATTGGAGAACACTGAATCAGAGCACAACCAATACTGTACTGATTTATAGCAAAATGAAGAAAATGCTCTCTTTTTTTAGTAAAGTACTTATATACAAATTATATAACAATCTTTTTTATGAGATTATGTTTTTCTTACAATTTTTGTGTCAAAATATTTCTTTAAAAATGAGATTATGACTGAGCATCAGTGTCTCATGCATGTTGTAATCCTAGCTACTCAGGAGGCTGAGATTTGAGGATCGTGGTACCCAGCCAGCCTGGGCAGAAAAGTCCATGAGACTCTTATCTCAAATTAACTACCAAAAAGCCAAAAGTGGAGCTGTGGCTCAATTGGTAGAGTTACAGACTTAAGCAAAAAAGTTCAAGGACAGCACCCAGGCCCTGAGTTCAGGGCCACATACACAAAATAAGATTATGAAAATATTTATTGTGAATTTCCTCATATAACAAATAAAGATATGACAAATCTAAATAACTCTATTAATACATCTCTCTTTTTTTAAGCTTGTTCATCCCCTAACCCTCAACTTTAGGAACTGCAACCCTGGGAGAGTTGCAAGTGCATACACAGGAATTCAGCTCCACTTCAAGGCCCTCTTTTAACCCATTAGAACTTGGCGATCATAGCAAGAGTGCAGCATCTAATAGGTAAAAATGAACAAACAAAACTTTCTTTGGAATGTTGTTCTATTGAGAGATACAATTTTTTGGAGTTCTTGTTGGGTTGTATAAGCCAAATGGATCAACAAAATAAAATGAAACAAACCAGCTAAAATATGAGTAGATGCAGTTGTTTGTGACAATTTCATAGTTGGTTTACTTAATGAGGCAAAAGGAGAAGTCTGTTTCAACTGCTTTGGGATTTTTCATTTTACTTTTTTCCAAAAAAAAAAAAACAAAAAAAACCTGTAGAAGAACTGTATTTGACCAGATTGACTAGGTTTTGGCCACATTAATGCCAAGTTATAGTTCAACTTTAATATGCAAGTTAGTTCACAAATCAAGATGAAAATACTGAAGCTGCCATTAGATGTTTGTATGTCTGGGTTGGGGTGGCAGTTCAGGGGTAGAGCCTTTATGTAGCATGCAAAAAATTCATTTTATCAGCTTAACGGTTTTCAATTAAATTTGTTCAATAGGTAAAATTTATAAAAAGTATCTGTATCATGTATAAATCCCCTGTCATTTTTCAACCATTCTCCCCTTTCCAACATTCAATGTCTCCTAATTCTCCTATCGGGTTTCTTAATATAAACTTTGCAATTCTTTGCTTATGATATCATTCTGAGAAAAATATTTTCTCCTCCCAAGGAGGTTTTGGAACCTGGTGGCAGTGCAATTTGATACTTATATCTGCCAAAGTCCCAGGGTTTTCCAGTGTTGCTGTACTGATGTTTATTTAATTTCTCAATTGGAGTTCTGGTACCACACAGAGTATCAACTTGGTCTTTAACCCACACATGCCTAGAGCTGAATTTTTAAGAGCTCCTTAATTGACTTACTCAAAACTGCAGATATGGGCTGGGAATATGGCCTAGTGGTAGAGTGCTTGCCTCATATACATGAAGGTTTGATTCCTCAGCACCACATACGTACAAAAAGCCAGAAGTGGTGCTGTAGCTCAAGTAATAGAGTGCTAGACTTGAGCAAAAAGAAACCAGGGACAGTGCTCAGGCCCTGAGTTCAAGCTCCAAGACTGGTAAAAAGAAAGAAAGCTGAAGATAGACAACAAATACAACCCCACTGCTTTTCTAAGTGGTTCTTTAAATTAAAAAATAATTGGTGCTTGTCCTAGAGCTTGAACTCAGGACCTGGGAGCTGTCTCTGATCATTTTGCTCAGGGCTTGTGCCCTACTACTTGAGCTATATGTCTACTTCCAGATTTTTGATAGTTAGTACCTTCTGTAGAATCACAGTTAGACCATAATTATTTGTTCATATTTATTTCTTCTAGTAAATATGAGACCCATAAAAGAAAGGAGTGTACTCATCATTTCTATTTCTTCAGCAGGCAGGAGTACCTAGTGCATACATAGCAAGTAACCAAGAAATGACTGAGAGATGAGTGTTCACATCTGTATTCCCAGTGACCCAGAAGGCTAACCCTGAGGATCACTGTTCAAAGCTAGACCAAGCACAAAAGTTGGCAAGGCTCTATCTCCAAAATAATCAACCAAAAGCTGGGGTGGAGGTGTGATTCAAGTAGTTGGGTACCAGCCATGAATAAGCAAGTTCATCGAGTGTGAGGCCCTGAAATAAGTCTTAGGGTTACCAGAGAGAGCGGGGAAAACAGAGAGAGAGAGAGAGAGAGAGAGAGAGAGAGAGAGAGAGAGAGAGAGAGAGAGAGAGGGAGGGAGGGAGAGAGGAGAGAGAGAGAGGAGAGGGAGATGAATGAGAAATAAAGGAAAAGAAGGAAGGAAGGAAGGAAGGAAGGAAAGGAGGAAGGAAGGAAGACAAAGAACTGTGAAGTAAATGAATGATGGTTACATGCATTTCATTTTGTCAGCTGTATGTCTGTGCTTCTTCTGCTGTTATGCAAGCCTTATAATGTTAGGAAATACTAGGGATGTGTCTCTTCTACCATATCAATGCTAATAACTTTTGCAAAATGCCTATGAATGCTTTCCACAGAACTACTTCTGAAACAGGTCTCAAATTGATTGTACAGGGTTTATCAATTTGGATGAACGTCCCAGTTTGGCTGTTTAATGGTCTGAGATCATGGCTCATGGCTCATGGTTACAGTCATGGGAAAACCAGTGACCCCCCAGCCAAAGGCAGAAGCAGCTGCAACCCACGATATAACCCCTTATGCATATCAGGTTCTACATATCATTCCTGGAAGCATTGGGCCCTCACAGAGCTTTCAGCTTGTAAATACCTCATCACACTGGAAATGTTTAAAGAACAGCCCACTGCATACACTCTCTAGCTTTCCAATGTGAACAGAGAGGCATAGCTAAAACGCTGTCCAAACAGTGGAACACAGACTGAAATCTGCCATCCAGAGCTGGAGGTGTGCAAACGGACTCACAGAAACAGATGGTGAGATGGGGAAGAGAGGCCCTATTTTGGAGTTTGCTTTATAAATTCAACTAAGCAGTCCGAAGAGCAGAATGCCGGTGCATCGTGGCCAGCGAGGGTTGTGTGGTCCCGCACTGCCTTACATGGTTCTCTGTCTTTTCCACCGTGATCTCATTTTGGAGATGGGCTTTGGTCCTGACCAGATAAAGGAATGACTAGATGCTGATTTGCCAGAAGCCCTTCTTGCCTGTGAGAATAGAAATCAAGACTCCATGTTTGCTCCACTCGTCTCTGTGTTTGGGTTTGTTTCATGCTGAATCCCAGAATCTGCACTTAAAGGAGCTGTGCTGTTGGACAGAATTAGGAATGAGGGTCAGGCTTCATCTGGGCATTCAGGAGGACCTGTGCCTCTCACCATACAAGGGAAGGTGCCTGTGCTTTGCAATGGAGTGCCTCATCCCAGGTTGGTGTGTACCACCTGGCTCTCAGGATGAACTTCACATGGGAGCCTGTAGGTGGGGTTGTTGTTAAATGCAGCACTCTAGGGTTGCCTAAAGTCTAGGTCAGAGGAGGGAGCTGCCCTGGCCTCTGGTTGTCTCAGCTGGACTGAGGAGCTCCTGAGCAAGACTGATAAAGCTCTCCAGGCCTGACCTGCCCCTGCCTCATCTCTTTAGCCACTCATCTCTTCACACTTTAAACTTCAGCAGTATTCTTCTGTCCACCCTGTGCTGGCTCATGCCTCCATGTCTTTGTTCTTCACAGTCTTCAGCCAGACATGTTCTCCCTTCCTTTATCTGGCTGACTTTGAACAACCTTCCACATCCTTCAAGGCCCAGCTAAGAAACTGCCCCCTCCAGAGCATCTCCCCTGTGTTCCCTGGAATAAAAATAGCTGCCATGAGCACCTAGAGGAGTACCAAGCAATACTTTAACAGCTCTGAGGAAATGAGCCTTGAAAAGGTCGAGTGGCTTGTGTAATGTCTGCCTTAGAGATGAGGATATATTAGAGCCTGGGTTTTGAACTAAACCGTCTAAACCCAAAGCTGACAACCTCTCATTGGAATGATATGCTGCCTGTCACATATCTGCTTCTATATTCCTACAAATCCCTTTGGATTGCATGGAAAATTGCACAACCACTTTGGAAAAAAAAGTTTGCTAATACAGAAATTCAGCATCAAGGTATTTATTCAAGAAAAACAGTAGTAAGACTACAAACCACTTGTTTATAGCAGCTTTATTTACAATAGCTCCAAACTGAAAATAATCCAAAATACTCAGCAACGAAGGATGGATAAATTGTGGTATTTATGCAATTGGAATATTATAGAAAGGAAACTACAGCTACATGTAATCAGATGTATGAATCTCAAAATGCACATTGAGTAAAAAAAAATCTAGTCATGAAAGAACGTATAGTCTATGATTCTGCTCATATAAAATCTGGAATGGAGGGGCTGGGATGTAGCTCAGTGGCAAAGCACTTGCCTAGCAAGTGCAACGTCCTGGGTTCGATCCCCAGTACCAAAAAAGAAAAGACAAAAAAAAAAGAAATCTGGAATGGACTATAAGCTATAGAAACAGGAATGATACTACTGGTGCTGTTGGAATGGATCTGAAAGGAAATAAAGAATCATATTGGCATGATGGAAATGCTCTGTATTTTGACTAAGATTGATGGTTACACAGATATACTTATTTTCAAAATGCATAGAAATGTCATCTTAAAGTTTACTTGTAAAAAGTTAATTGGTTCAAATTGTGTTTTGTGTAGCTCACATTAAAATCTCTATTTTTTTTGTCAGCCTTGAGGTTCGAACTCAGGGCCTGGGCTCTTTTTGCTCAAGGCTAGTGCTCTACCACTTTGAACCACAGCACCACTTCTGTTTGTTAGTTGGAGATAAGAATCTCACACTTTCCTGCCCAGACTGACTTTAAACTATGATCCTCAAATCTCAGCCTCCTGAGTAGTTAATATTACAGGCTTGAGCCACCAGTACCTAGCCTCTATTCAGTTTTGAATGCATTTTTAGAACAACAGTAAATTTGACTGTGTTTGGACGAGGATGACAGGGATGGAGTAGGGTCTGGTACCCAGGATGCATGAAAAAGGCAAAGGCAGTGGGAAGGGGAGAGTTGGGGTCTGGAGAAAGAGTACTCTGCCAACTCACCAGAGGGCAGCATTTTCTGTAGGGAACAACCAGGACAGATGGGTTTTCTGAACACCAAATATGAGACCATGGAGCAAAGCAGCGCCTGGACAGTCCACAAGGACAAGAAGAGGCAAAGCCCTAGACTAGACCATACATACTAGAAAGAATAGAAAAGACCTTTGTTTATGCTGGGACTTGAACTCAGGACTTGTATTCTCGCTTGGTTTTTTTCACCCACAGATGGTGCTCTAGCACTTAAGCCACACCTCCATTTTTAGTTTTCACTGGTTAATTGGAGATAAGACTCTCACAGACTTTCCTGCTCTTAACTGTGATCCTTAGATCTCAGCCTTCTGAATAGCTAGGATTATAGGTGTGAGCCACCAGCACCCCTCTGGAGAGGACCTTCTTGAAAGGGAAAGGACTTCAGAAACTGCAGACAGTAGAGTTGACATGGATTGTGCACAAATGCGTGTGTGTGTGTGTTCAGGAGATATTAAAGGAAAAAAATGAATTAAGAATAAACTTCACATTTTGCCTAAATAATATCAGTGTGTGTCATAGAGTTGAATGCATCACGATGAGGTTTTTTTTTAAATGTTACACCTAAAATTCAATTGCCTCTGACTAAGCAATTGAAGTGGATTTGTGACGGACACAGGGACTGATGTGCCACCACCCACCTGTCTAACTTTTCAAGGTAACTGGAAAGGTTAGACCATTAGTGATGGTTAGACCATCACTTCCTGCACTTCTTCCCACATGCTATTTTTCTTTCTGTGTTTCACAGTTTGAGTTGTCTGTCTCTGCCCAGGAGACCATGACTTGTGGAGGGCAAAGATATTGTGGCCTCATTCTCTGCTCTAAGTGCCCAGCTCCTGGAGGCACTATAAGTCCTTGGTGATTCACCACAGACTTACAGCAAAGGCTTAGTGGTCCACAAATAGGAAAGTGCCAAAGCTGATTGTGGGGCTGGATAAGTGGGTGACGTGGATGGAGGTTTTTCAACTTCCAGGAAGCACAATGTTTCCATAGCAACCTACGTAAGTGAGACCTGTGCTGAGGAGAGGCATAGAAGGCCCTGGGACTAGAGACACTAAGGAAGTAGTAACTGGCAACTTCTTCATGAGGATCTGTGTCTTATCCCCTGGCTATCTTCTTTTCCTTCTTTTTAATTGGAGTAAAACTCACCTAACATAAAGTGAATTATGTTCAAGTGTATCATGAGTACATTCACAAGCCACTACTTCCTCTACCCAGTTCCCAGACATGTTCATCACCCAGAAAGGAAATCATGTGTCCTGCTATACAGTCAGTACCCCACCCTCTCTCAGTAAATGGCAACCACTAACTTACTTCTGTCTCTCTGTTTGCCTATTCTACAATAGGTGGACTTTGGTGTCTTGTTTCCCTCACTAAGCCTCTATGTTAGAGCATGTATCAGAATGTCATTCCCTTTGAAGGCTAATATTCCACTCTACCGATGTACCACATTTTAATCTATCCATTTAGCAGTTATGAACATTTGGCAGTTATGAACATTTGTTTCCATCTTTCAGCTAGTGTGAATAGTGATCTTATGAACATCTGTGTATAGGTCTGTGATTGAGTTCCTGTTGTAAGTCATTTGGAGATGCAGCTAGGTGCAAAACTGCTGGCATTCCACCAATAGGTGGAAAGTACACCTACCAATATCTTTCTGAGCCCCAATGACTATCAGTTGTTACACAGGGAAAATAAATAATCCCCTTTTTTTGTATTGTTGTATTTTTTTTTCTTGGTGGTACTGGGGTTTAAACTCTGGGCTTCTCCTCATCCAGCTTGCTGGCTACATTGACACATTACCACTTGAGCCATGCTGCCAGACTTGCTTTTTGCTAGTTATTTTAGACAGAGTCTCATGGACTTTTCTTCCTGGCTCGATTTGAACTTTAATCCTCTCAATTTGAGCCTCCTGAGTAGCTAGGATTATAGCCATGAGTTATCTACACTTGGCAAATAACCTTTTCTAAACTAAAGCACTTAAGGTCACTAGCGAAATATGCATCACATGGTCAAAGCTGAACAAAGACTATGGCATTTTGTATAAGAGACTTGAGTGTCCGCAGAGTTGGATATCATATTTGTTGGACATCCTGGTATTAGCTTCCCACAAGTACCAAGTGACCCTGTTCATAGATTTAAGTACTTCTATGAAACTTTCAAAAGGGGAAGCAAACGGTGTTTCTATGCACCCCTGTTTTTTGAGGCAGGGTCTTACATGTATCCCAGATTGGCCTCAAACTTAGAATCTTATACCTTCATAGTGCTGGGATTACACATATGTACCACCATGCACAGCCTCCTGCACTCTTATCTGTGTGTTCTCTTCTGGGAAGTCTCTCAGTTCGGCCGTTGGCTTGTTTGTATTCGTTACCATGTAAATAAACATTGTCGTCAACAACATTTTTTTAAAATAGAAAAATAGGAACAAAATGAAAGTGCTGGACACTAAGCAAGATGAATTCCCTGAGTTAAAGGTACCACCCACCTGTGCTGTGACGATACGGGTTGGAGGTGCAGGCTTGCTGTTTCCCACTGTGTTCGTCCTGTGGACTGGATTTGGATTTCACTGTGGCAGTTTTAAGACATTAAGTCTGTCTTTGATTAGTGCTCATTCTAAGAAATACAATGCTGTTTCAGACAAATGTTCCAGAGTGCTCTTTTGGAAAACTGTTCTATTTTGGGAAAGTTAAACATGTGTGCATGAGTGTATGTGTGTGTGTGTGTGTTACACACACACACTATATATATATGTTAGTGGGAAAGGACTAAAGCAAAAATACACAATTAAAGTGATGTACATAGAGACATACAATGCATTTTTTAAATGCCTGTAAGTCTTCAGATCTCTTCTTCCACTTTGACCTTGTAACTCAACTCCTGAGCCACAAGGTCACTGGATACAATACATGAGCCAGTGCTTTGTATCTAAGTGCATCTGCAAGGGCCAGGTTCCTTGCTTCCTCTGCCTGTCTCCCAGCTGCTGGGATTCCTCAGCCATCCAGCTGCCTCCGACTCATATTTTCCATTGTGGAGCTCACTGACAACGGAGCAATTAAACAGAGGTGGAATGTCTGATATATTTAAGTTTCTGTCCATAAATTGTAGTGGGAATCTTAACACAGCACTTGCTTGATTTTTCTCTCAGAATCTCAAGGTCAACAGGAACAACCCATTAGGAGCCAACCTGCTATTCTGATTTTTAACCCTGCTCTTCATTAATCTTACAATGAGCTTTCACTGCTGATGGTTTTATAAGAAAGCTGAGTCTGCATCTCAGAGCCCCACGCATATTTTAGAAATGTATGCAGAAAAAGAACCGTGGGAAGGCATCTAGAATTTTATTATCTTTTTTAAAGAAAATTTAAAACATTTAAAATTCTGTGGCTCGGACAAAGCTTACTTTCTCTCCTCATTTTCTTTTGTCTTGTGTGAAAGGACACTAAAAAAATAATGAGTAATAATAATTGTCTAGTAAATGACTTCATTTGCCTGGCATTGTATAGGGTAAACCTATCCCCATTTCACAGACGAGCAAGTTGAGGGATGGATGGGAGTGAGCAGAACTTGGGCTGGTTGCGGCCCCACCCTCATCAAGTTGATCTCTCTTTGCTCTGTTTTCACTTCTGGAAAAGGGAGCTAACAAAACCTTGGCTGCTAGGTCTTACAGTTGGAAGGATTGGTTTGGAAAGGGGTCCTTGCTCTCTCTCTCTCTCTTTCTCTCTCTCTCTCTCTCTCTCTCTCTCTCTCTCTCTCTCTCTCTCACACACACACACACACACACACAGAGTATTGAGTCTCTTGGCTTCTGTCCTTGAAATAGAGTCCACCTGCTGATGGCCATTGAAGAAAGGCAACAAAATCAAGTTCCTCTAACCATTCACCCATGTGGGCCCTTTAATTGGAACATATCCACAAACGTGGTTTCTCTTTGCCAATATGGTGATAGTTTCATATTACTGGGATGTCATGCAAACAAATGAGGTCATAGGAGCAATGTCAGCAACCTGATGTTATATAGCTTATTAATGACTATTGTTATTACTAACACAGTATTTCATGTCTATTATAATTTTAAGTCTTTAAATTGGTACTAAATACCCTTGCCTTTTGACCTGTATCAAAGAGAGAAAGGTTTTAAAAATTGGCCCCTATTTCTCATATGAATTTACAAAATAATCATTCTTCAGCCATATCAATCTATTTATTTATTAATTTATTTCGGCCAGTCCTGGGGCTTGGACTCAGCGCCTGAGCGCTGTCCCTGGCTTCTTTTTGCTCAAGGCTAGCACGCTGCCACTTGACCCACAGCGCCACTTCTGGCTGTTTTCTATATATGTGGTGCTGGGGAATTGAACCCAGGGCTTCATGTATGTGAGGCAAGCACTCTTGCCAGTAGGCCATATCCCCAGCCCCCGTATCTATTTATTTTGCATTTCAGATTCAATTAGTGACGTTGCTGTGCCTTCTAATTGCATGGACTAGGGAAAGTACTTTGGGATAGCACTGCTTTTTGTTGTTGTTGTTGTTTTTTTTGTTTTTTTTTTTTTTTGCCAGTCCTGGGCCTTGGACTCAGGGCCTGAGCACTGTCCCTGGCTTCTTTTTGCTCAAGGCTAGCACTCTGCCACCTGAGCCACAGCACCACTTTTGGCCGTTTTCTGTATATGTGGTACTGGGGAATTGAACCCAGGGCCTCATGTATACAAGGCAAGCATTCTTGCCACTAGGCCATATCCCCAGCCCTAGCACTGCTTTTTTTTTTTTTTTTTTTTTTTTGGCCAGTCCTGGGCCTTGGACTCAGGGCCTGAGCACTGTCCCTGGCTTCTTCCCGCTCAAGGCTAGCACTCTGCCACTTGAGCCACAGCGCCACTTCTGGCCGTTTTCTGTATATGTGGTGCTGGGGAATCGAACCTAGAGCCTCGTGTATCCGAGGCAGGCACTCTTGCCACTAGGCTATATCTCCAGCCCCCCCTAGCACTGCTTTTTAATCCCCAATCCAGCACTAATTCCCTGTGTGAGTTTGGGCAAATCATTGGACATTTCTGTGTCTCCATTTCATCTGCTAAACTAGGGGATGAAAAAGTCTGTTTAATAATTATGTTTTAAAATCCCTCAATATGCGTGTGTGTGTGTGTGTGTGTGTGTGTGTGTGTGTGTGTGTGTAGCATATCATAGCTCTATAACTATGTTTGTTATCTAAAACCACCTTGTAATCAGCTGAGTTAAACCCCTTTTCAAGTTTTTCTATGAGTACTGCACAGAATTTGGTAGGGAGTTAGTGGCAGAGACAGAATTAGAATGTGCCGACCTTGGCCTTTGGTGTCTGCCTTGGCTCAGATCTCATCCTTGCTTAATCATCCACGCCTGACATTCTGCTAAAGAACTCACTGGACCTGTGGGACTGCTAATGAGGGAGGGGAAGAGGGACCTGCTTCCCCTTTCTCATTTCCCCTATCAATGTTGAATCCAGACATCTGTGTTACTTTGCTTTGTTGTTTAAAAATAGTTGAAAATTTCTGACAAATAGTTCCAGTGGTCCTCAACAATACGTTTGCTTCACACATCTGTGTATAGAAGGCAAAATACAGTTCAATTCTGTTGGATGGGTCCTAGCAGTATGACAGTCAATCTCTTCAGTACCTTCAACACTGAAGCATGGAGGTACAATAATTTCTTCCCTGGGCCCCAGAGCTGTATTTCCCTTTACTTCTTCACATGTAGATTTCCAGATGCTTGATGACGCTGGTCTTGATATTGACAGAGCTTTAAGAGTTTGACCAAAGGCTTTTCAGATTTAATAGGGCTTTAAGTAAAGATACAGTAAGTAAGCTAATTCCTGAGAATCCACTTTATCCAAGGAGGAATACCAGCAGAGACATTTTGAATGGATCTGGAAAGCACTGGTGTTCTGGAAGAGACAGACACCCTTGGATGCCTGGAGATCCCTGGACACAGGAAGTGACACAGCTCTGGCTCTTCTGTGGGGTGTGGCCAGGCCACCCATGCTGGTAGGTCTGCAGTGCAGATGACAGAGATGGGGACCACCAGGCCATACTCACACGCAGGATCATGCCCCCAGCCCTTTATCTCAGGGTCCCAGGAGATTTCACAAAACCTTTAACTTGCCTTGCCACTCACTCAAATGCCACCAATCATGCTTTTCCTCCCACTGAGGCTGAGCTTCCTCAACACAAACTTCTCTCCTTTGGCCAATATTTTCCCCAGCAAAGTCACCAGTTCCTATCCTCCCTGGGGATGAGTTCACCAGCCTTCAGGGCCCAAGGGCCAAACATGGGGGCTACATTAAGATGAGAGTAAATGGAAGAGCCTCTACAGAGGCTTTATGCTCCCTACTGGTAGACCTTTCCAGCCCAGGAGGACACAGGGAAGGCCAGGAACATGGCTGAAAGAGTGAGGGGGATGCCATCAGCTTAACTTACAGAGGGGCGTGGAGTGGTGATGCAGAATTTCTATCAGATGCTTTAAAAAAAGTAATTAGTGATATGTTTTTAGTCAGCGATCACAGCAAATTAGTTTTATCAGGGCGGTCATGTCTTCCCTTGAGACCAATATGCAAGGTACTGCTTCTTCGTGTGTCCCTACCCTGCCACTGGCAACAGAAATAATGATACAGTGATGATGATACAGTGTTTGTTGAGCACAGGACTAAACATTTATCAGTGTCATCATCATAGTATTAATTTTCCACTTTACAGACAAAGACAGTGAGCTGAGAAGTTTGGTGCCTGGCCCAAGGTCACCACTGAGCAGGGGAGGTAGCATAGAAGTCCAACTGATCTGTACCAGCTTATGATCTGTCATCATCTTCTACTTGTCTCTGATTGGACATTGTGACTTTTCTATGACACATTCTCTTGTTACAGAGAATTTTAAACAGTGAAAAGCAGAAGGTAAATAAATTAATATGCATGGGGACGGTAGGCTGGAACAGCACAGAATGTTGTGAGTGAAATACAAATGAGAATGTGAATGTGACCGCTATACAAAGGGGAAGCTAGGCAGGGAGATGAGTGACATGGGAACAGACTCCAGAGGGAGCCCAAGGCCTCAGGTGTGAGCATCAGTGACTCCTCAGCCCTGGGAGGTGAAACCTTGGGGCATAAAGACCCAGATCTGTGCCATCAGACGTGGCATTCTCTCACATATGATCACCATGAGCCTTTCCTGGCTTTGGAATCTTTCCTTCAACGAACGAGAAAATATCTACTAGAAATCCCAAGCACATTTTCCCTGTACCAAGCCTAGGGAATGCGAGGAATGCATCTGAAGTAGTTGTGAGACAGCAATAGAACAGCTTCAGCTGGTTTTATATCACTGAGTGGGGTAACAACACTCATCTCAGTGGGACAGGTTGAACACCAACCTTTAGATGAAAGAATGTATGCAACAAATGGTGCCTGACATAGGATGGCTTTGCTTAGAATTTTTCAACCTATGATGGTGGCAGATGGTGGCAGGTAATACTCATATTACCATTGTTTTTCTCTTTCTGTATGGTATTCAATAAACTACATGAGATATTAAACTAGTAGTAGTAGTAGTAGTGTGTGTGTGTGTGTGTGTGTTTGTATGTGTATGTGTATGTGTATGTGTGCATGCATGTGCCAGTACTGGGGCTTAAACTCAGGGCCTGTGTTCTTGCTCAGCTCTTTTGCAAAATAAAATTTAAAATTTTATATAATCCAGATTTGTACCTGTGCTGAGTAGAGCATGAGCCTGTGTGTTCTGCTCAAATTAACATCATTCCTGGGGCTCTTCTAGAACTTGGGAGGACTGTCTTCTTCTCTATGGTCAGCAAAGTAGAGCTGTGGGAGGGCAAATAGGACATGCTCAACTAGGAGGCAATGGGCATTTCCAGAATGTCTTGACTACTCTGGGAAAATCACGTGCCTTCTACCAAAGCACTCTGGCTGTGTACATTCTTTGTCAGTTTCTGATCCTCCTGGGGCTGGCAGTATGCTAGGATTGGCCTTTGACATTATCTCTATTTTCCAGGGCAGAGATCAGCTATCTGAAAATGCTCAAGTCAATGAGCATGATCCTAGCTGCTAGCAATTCAACCTGCAGAAAACTTGTATTCTAGGATCCATGGAGAAGGCGCTTTGAAAGCCAGTGATAAGCAGCAACAATGTCAATGGTGACCAGGGCATTTGTGGCCCCTTTGGCTTTGCCCATCACTACTGAGCACACAGAGTATAGATTGAGGCCTATTGGACAGAACAACTGTTGGAAACCATTGTTCTGCTGTGTCATTTCCTGTGTCTCATTTCAGAGAAAAGAATTGTATTTCAGTCCCTGTGGCCTTCACATTCTTTTCCATACAAGGTCTATATTTAAGGTATTGTCTGCTGTTCATTCAAGAGTTTAAATTTAAGAGCCTGTGCTGAGACTTAGTAAGAAGTGACTTGGTGGTGATATGGTGATGTGGCCTGGTTGATTGAGTTACCCTTGGAAATCTCCCACCAGCATCAGGAATGGATTTGTGCCCAACTCAAGAGTGTGCTATGAGTCACTGTGAGTCACAGACCACCTAACCTCACAGAACTCCATTTCTGAACATAGCACCCAATTAACAAGACAGGTGCTTCCATGCCGGAGATCACATCCAGCTCTCACAGACACCGAAGATGCAAGATCATTTCTAGGTGACTTAGGGAGGCTAGTTGAGTATGAAATTAGTTCTTCTGGAAATCTCCGAAACAGTTCCAGTAAAATCTTCCAATAATCAAGGCAGACATCTTGTGTTTCATTCCCATCCCACCCCCTTCTTTCCCTCCTGATAGTAGACCATCCTCCCTTCTCTTGAGATGATCCACTGCATGGAGGTCAGGACTTGCTCTCACTTTTTCATCCCATTGTCATGTGAGTGGTTCAGGCAGGCACTAGGCCCAAGCCAGGCCAAGCAGGTTGGTTTTCGGCTGGTGAAGCTCATCAACCTGGCAGAGCGAGAGTGAGTTCACCCACCAGGAAGTTGAATCTCTTGATGTGGAAATCCTGGGAAGTGTCAACATCTAAGAAAGTGCTCTAAAATGGGAATGAGTTTGGCATGTGCAAAAAGCAGAGGATCAGTTTAGGGAGAGAATGCACAAGGGCCATATCCTACCTAGGTAAAGAGTGTTGCTATAAGGCAGGAGTAGGAACAGAAGTAGAAGGACCAGTAAGGAGACAATGGCGGTAGCCCAAGAACAAGATAAAAGGGGCTTGGGTAAGAACAATGAGAGTACAGATGATGGAGTGATAGTGTTGGACTTCAGGTGTTTGAGATGGTAGTGACAGGACAGGCTGGTTGAGTAGGTAAATGCTGGTAAAAAGACAAAGAAATCAAAGAGAACTCCCAGGAGCAAGTTTTTGTGTGTGTGGATAAGCAAGAAGTAAGAGTCTTGTTTTGAACATATGAGGTATGGAACAGCCATTGGGTAGCAATGTCCACATGAAGCGGATGCCTCACAGGGAAATTCCTAGAGGAGGACAAAGCTGGCAATTGATACCTCAGCACAACAGGCTTTCAGATGGCAGAAGCCCTGAGACTGGATGGAATCACTCTGAGGGAAGATTTGGCAGAGGAAAGAAGGACCCAGCCCTGAGAGAGGAGCAGTAGGAACCATCGAAGGCAGTCAAGAAAGAGAGCAAAGCAGGAGGACAAGGTGCTGTCGTGGAGGTCAAGAGAGGAAGGGTGGAGTCTCAGAAGGAGGAACAGGCAGCCTTACTGAGCACTGTACATGCCCCAAGCAAGATCATCACAGATGACCACCTCGAGGGTTTGTTACCCACATGATGGCTGGTCATCTGGACAAAGGCGAAGCCACCTGGCAGAAGGTGTGGGACAAAAAGAAGGTTGAGGCAACTAATGAGACAAGACTCTAGACAACTCTTTTCTGAAATGTGATATCATCTGTAAGCATCATAATTATGATATGAGTTAGAGGTTGTAATCCATAGAAAAATAAGAAAATGGGGCTTAAGACCTTAATGTCAGTAAGAGATGGAGGTGACTTCTGTTGCATAGTTTGGGCCCTTAACCAGATACTTTTCCCTTCTGACTCTCATTCCATTTACTAATCCCGCAGCTGCCTAGGGGGAGGATTAACCACATAAGAACACGGCTAGAAGAAGGAAAACAAGCTGAGGACCATTTCTCTTCAAAATGGCAGCTAGCAGGCTGTCTGGAGACAGTCTTTCCTGCCCCTCCCCCTCTGCAGAGATGATGTCATCTGCACCAGTACAGGTATAGACTGCACAATTACTTTTTCAATCTTTCCTTTAGGAGCTCCAAATTCAGCCTATTTGTCATCTCCTTATCTTGAACAAACTGCCCTGGAGTCTTAAAAAGAACAACAGCTCCATTCCAGAGGTGCACATTTTGCCTGAGGAATACAGACGTCCCAGACAAAGGCCTTGAAACAGCCTGGCAGGCAGGATGATTGAGACTGGAGTGTTCTGTTTTATATATACCCTTGAAATCATAGCATTAAATCTTACCAGTGCCACATTCCCACCTAATCTATCTCCAAAGAAAGATAGTCAGTCACAGAGGTGCCTGAGGGGCATGAGGTGTAGGCCAGGGACCCACACATCACTATACACATTGTTCTAGAAGAAATTGCAACCTTCTCCTTTTTCTGTACTAACTGCTTTGAGGAAAACATAAGTTTTTTTTTGTGAAGAATGAATTCGATAACCTTGCTAGCAAAGTCTCATCTCCTTGGGCTGACTTTTCTCCAATATAAAATGAGCTGTAAGAAATGTACTCGCTGCCTTATGTACTAAACTGTAACGCCTCTGTATATCACTTTGACAATAAATAATTAATTAAAAATGAGCTGCAAAGACTTAAACCTGATTTCAGACATCATCCTCTAAGCACACTTTCCTTTTTGAAGCCAACATTTACATAGAACACAAATACATTTGTGTTTATATGGAGCTGGGAGTGGTGGTTATCACCTGTAATCCCAAGTGGTCAGAGATTGGGAGGATTTCAGTTTGAGACCAACCTGAGCAAAAGTTGTCAAGCTCCCCCTCTCAGTCAATAAGTAGACTTGATGCACACCCATAATACCAACTGTGCCCGCAGAGGCATAGATAAGATGAGGCTCTTGGCAAACTGAAAACAAACAAACAAAAAATAGACCCCATGTCAAAAACAAAGCAAAAAACAAAAAGGACTGGGGACATACTCAAATAGTAGAATAATTCCTGCCTAGCAAGTATAAAACCCTGAATTCAAATCCCAGTGCTAAACACACACACACACACACACACACACACACACACACACACACACACAGTGTTTTGTTTTTGTTTTTCTCTTCTTTTTTGTTTTGTGCCAGTCCTGGGCATGAACTCATTTTTTCTTTTTTTTTTTCCTTTACTTCACTTGTTTCTTTTTTTTTTTTAAGTTTTTATTATAAAATTGATGTACATAGAGGTTACAGTTTCATATGTTAGGCATTGGATACATTTCTTGTACTGTTTGTTACCTTGTCCCTCATACCCCCCTCCCTCCCCCCCCTTTCACTCCCCCCCCCCCGGAGGTGTTCAGTTCACTTACACCAAACATTTTTGCAAGTATTGCTTTTGTAGTTGTTTCTCTTTTTTTACCCTGTGTCTCTCAAATTTGGTATTCCCTTTGAATTTCCTACTTCCAATACCCATAAACACTGTTTCCAATATACTCAGATAAGATTACAGAGATAGTGTAGGTACAACCACAGGAAGGTGATACAAGAACATCATCAATAATAGAAGCTACAGATAAACATAGGATGTTGAAAGTAGTTACAACTGTGATATAACAATTGTTTCCACAACATGGATTTCATTTCTCTTAGCATTATCTTATGTGTTCATAAGGGTATAGCTATTGGGCCTTGTGATGCTCTGTTATGAATTGCCTAAACCTGTACTAATTATTCCCAATAAGGGAGACCATAGAGTCCATGTTTCTTTGGGTCTGGCTCACTTCACTTAGTATAATTTTTTCCAAGTCCTTCCATTTCCTTACAAATGGGGCAATGTCATTCTTTCTGATAGAGGCATAAAATTCCATTGTGTATATGTACCACATTTTCCTGATCCATTCGTCTACTGAGGGGCATCTGGGTTGGTTCCAGCTTCTCGCTATGACAAATTGTGCTGCGATGAACGTTGTTGTGCTGGTGGCATTACTGTGATTTTGTTTGTGGTCTTTTGGAGAGATTCCCAAAAGTGGGGCTGCTGGGTCATAGGGGAGTTCTATATTTAGCCTTCTGAGGAATCTCCATACTGCTTGCCAGAGTGGCTGAACCAGTTTACATTCCCACCAACAATGAAGTAGGGTTCCCTCTTGGCCACATCCCCTCCAACAATTGTTATTATTAGTTTTCTTGATATATGACATTCTTGCTGGGGTGAGATGGAATCTCAATGTTGTTTTGATTTGCATTTCCTTTATGGCCACTGATGTAGAGCATTTTTTCATATGTCTCTTGGCCATTCTCATTTCATCATCAGACAAGTCTCTTTGTAGGTCTTTAGCCCACTTGATGAGGGGGCTATTGGTTCTTTGCGGTTTTGTTTTGGAAGAAGGTAGTTTTTTTAGTTCTGCATATATTTTAGAGATGAGGCCTTTGTCTGTTGAATGTCCGGTAAAGATCTTCTCCCATTCTGTGGGCTTTCTGTTTATCTTGCGAGCTATGTCCTTTGCCGTGCAGAAGCTCTGCAGTTTGATGCAGTCCCATTTATCCAACCTTTCTTTGATTTGTAGCCTTTCTCTGTCTTTGTTAAGGAAGTTATGTCCTGCGCCAAGGAGCCCAAGTGTTTCTCCTACTCCTTCCTTTAGTGTTTTCAGGGTGTCTGTTTTGATTTCAAGGTCTTTAATCCATTTGGAATTGATTTTGGTGCAGGGTGATATATAAGGATCTAGTTTTAGTTTGTTGCATGTGTTGAGCCAGTTTTGCCAGCACCACTTGTTAAAGAGGCTATCTTTCTTCCATACTATTGTTTTAGCTCCTTTATCAAAGATTAAGTAGGCGTAGTTCTGTGGGTTCATTTCTGGGTCTTCAATTCTGTTCCATTGGTCTTCAGGCCTGTTCCGGTGCCAATACCAAGCTGTTTTTATTACTATAGCTTTATAATACAGCTTGAAGTTGGGTATTGTAATTCCTCCAGCACTGTTCTTTCTGCTTAGGAGTGTTTTTGCTATTCTAGGTCTTTTATTGTTCCATATGAATTTCTGGATTGCTTCCTCTATTTCATTAAAGAATGGTGTTGGGATATTAATGGGTATTGCATTGAATTTGTAGATAGCCTTTGGCAATATTGCCATTTTGATTATATTAATCCTCCCAATCCAGGACCATGGGAGGTTTTTCCATTTTCTTAGTTCTGACTTAATTTCGTTTTTCAAGCTTTTAAAGTTCTCATCAAAGAGGTCTTTCACTTCTTTGGTTAAGGTTATTCCTAGGTATTTTATGTTTTGGGGGGCTATTGCCAAAGGAGTTGCTTTCCTGATTTCAGCCTCAGTCTTCGGGTTGTTAGCATAGAGAAAGGCCATTGATTTTTGAAGGTTTATTTTATTTTATTTTATTTTATTTTATTTTATTTTATTTTTTTTTTTTTTTTGGCCAGTCCTGGGCCTTGGACTCCGGGCCTGAGCACTGTCCCTGGCTTCTTCCCGCTCAAGGCTAGCACTCCGCCACTTGAGCCACAGCGCCGCTTCTGGCCGTTTTCTGTATATGTGGTGCTGGGGAATCGAACCTAGGGCCTCGTGTATCCGAGGCAGGCACTCTTGCCACTAGGCTATATCCCCAGCCCTGAAGGTTTATTTTATATCCTGCAACTTTGCCAAAGTTTTGGATCAGCTCTAGTAGCTTGGGGGTAGAGTGCATGGGATTCTTTAGGTATAGGATCATGTCGTCTGCAAAGAGAGAAAGTTTAACTTCATCTTTTCCTATTTGGATCCCCTTTATATATATATATATATTTATTTATTTATTTTTGTGCCAGTTCTGGCACTTGATCTCAAGGCATAGGCACTATCCTTGAGCTTCTTTGGCTCAAGGCTAGTACTCTACCACTTGAGCCACAGTGCCACCTCCAGCTTCTTCTGAGTAGTTCATTGGAGATAAGAGTTTCATGGACTTTCCTGCCCAGGCTGGCTTTGAACCATGATCCTCAGATCTCAGCTTGCTGAGTAGCTAGAATTACAGGCGTGAGCCCCCAGTGCCCAGATCACAGGTTTAATGTATTTAATGTACATCCAGGACTGAACGAATCACTGCAATGATGCTCTGGCAGGTAGTTTGGTAGGAACACAAACTCTAGGAACCCATTCCCAGCTTGCTGAATGTAACTTCCATCTGTGGTGCTTAGTGGGAAGCTTTGCAAATCAATCCATGTTCACACACTGAAATGCTCACTTGATCTCTCCTTGCCCACTTCTTTCTTTCCCAGGGCAAAGCCCATATGTTTTTTGCTCTTTAGAGTTTTATACAAATGCAGAAGTGCCACTGAGAAAGACATAATTAATTGTTTGTGACAGGTAGAAGGATGTTTGGCAGAACACAAATTTGTTGTCCATCCATAGCAATGAAATGACCTGGGGCAGAAAACAGAAGCATTGGAGAAAGCATCAATGCAGAGGTCTGAGGGTTTTTGAGTGGGTTTATGCTTGTACTGTTTTCCAACTCTGGGATCTTTCATCTGCCAAGCTTGTCTAAACATTGGATTACATCTGGCACTTTTAAGATTTTTTAGTGTCAAACTAACTTTGGTGGAGCTCAAGCCAGACTCTTCCAGTAACTAGGTAGCAATCCCAAACCATGCGTAACAAGAAGTCAGATCCAAGCTGAGTTGTAAATTTCTGTTCTTGGTCTGTCTTTGATACCATTAACTTCTGAGCCTATAGTAAAAGCTGGAGGAGGAACGAGAGGAACAGAGAAGATACAGAGTGACTGGGGGTCAAAGCTCAGGTAGCTCCATGAGCTCTGAAGCCAAGGTGACCTGGGGCTCAGGTCTAGGAGAGTTGCCTCTATAGATGGGGTAAGGGTGGGGAGCTTTGAACATCAGCATCTCCACTTCTTTCTTCCCAACTTTAATACATGGTCGTTGTTGATGTGCCCATCTTGGGGTTTGAACTCAGGGCCTCAGCACTGATTCTGAGCTTTTTGTGCTCAAAACTAGCAGTCTACCACCTGAACCACAGCTCTACTTCTGGCTACTGGTTAATTGGAAATAAGTCTCATAGACTTTCCTCCCCGGGCTGGCTTTGAACTACAATCTTCAGATCTCAGCTTTCTGAGTAGCTAGGATTACAGGTGTAAACTACTGGTGCCCAGTCTTATGATACATGTTTTAAGGGGGAAGGCACAATAGTGGATCCTGGGATGTAACTGGCTAAACTATGGTTTAAGGTGTATTTGAAATAGCTGTTTCACAAAATCAAAATTAAAGCAAAATTTGGGATGACAGCCTTTTAGGGATGCAGATATTTTTCTAAGAACTTCACAAAGATGTGCTCTAAAGAGAAGTTTCTTATAGTGATTTTTTTTTTGTGCCTGACTAGGGCTTGAACTCAGCACCTGGCTATTCTTTCTTAGGTTGAAATCAGGGCAGGGTTACTGTGCCTGAGTTTTGTTTGTTTGTTTTTGTTTTCATAAGTTTACCTGGCTCTTCACCTTGAGCCATAGCTCAAATACTGGCTTATTTTAACTTTTGGTGGTTCATAGAAGGTAAGAATATTGTAGAACACAAGTATCTGAGGGTACTGTATCGGCACCTGAAATCTGAAAATTGGTGTTCAGAGTCAGCCCAGGAAGGTAAGTCCATGAGACTCAGCTCCATTTGACCTCCACAAGAGAGGAGGTGTTAGAGTGCTACCTTTAAGAAAAATATTTCTGGCTGGGAATGTGGCTTAGTGGTAGAGTGACGCCATGCATGCATGAAGCTCTGCATTCAATTGCTCAGTACCACAGAAACAGAAAAAGCTGGAAATGGCTCTGTGGCTCAAGTGGTAGAATGCTAGCCTTGAGCAAAAGATGCTCAGGAACAGCTTCCAAGCCTTGAGTTCAAGGGCTGGAATGGAAACAAAATGAAAAAAAAAAAGTTCTATTGCAAGCCCTGAATTCTAGATCCAGGAATTACATGCACTCATAAATTCCTTGGGGACTTCAAGTTCTTCAAGTAATGTCTTTTGTATAGCTTGAGCTACAGGTGTGATCCACCAGCTCTGTTCATTTTATTTTATTTTATTTTTTTACTGTTTCATATGTTAGGCCATGGGTACATTTCTTTTTTATTTTATTAATTAAATTTTTCTTATAGTGATTTTTTAACAAGAGGAATCTTACATTGTACAAGGAATGTGCCTGGCAGTAGAACTTGGGTCCCTTTGATGTCTGGGACTGTCTGTTTAGAAGTGAGGAGACCATAAAAAGGATGGTATTGACATGAGGAACCTGGTCGAAGTAACATCTCTTGTCCTCACAGCCATCCTGGCACTTCTCTGGGTGGTGGGGGCTCTCCATCCAGCTCCAAAAGGCCTAGAGGTGAGAGAGGCCATTCACTGAATTGCAGATGTCATGCTGGTTAACCCCTGGAGAGCTTTGTTACAGAGAACCTTAGCCTCTGACTGTTTCCCTAAATGGTTTCATTTGCTCCCGAGTATCCCCCTATATGGAAAGTTCTGCTGGTACCTGAACTACTTCCCTAGATGGAAAGTTTTTCTTGTACCTGAGTATTTCCCCTATATGGTCTCCTTTTGTTGGGTTTGTATCTCCACCCCAATCATTTGGTCTTTAAAAGCTTTGTGCAAGCACCATTCTGGGCTGCAGGTCTTTGGTACAGGAGTCAACCTGCAGCTGTCGGCTTTCTAATATAGACTCCCAATTCAACCTCTCAAGATTTGGCTTCTCTGTATGTTAATGATCGAATTCTGGTAGGACGGTATTAGGAAACTGAGCATTTGGGGGTATTAGAATAAAGAAAGAGCAGAAGTCAAACCTAACAGACCAGATTGACTTTAATGGAGAGTTGAAGAGGGACACTATGGTGACTTGAGAAGAGTCAGGAGACGCCAGGCATGGGGTAATGGCAGAAAGGGTGGATAGGCTTACATAGGGTAAGGGTTAGAGGGCAAGGTCATAAGGATCTTGAAGGTTCAAGGGGTAAGAAGCAAGGTAGCAGGTAGCTGAGGGGTCAAAGAATTTGGTCAGTTTATGGTGGAGGTCTGGCCGGTCCAAGAACCTATTGTTTAAGTCCCCTACTCTATTTTCTTCCAGGTACTTATCACCTGGTAGTAGAGATGGGGGAAGTGGAATTCTACTTTTAGAATAAGATTCTGGGCTACAGACTAGGCTGAAAAATTTTGGGAACATCTGGTGGGGTAA
Organism: Perognathus longimembris pacificus; assembly: GCF_023159225.1. NCBI lineage: Eukaryota > Metazoa > Chordata > Mammalia > Rodentia > Heteromyidae > Perognathus > Perognathus longimembris. Next base: position 33,447,999 of record NC_063172.1, on the reverse strand, counting down.
GGGTAGTCAATGGGTCAAGCCATGGAAGCAATACCGACTTAAGAGAGCAAAGCAGATTCCTACCACATGGCAGGCCCACAGAGTCAACACAGAGCCTCCTGTCATCACTGGCAGCCTTCACGGGGCTCTCGTGTACAGGTGCTACATTTAATTTCCAGGACCAAAAGGAGGATAAAGAGGAGGATGAGAAAGGGGGACAAGAAGGGCAGGAGGAAGAAGAGAAAATTGGAAAATGTAATTGGAAAATTTCAGCAGAATATGTACCCCAGAATTCTAAGAACTTCAAAAAAATGGTGCAGTTCCTCCTCCCCCCCGCCCCCCCCCCCAAAAAAAAAACCCAGAAAACGATTTCCTTTTCTTCTTGAAAGGCTATCAGGATAATGAAGCAATTTGGAAAGATTGGTCATTTCTATCATCTTTTCAGAGCTAAAAATGTTGTCCATGAACTTGATTGGCAAGAAACAGAGAAGCCTTTTTTTGAGAGGTCAAATTGGGAGTCTTTTTTTGGAGAGCCAGCAACTGCAGGTGGACTCCTGTCTCAAAGACCTGTAGCCCAGTACAAAGCCTGCACAAAGCTTTAAAGACAAAAAAACACATGTTTGGGTGGAGACCCAAACCCAAGAAAAGCAGACCATATAGAGCAGTAGCTCACTTACTAACAGAGCTGTGCATCTAGGGAAGTAGCTAAGGGCCACCTTAAACTTTCCATAGTGGGAGGGGGATAGGGAAATACTCGGAGGTGAGTGAATCAAATCATTTAAGGAGTAATCATCAGTGAGCATTCTCTGCAGTAAAAGTTTTCCTAAGGCTAAACAGCATAACACCTTCAATGCAGTGAATGGCCTCTCTCACCTCTAGGCTTTTCAGAGCTGGGTGGAAAGCCCTCTCCACCCAGCTAGACACCCGGATGGCTGTGAGAACAAAGCAATGTTACTTAGACCCAGTCTCCTTATTTCAGACACTTCTCCTGTAGAACTAAGTACATCTGAGAATGGGAGTTCATTTCAGAGTAAACATTTCCACATCTTAACCATGGATTGTGAAAAATCCTACTATTGACTAAGATACTTGGGATTTCTAAAGGAAATTAATCAATTTGACATCTTCCACTAAAAGAGAGAACTGAAGCACAAAAGAAATAGTTGGTATATAATGTGATCTCACATGTGAGGTAGACTTTCTGTTTGTGAAGACCAGAAATGGTTTAGGGGATGTAGTTGTGTGTTATTCTCCATAGGGTTCTAATGTACATTTTTCTGTTGCTAAAATCTGTTTAGGTCACATTCTCTGAGCAGAGCCTAAAACAGAAGTTTGGGGGCATGAAGGAGCCATGACAGGACAAAGAAGGGGCAGAAGACAGGCAGGAGCTTAGGAATGAGCCAGGAGACGACGAGGTCTTCACTCATCTCTTGGGCACTATGGAGTGAGAATTATAACACACTGTTGATCCTCAATTGTACTCCTGTGTCAGTCAGGGTTGCTGGGATGGCCAATGTCATCAGGGTAACACTGAGAAAGAGGGCAGCTGTGAGCCATTAATATAGCACTAGCACCCCATTCTTACATTAGAAGGGCAATGAGGGCTCTCACTTGATAAAGGGGACTTGAACAAGGCACTCACAGCACCCACCTCAGGGCATCACTTCTACAAGATATTGAGTATCTGTATCACTTGCATGCCTCCCACTTCCTAAAAGATCAAGAAACAAGCCAGGTGCCAGTGGCTCACGCCTGCAATCATAGCTACTCAAGAGACTAAGATCTGAGGATCACATTCAAAGCCAGCCCAGGCAGAAAAGTCCATGAGGCTTTTTTCTCCAAGCAACCACCAGGAAACCCGAAGTAGTGCTGTGGCTCAAGTGGTACAGCGCTAGCGACAGTGTCCAGGACCTGAGTTCAAGCCCCAGGACCAACACCCCCCCTCCCAAAAAAAAATGAAACACTGACACTCATTTTATAAATGTAATCTTTATAGGTAAGAAGTGTGATGTGCATAAAGTTATTGCATCCCTCTTTATAATAGCCAAAATCTGGAAATAACCACAATGTCCAGCAGTAGGGATTTATGAAACACATTATGGTATTGTGCATATGATTGAACATTCTGAAACCATAATAAATGAGAATGTACTCATGATTTATTTTACAGTGATTACAGACACATATTCTTAAATGAAATAACTGTACTGAACAACACATTGGCTACCCTACTGTTTGTATGAAAAGGGCGAGGGGGGTCAATTTTTTTGCCTTTATGTTTGTACTGTGTTTGAAAAGATTCACAAGAAATTCCTATTGCTGGCTTCTAGAAAAATGTCCTTGGTGATGACAGGATGGGAGACCAAGAGAGGACAATACAATGTCTTTTGTGCTTTTAGGTATTGTTTTAAGATAATGCTTCACTCAGACACTCTAGAAAAATACTTTTTATTACTTCAGCCCTAATAACGATCTGTTCTGCTAAGGTAAAGGAAGACAGTGTTGTGCTTATCTAAGAATGTGAGATGCTTTTGTCCTGGCCTCTCTGAGCAGTAGTAGTTCCTTAGTACCAACATCACAATAACAAACAACTCTGTTTTGGTGGTATCGTTTGGTTTTCTCTCAAGAGCTCCTTATTTGATCACTTAGCAGCCTATTTCAATTGATGGATTCATTTCCTAAGCTGTGTGAAGTTTCTGGTACTTAATTCTGACTGAATGTTTATTTTTCTTGTTCATAGGCCATGATTCAGGGAGGAAGTTCCAGGAACTTGTCAGAGATATTCTATGATGTGCCCCGTGTGCCAAGTGCAGGCATGTATTGCTCTGCAGAGAGGGACTTACTAAATGGACAGATAAGTAGTGCGTGATCAAATGCTATTTAAAGGAATGGCTGGACTATAGACAAGAATAATAACTAACCCCCTTGGAGAACTTAGTAACTTCCAGCCAGTATGCCCAAAGTCTTTTCTGTGTTTTTTACCTGACACATTGATTTTTAAATCTCTACAACAACTTTATGAAAGCTGGAGGGATGGTGTTAACTTTCTTCACTTAAAACAATTTAAAGTGTTATTATAAAGGTGATGTGCAGGGGTTACATAAGTCAGGTAAAGAGTACACTCCTTTTTAGACAATGTCATTACCCCCCATTCTCTCCCACTACTGTCTTCATTTTTATCCAAAGAAGTAGAAACCAAAAAACTTCTTAGAGACACCCAAGAAAACTATGCAAAGGAAGATACTCTTGGAAAAGGAACAGAAAGTCACAATGCCTATGTGCATCTGATCATACAAAGTAATATTTATCGAAATGAACTCCAAAAAATGGAAACAAAAGGGTTTTTTCTTTTCTACTGTTTTTATTTATTTTCATTTTGTCTTGTTTGCTTATATATATGATTTGGGAGTATAAGAGGAAGCACAGAAAGGAGGGACAAAAGATGAACAAATGCAGCAGTGGTACTCACTGAACACTATGTTAAAAATGAACTATAAAATTTGGGGTGGGATGAGAGGGAAAAATTGGAAGAGAGCAAGGGGAGGGGTGACATTGACCAAAAGGAAATGTACTCTGCCTTACTTATGTAACTATAACCCCTCTGTATTTAGCTTTTTCAAATAAAAAAATAATACTAAAAAAACACCCAGATTATATTGCTAATAAAAGAGAAAGCTGAGTTCAAGTGTGATGGGCCTAACCTCCAAACTCCCCAAACCCTTTATCATTCTGCTATTTGCAGCTACCTGGCTGACTACAAGAAGGAGTCGTTTGTGCTGCTCAGCCAACAGCTGATGCTATCCCTACCAGGGGGTCAACCAGAGGCCCAGACATGCCTCATGGACTTGGTCCCAGCACATGTATTTGCCAATCTATTCCATTCTTCAGCTGTAGGAGATACTCAAATAGAACGTGTTGGTCTGATGGCTCCTAAGAGATTTGTCACAATCAAAGCCTGAGGCCTATCCACCACAACAAGGCTGCTGAGGTGCAGAGTATGGAAGCCCAGAAGTGGAACTTCCAGTGGTAATAATAATAATGACATCCTGATGATGATTATGATGGCATTGCAGGCTCAGATCCATGCATCATTAGGAAGAGCAAAGGAAAGTGATCTTATATCCCTAAAGGAGTCACATAAGTTAAGTCAGCCTGGCTTTTGCCCCTACTCAGTGTCCTTGTCTCCTCAATTGCTGTAGGATATGCCTTTTCTCTGTGTGGCTCTGATCTGCCACAAAAGAAACCACCTTCATGACTGTTGAAGGGTAAAGTTCTGTGTCTAAGCCGACCACTGTGGCAGTTATTTTAATGGCAGTGAGACCAAGGGCTTCATCTTACTGAATGATCCTTAAAGAGGCTTGGTGATTAAACATTTCTTGTGGCAAGAGAGGCAAAATGAAGACCTTGTCAACTTTTCCCAGTCTCCCAGTGGTCAATATTTGCTGTAGAGGTGTTGTGATCTCCACATTCTAGAATGCTCATGAGTGGGCATTGAATGCAACTCTAGGAAGATGTAGGGAAGGGTGAGAAGTCAGATACAAGAAGAAGAGGGAGCCAGGTGCCAATGGCTTATGTCTGTAATCCTAGCTACTCAGGAGACCAAGATCTGAGGATCATGGTCTGAAGCTAGCTCAGACAAGAAAGTCCATGAGACTCTTATCTCTAATAAAGTACTCAGAAAAAGCCTGAAGTGGCACTGTGGCTCAAGTGGTAGACTGCTAGTCTTAAGCACAAAGAAGTTGACAGTGCGTAGTCCCTGAGTTCAAGCCCTCACTGTCAAGCTATATCTGTGTGAAGCCCACTAGAGCCTATCTATTCCAGCAACCTATGTTGGAATCAGATGAGACTGAGAGCAGATGAGTCCACTACTTGTGGAAGGTCTCTAATAGACTCCAAAATAGACTCTGTAGAGATACAAACACAAGGTCATTCCTTTAGTATATATGTATATATGGTACCTATGTTACTTCATCTCATTTACTCCAAAGAACAATTCTACCAGATAAATAGCTAAGTGTGAACAAACCAAGGTTTGGAGAGGTTAAAAAATCTACACAATGTGACACAGCTTGCAAATGTCAGGACACTAACCAGGTCTGACTCTGGAGCCTGGGTCCTGTCTACCACAGAACCCTTATCACTGTTTTAATCAGAAAAGGTAGAGACAGATGCTGCCTCCCCACCCCCACACCCTGAATCTTATAGAAAATACAGTAGCCCCTCATCTACTTCTCTACACAAGATGAAGCAGAACATCCTGACGGTCTCAGCAGAATGGAGCCAAAGACAGTTTGGAAACTGGTTTGAACTCATCTCTTGCACCCCCTCCACAGCAAAAGAGGGTAGACTGCAGCCCCCCAAAATCTTTAACCCATTTTGGCAGCTCAGGGTACTTCCTTTTATTCTATCTTCCCCAAGTAGAGACCTGTTGGTTGGTTTGAATTAAGATTGGGCGTACGTGCAAAGGGCCATTGGAAAGCGACCGTTAAGTAATCAGGAGGTTGGAGTAACTCATCAGGGGCTTCCCACAGCCTCTGAGAACGCTGGCTGGGTGGGGACAGGTGAGTTTCCAGGCCCCTGGGGAAGAGTGGCACAACTGCTGTCAGGCTAGTGACTGGAATTTTTCCATCAAGTCCTCTCTCAATGGCCACCTTAACACTATTAGGAAAAAGGGTGCAGTGTTTTTTTTTCTGGCTACTTCCTACTGAAAGGGGGCAGTATAGGGCTCCCTGCAGCACTGGGGGCTTGCATGAAAGAGGGGGTAGTGGGTTCTCTTAATTTCCATCTGTAACTTAAATTTCTTTTGATGCTTTCAAGTCCCACAGGTGGGTCCTTGATCTCAGTAACTAATGGAAATAAAGCTATGAACAGAAAAGAAAGAAAAAAACTCAAACAAAAGAGATTATTGCAAAGCAAAAGGCTGCTGGAAGAGTTGACAGCAGGACTGGCAGTCCCGGAGCTCCTGCTCTTCCCAGCGTCTCTCCTGTTCTCTGATGGAACATGTAGTGAGGGCTTTCTGGGAAGATGGGGCTCAAGGAAGAAGTAATCACTGTGGTCACTTTAGGGGAACAATCTGGTTCTTATCCTTACTCCTGGCCCAGGATGCAGCCTTATCACCATAAGGTATCGCCCTCATTTTAGAGGGTGGTCTGTCTTGCCAAGGCTCTTGTTCCTTAGGGATAGTTTCAGTCTTTTATTATAAATATTCTATCTGTTTTGTCCTTCTTGGAACTCAAAGTGTTTACCAGAAAGAGAGAGACTGGGAGGAAAATGAAACATTAAAATGGCAAAGAAGAACAAAATGGAGTTAACCAAGCTAGTGACCAAGACCTCTTTCCATAGCACTTACATCATATTAAGCATTATAAACAACCTAGAAATGGTTTAAAGTGTGTGTATGACATATGTGTGCCAGCTAGATGCAAGATCTTTTCAATTTTCTATAAGGGACTTGAGCATCAATGGATTTGGAGCAGTGTTTAAACTTCCATCCTGTCCCAGGAACTCCAGCTCATCTAGTTTCTCTCCCTTTCAACTTAGCATGGGAAGGAAACCTCCTTGGTTGTTTTTAATTTATTTATTTGTGGCAGAGTGGACTAAAGAGCTCGAATCATGGAAGTTTTATGATGTGTGCTGGGAGTTATTAAGCATAGATGTAAACAGTTTTCCCCATATGAAAAGTATAGGCACAGTTCCAAGAATGGAACTTTCCACAGCAAAGCATCATTTCCTTTCCAGTTACTCTAAAGGTCAAAGGCAGCTCTAAAGCACAATCCTATGTTCCTGATTGATACATGTCTGGCCACTTTCAGATCCCCCAACCTTTCACCAGGTGTGTGTGTGGGGGGGGGGTGAGGCCTTGTCTGTAAAAGTGCTAATATTATGTTTTCATTTTGCTTTTCATTAAAGTAGAAAACTAGACATTTTTCTTTTGATTAGCTCTTTGATCTGTCACAAATCAGTGATATTCAAGTTTAAGTTTTTTTTGTTTTTTTTTTTTGGTGGTACTGGGATTTGGATTTAGGGCCTTATGTTTGCTAGTCTAATGCTCTGCCACTTGAGTCATGCCTCCAGGCCTGCTTTTCACTGGTTATTTTGCAGATGGAGTTTAGCAACTTTTTTGTATGCCTTAGTTGGCCTCAGATCATGATACTCTTTATTTTAGCCTCCTAATGATATAGGGTTATAGGAATGAGACACTAACTCCCTGCTAGATATCTAATTCTTTTTTAAATGTACTTATTGTTATTGTAAAGATTATGAGAGGGGTTACAGTTACATAAGTTGGATAAAGAGTACAGTTTTTTGAACAATGTTACCCCTTCCCTTACTCAATCCCAGCTTTTCCCTCCTGTCCTCTCCCACAAATTGTATATTGAACAAATACAGCAGTGATACTCACTAGACACTATGTTGAAAATGAACTATAGATATCTAATTCTGGATAATTGAGATTCTGAATCTTTATGCCCTATATTTTAGCAAAGAAAAATTGCATTAAGCACTTTGGAAGGAAAGTCTTATGAAAATGTTTATAAAGTTTATTTTTATTTTCCTGCCTTCTATTTTTCTTTTGAAAAATGATGCCTTTTCAAATTCAGTTCACATTCGTCACAGGCTCTGCGAGGCATGTCACTGGGTTGGTTTCCGTGGTACTGCTGGAGTAATTATTCCTGTTTTGTCACAGGAAACACTCATTCCAGCCCAACATGCTCTCCAACGCTGTAACCACCTCAGTGTTTCAAAATAGATTAAGTATGACTGATCTTTGTATAAATCTGCTCTGTTCTAAATGGCATCCTAATGTACTGCTCAGTTTTACATCTGCTCATTTGTGAAGTTTCTGGGAAAGCGGCTGAGACACAGAGGATATGGGGGGACTTAATTCTGATATCCATTTTCTATTTTTGAAGAAGATCCAATAACACCGGACTCCAATTTTGCCTGCCACTCAAACAAAATAAGCCTGTGACTAGGGACTGAATTGCCTTGAAGATGATGGACCTTAGGAGTCAAGGAGAAAGGGCGGGCGCTGACAGCTGGCAGAGCACCAGATCCCCAAGGCTGGTCCTTAAGCAGTTGTGTGTACAGAATATTGTATCATGGGAAAGACACCATGCCATTCTTGCAATGGGGAACTTGAACTATTTCAGCAATGAGATAAGCCTGCACCCAGGAGGCACACGGAACCAGCACACAGGAGGTGACGGTTCTTGGACAATCTAGGAACACTCTCTTCCCACATCCCTGCATCCCTAACTAAGGCTCACATGGTGAAGGGATCTGAAAGTCATGAAGTCTAGAGATGATATTTTACATACAAAGCCACAGGCCCAGAGAGGAGGAAAGGCTGCCAACACTCAGCTCCATGTTAGCACAGCAGGGGCCATGTCACTCACAACTGTGCTCTCTTTCAGGAACGAGGGACACATGGCCAAGGCCAGGACAGAAATTCTGAGCTCCTACCTGGCGGCCTGCCACACCTTCCTCAAGCACTTTTCACTCTGTATACACCTAAGAAACCCAACAAGCCAGGAGAATGTTCTAGAGACATTTAAAAGAAATTCTAGGGAAAAGGCATGACTTAACCCACATCATCTATTTAAAGTCTTCGTGGTGATCCTCCTTAGTTTCTAGGTTCTGAGAATGCAGGTGTCCTGCCAGGCTGCCTGTGCCAGCTTTCTTCTCAAAAGCTGAGATTAACAGGGAATGATGGATGAGACCACGTGACACCTCCCCCCCCCCGCGGCCCCCCCAAGAGTGAGCATGCGCACAAGGAGGTGGGAGATGGGAATTCCCTGTTAAGTTTCTGGGTGCAACCTCCTACTTCTTTCTACAACCAAGGAGCTCCCCACGCTCAAGCTCCTGCAAACAGCTGCTCTGATCTCAGTCATGGTATTAACTGTGAAATGGCGTGGCATAATAGAAATGAACTTCCTGGGGAATATTTGTCTATGAGAAAATCACTTCCCTAGAAATTTTTAAACCCAAATCTTAATAGGGATTGTTGTTTCTGCTAAAAGAAAAAAGATGCATAAAAAACTAAAACATTATCTTACTCTCCCAGACAGAATCCTGTTAACTATTGGTATCTTATGGTTAAAGTCATATAACTTGCCTTTTATGAACTTTAACAAACTTCTATCTGTATCTTTCAAGATAAGACTAAAGGCATCATGGGCATCATTTTAATGTATGCATGATTATCTCTACTTCTAAATTCCTTGGCTGCTGTGTGCTTGGATCTTTCTGTGACCTTGCTGTCATAGGCAGCCTTAATAGAGAAGACACTGGAAATTAGCATGAGGTTGGTGACTCATTTTAAATTCTAGCAAAAGTTCAATGGCTGGATCCAAGTGGATGTTATATGGGAGTTCATTGTACTTTCAACCTTTATGCATATTTGAAAAGTTTTCATAAAAACATCGGAACTAATAGCATAGCGATGGATCTTCTGTTAATATTTTTTAATTTGATGCTGTAATTTTGCATTTAGAATATATTGGGAGAAAAAACAGGCATATCTTCGGGGATCCTAATACACATTTTTCCATTGGGCCCTGGGAGATCTGCTTCTATAACACGAGGACTGTGTGTTTCATTCAATCCACACCATCGCTGAATGATAATTGGCTCTGATTACCACTGGCTAGTTTATTTAAAAAAAACAAAAAAACAAAAAACAGTGTCTTGTGACAGAGATCACATGACTCTGGAATTGGCTCAGATGTCCGGGCCAGTTCAGTACATGAGGGTGGCACCAGATCCATGTGGGCCCGGTAAACTTGAAGCCCATTCCAGATCCAGGAAACAGGAGATGACCGGAAGGTTGGGAAAGAAGTAGAAAAGGTGGCAGAAGCCTTAGAAAAACAGAGAGGAACTTGATCCTGTCCAAGCTTTGAGAGAGGCCTAGTTCCAAAAGATTCAAAGGCATTAACTTCAGACACAAGGATCAATCTTTGAGACTCCACGATATGGGCTAAACAGGAAGGGAATGGTTATACAGAAGATCCAGGAAACAGGCGCAGTGTCCTGTCTGGGATTTTGCCAAACATTCTGCTCCACCATTGACCTAGAGCAACAGTTGACTCTGGTTAAAGCTTCTTCTTAGGGCATCAACCGATGGTCCCAGCAACCATCTCAACAGGTTGTGATGAAAGTTATCATCTGCTAAGTGCCTGCTGTGCACAGATCTTACCATATTCCTATTGAAACCAAAGTTTTCCTTTGGTTTTCAAAATAATGCCCTTTCCTGAAATAATAGAATTTAATTACCTTGGGAAGAATGAGTCATAGATCCACAACACTAGAAGAATCGGCACAGGGAAACAAATGGTATTTTGAAGTCTCCTTAGGTCTGTGGTCATATTTTAAAATGAAAGAAAGCTTCATTAGAAGTGAGCAGGGCTATCTGCAGGATATATCATATGTATTCCGAAGGGTTATCGCACACAATTTTGCATAAATAGCATATTTCACAGACATTTTTCTATGGTGTGGGCATTTCCCAGAGGCTGGGGGTAGGAGGATGTGTAGGGGAGAGTTGGAGGGGAGCTTTCAAAAGCATTCTTTAACCTTCTAATGAGTTTGAACTTTCAACCATGTGCATTTTTTAAATTTACTTATTGTCAAAGCAATGTACAGAGGGGTTACAGTTTCATATGTAAGGCAGTGGGTACATTTCTTATCCAACCATGTGCGTTTACATTTCTTCCATACTTAAAAACGAATTCAAGATCAAATAGAATCGAACTGTGTAAACAATGGAATTCTAACCTGGTATCAGAAAAATAACCATAGTGGAAAACCCTCCATCAACACCTTTCCCTCCCCAATGCCCTCTTTCAGGGCTGATCATCTTAAATCTTCGGCCAAGCACAAGGTCAGTGCTTACTGAATAATATGGGGGTGGGGATCGGAGTGGGGAAATGTATTCAAGAGCAGATGTGGGGGCATCTGGGAGAACGGATTAATCTGCCTGCCAATACTCCCGCCTGCATAGGGCACTGCCCGGGGCCAGAGCTAGATAGGCCCCGGCCCTGCTCAGAGCCATCGCTTCCATCCCTTTCTTCTGGACGGGAGCCAGGAATGGCACTGTCCAGGTTACCTTTGGGGCCTCCAGATTTAGGACTGAAGAGAAAAGTTAGGCTGAAATGGGTCAGTCTGGCAGCAAAGTCAGTTGGTCAAGACTAAGATGTCAGGAGTGGTCAAAGTGACCATTTCAGCCCCCTCTGTACATGCAGCAAGGCAAACAGCAGCCACACATGCTTTACAGGGTCTTTCTCAGCATGGTAGCCAATTTTGGAACATCAGCTGAGGTTCTGGCACTATGATAAGGTTTCCTATGTGGTCTATTTTTTTAACATTCTATTTTATTTTTATGATTTGTTTAATGCCCTTTTTTCATCATTGTTTTTATGTGGTAGCAAGGAATTGAACCCAGGGCCTCATGCATGCTAGGCAAGCACTCTACCACTAAACTACAATCCCAATCCCTTCCCACTCTCACTTTATCAAGGCAAAAGCTGAGGCTTAGAGTGAGCAAGGTTGCAATTTACCTGAAGTCATACAACTGGTAAGTATTCGCAATGGTATTGAAATCTGAGTGGTCTGGTTCTGGAGGCAGAAACTGTGCTAAGGATAGAGACAAGATTGTCACGACATTAACTACTCCTTACTTCTAACAAACATGCATTGCAAATGGAGGTAAGAAGACCAAAGAGAAGAAACACTGCTTCAAAGATGCTTGGCCTTCACGGCAAGATTGGAGAAGAGTTTGCTGACAGAGAAAAACTTAGCTGAGACTCACATATCTATATGAAAGTCTGGAGCTAGAAGAGTTAGAGAAAGAAGAGAGAGTGTGTCAGATAGGGGAATTGACATGTGCAAAGGTCCTATGGCAGAAGAGAGGGCATTTGAATTTGAGGAAAGACCAACATGGTTAGCTCAGGCTCCTTTGGGGGACAGGATATGCCAGTGACAGAGCCATGTAGAGGTCGTTGGTCATTGTCAAGGCACTGAGGATGTCTGGCAGGAAAGCCCCAGGCTTGCTACGGGTGGTCAAGTGTTGCTAGCTCCATACTTGCGCACATATTAGCATTGTTATTACTCTTTCAGAGCCAGGTTCATCCTTTCCAGAATTAAGCAACAATGCCCAGGTTGCACAAGGAATTTGGCTATGGTGGTCTTGAATCCTCTGTCCTCTGCAGGAGGAGGCCTCTCTCCCCATTCCCTCTCTCCTCCGTCTGCGGTGACTCACCATATTGGAGGTAGACAGCTAAAGTGTATTTGGCTAAGGCCAAGAGCACACTGTGTTTACAGGGTTTGTTGGCTTTTCCCATCCTGGTCTTTCAAAAGCAATTCAAATAAGAGATGAACCAGGTGCCAGGGTCCATTGATCTGTGTCTGTTAGAATTGAGGTGGTTGTCAGCTGTGTCCCTATTTGGCACTACCCTTCTCCTCTCTGCCAGAAAGGCACTGGAAAATGCCTGCTGCGTGGGTGACAGAAATCTGGCCGGCTGGCAGGCTTGCGCTCACTTTGTTTATCTGGGTCTCTGCATAGTGGCAAAACCTCCATCGACCACAGAATTGCTGCACTCAGTTTGTCCAACTGGGGAGTTTGAACTTGTTTGTGGGATTTTTTTTCTTCCTATGAGTATGAGATGATTATTCAATTAGTAATCAGGAGGTGATTGGTTATTCAGGAAAGTCCTACACTATCACATTACAGGGTCAGTCCTTGACCCTCAGAAAGAAAGGCAACACACTCGGAATGTTAAGAGATCCAAGTTAGGCACTGAAGCATGAAAAGAAGAGGATGTTAGTGGATGTTTCTGGACAATTCTACCTGAACTCTCTCTACAGACTCTCCTCTCTTTTCCTTTCATTTCCTCTCCTCTCCTCCTCCTCCTCCTCCTCCTCCTCCTCCTCCTCCTCCTCCTCCTCCTCCTCCTCCTCCTCCTCTTTCCTTTCTCCTCTCTCCCCCCTCTCTCTGTGCTGGTACTGGCACTCAAGCTCAAGGCCTGGGCACTGTTTTTGGCTTGTTCACTCAAGGTTGGCATTCTATCACTTGAGACATGCCTCCACTTCTGGCTTTTTGGTAGCCAATTGCAGATAAGAGTATCATGTGCTTTTTCTTCAAACCATGATCCTGAGAGCTCAGTCTCATGAGTAGCTAGGATGACAGGTGTGAGCCACCAGTACCTGGCACGAAGTGTATCTTTATGTACATTGAGCCAAAACACAGCAAAATATCTACTAGCAGCACTTGCTAATCACTTGGCATGACCCAGCTTTGCTGTACCAGAATTCTGGACCCCTGAAGAAGAGCATGCCAAAATGATCTGGGGTTCCCAGTGTTGACCATCCATTACCTCAGAAGGACCTCCACAAAGCATGATAGGAGCAGAATAAAAGCCAGTCCCATTTTGTCTGGGAAGGTCAGCACAAGCCTCAGAGGCCATCTGATCTTCACATACAACTTCAAAGGGACCTTGCTTGACACTCCCACTTGAAAGAGAATTGGTTTCTAACATGTGATGGTTTAAGATTCCCTTTCTTTGCTTCTATCAATGTTGTCCTGCTGGATGTCCTTACCAGAGAGTCTTCAACCTGGGCTGCTGACTTAATAGTAATAGTTAACATTTATTTAGTTCTAACCAGGAGCCAGCCTCTACTTTAAGTACATGGCATCTCATTAGAATGAACACACAAAGTAATTGTCATTTCTGTCCACTTTATAGAAAAGATATCTGAGACTAGGAGGGATTTGTGCATTGTCCAAAGTTAGGGAACAAGTGAGGGGACAAAATGGATAATCTGTTGGTCAAAACATGCCTCTAAACCAGGGATCAACAAATTTTGGCCCACTGTTTGAGTTTTGTAAATCAAGTTTTATTGGAACAACATTTTGCCCATTTGTTTGCTATTGTCTGTGGCTATACTTACACTGCAGAGACAGGTGGAAGGTGGGAAGATGGCCTCAGAGCTCATAAAAGCCTAAAATATTTCCTGTCTGAACCTTTGCAGAAGAGTTGTCTCTATTCCTGATCTTGATCATGAGACCAAGCAACCTCCTTTCCAATGAAATTGGCGTCTCCCAGAGGTCCCGGGCTGGCTCATTCACCCATGCCATTCCTCAGCCCCTAACCTGGAAGATGCCTTTACTGATGGCTACACTTCAATAAAGAGTAACTGCTTCCTCGATGAAATGCCTGTAGTCTGCCTTTAAATAATCCTAGTCCTCCTTCTAAAAACATAAAAATCCGGGGTGGGGGGAATGATGCTTTCCGCAACTTCTTTTAAACCAGACAAATCCCACAGGAAAGACTGATGGCCTTAATAGTGTAACAAAGGACAACTCTAAATTAAAGTGCATGCTACCTCTGTAGCAATCTCTCTTTAAAAAAATGTATGAGGCCCTTGAGTAGCTGTTACAGTAAGCTGCCTGGAAAAAAAATACATATATATCTTCCACCACTTTGGAAACTGGAAAGTACACATAAGCAAAACCTCAAGGAGACAAGAATAAATAAGAGAAGCCTGCACTAAGTCCCTGGCGTCTGCAGGCAGCCCTGGAAGGACAAGGAAGGACTGGGGGGTAGCCAAGGTGGCCCTCCATCTCCAGCAGTGGGGAGGAGATATGTTGGTGGTGGGAAGCTGGGTTACCAAGGTGACGATTGTCTGCAGGAAGAACAAGGGCATTGGAGCTTTGGGATCCATTTCCTGGTGACTTTCTGCCTGTGTGGACTGCCCCAGAACCTGAGTGAGCACCGAGAGTGAGTGTGCATCAGAGAATGTATGTGGACCTAAGTTATGGTACTCACTCTGCCTTTACTGGCTACAGTGTCTTGTGTGACTAGGTTCATAGCTCTGTTGAGGCAGAGACTGTACCTTCCCTAGCCTTCCATTCCCAGGACCTAGGAGACAGTAGGTACTCAGTGGTGAATGGACAAATCTCTTTAAATGTTGGGTGTTAGTGTAAATGTTAAATAAGGACAATGAACATCAAGCCCAAGAAATTAGCAAAGTGCTTGGTAAGTAAAAATGATGAGACATAGGAATATTTTAGTAAAGTAAGATTAGCTTTTCATGTCTCTGTTTCCTTGATGTTAAAATAATAACCACAATTCTTACAAGAAACATTTACTTTTTAATTTTTGCATCTTACAAGCTTGCATTTATTTAATAAACAGACAAACAGATGTAAATATAAAAAAATAATAATAACCACAAATGCTGGACAGGGCCAGATGTTTGTAAGAAATCAAGTAGACCGGGAATGAGAGTAATTTTCCCTCTCACAGAAATTTTTTTACCTATCTCCATTACAACACTCTTTTCCTCTTGTGGAACTTGAACTCAAGGCCTGATACTCTCGCTTGGATTTTTCTGTTCAAGGATGGCACTATACCACTTGAGCCATGCTTCCACTTTTGGCTTTTTTACTGGCTATTTTGAGATAGGTCTTGTGGGTCTGTTTACTCAGGCTGGCTTTGCACTGTGATCCTCACATCTTAGCCTCTTGAGTAGCTAGAATTCTAGGTATAAGTCACCAGCACCCAGCTATTATGACATTTTTATATTGCAAGGCCATGACCTGTTTCCAATTGCTCAGCACAGTAGCTAAAAAATAAAATAATAAAAAATGTGCTCAGGAAACAAATGCATGCTCGGTTCGATATAGAGCAGCAGCAGCAGCATGGAAAATGACATGATACAAAGACAACTTTCAATGTTGAATGTAATGAACAGTCTAAATAATGCCATTGAACAACTTTATAATCAAGAAGCAAGTGGTTTACAAGTGCCATATTGTATGCCAGTGCTTACACTGAGTAATATTCTGCTGTCCTTGCTCATTTCTGGGGGTTTTCCTATCTGCAGAGTCAGCATTTCAGATTGAGGTATCTTCCAGATTTTGTTTCTGATCTTTTCTAAAGTGGAAAATAATGTTTGCTTTTTGTCCAGGATTCTTAAAACTTCAATGTCAGTTCAATCCTTTGTTTGTTTCTTCCAAACTTCTTCCACACACTCAATTACATTTCTGTACTGATTCTCTGGATCCTAAATAAAGGAGATTCCTTGCCATAAAAACAAACAAACAAAACTCTAAAACAAACAACAACAAAAAACTACGATGTGCCTTTCATCATTCCAACATCACCCTCAGCTTCCTTTTCAAATCAGATAAGCTAGTTTTATGAGCAAAATATCTGTAGAACCTTTATGGAACTCAAGATGCAACTAAACTTAAGTAATAAATAAATAAGCAAGCAAACAAACAAATGAAATTAAGCTAATTCAACCTTTTGCATTTGTAAGTTTTGCCAGGCTCAAGACAGAGCTCAAGGGTAGAGTATTGGCTTTGTACCTGCAAGTTCCTGGATTCAATCCCTAGCATCACCCACAAAAATTAAAGTTTGCCCCAAGTGAAGAACATTTAGCTACAACAAAATGTAGACCTAGTGAGGAGAAGACTGAAACCATGCCTAGGCTTAAAACAATAGACATGCACAGCAGAGCCAGGGAGGTGCCAAGCCTTTGCTTCCGGCCTCACTGGTGACAGGGGTGGCCACCAATCATCCTAGACCAATCTTTTTCTATGTGACATGAAGTCAATAACTCCTACATAGTCATGAGCAAGTCCTCTTGTGTTCTTGGCAGCTTCAGCCTCTCTCAGCTTCTGGAAGCATCTCTCCCATACGAGAGAGCCAACAGCCAGGCTACTGGGAAAACTCAAAGGTCATCATTAACAAAGCTAGCATATAATTGCTTATAACCCACCCTGTACCTGCTGGCCACACACATGAGTGATAACTGTAAAAATTCAAGAAAAGTTGGAATATGACAATGTATAATGCATGGGCTCTGCTATGGACTGAGTTTTGTTGTTCCCACTCCCCAAATCTAAATGCTGGGATTCTAACCCCCAGGGTGATAGAAGGTTGGAGGCAGAGTCTTTTGAGAGGTGATGAGGCCCTGAGATGAGACCATGACCTTATAAAAGAGGCCCCAGAGACCTTTGTGTCCCCTTCCAAGTGAGGACTTACCAAGAAGATACTATCTTCCAACCAGTCCCAGAGCCTCTAGAACTGTGAGAGAAGGACTCTAGTTGCTTATGACACTCGGTTATGGTAGCCCAAAGGGCTAAATGCAGTTTACATGAATGCCCTTAAGAATCAATTTGCTTTGCATGTTGTTATACAATCCAATTCACTCACTGATTTGGTTTGCACACTTTCAGTTATGTCTTTGGGATCTTCCTATCGAGTGCAATGAAGTCATAAATTTAACTTGCTCTATGGGTGGGGGTGGGGGAAAATGCCATAATTCTAAAATTCATCTCCCATTGTATAATAGACCAGCCCAAAGTTTAGTAGACTCAAACAATAATTTTCATTATTTCTCAAATATTTATTACAGGTTGAATGATACTTCTGAGCTGGGCTGGCTTGATGACCTAACATAGCTTTAGTTGGTGTCTTGAGATCTCAGCTGGCAAAGGATGCTGGGGCAGCTGGAGCCTGTGGAGGATAAACAAAGCTGGGCATTAGTTAAAAGCAGTGACACATTTTATTCAGTAACTCCTGCAGCCAGAGACAAGCTGAGCTTCTACTTTGCATAGGGGTGACTGAGCAATTTAGAAAGGAAATGAGACTCAGGACAGAGCTGAGTGAAGGAGGTGACAAATCACAGGAAGCGCATAGGAGAGCTGGTTAATGGTCAGTGGCAATGTAACTAGGCCATTCCCCCTATGTGTTAGGCTCAGTATTCCTCATAGTGAATGGGCAGCATGGGCCCTGCCCTATTGCTCCCACTCCTCTCAATTCAACCGAGTGGCTTTAGATTGTAGGAGACAAATGTGCCTCAAGAAGACAGAGAAAGGGTTCACATTTGTAATGTGGGCTCCCCACATTTTTTTTTAAAAGAAATGCTTTGAGAAAGTGAAGTGGGTGGGGGGTTGGACACTGGTTACACTCTGGAACCCACGGCAGATTCTTTTGGTTGTCTTGTGTTTGTCCAGGCAGGTTGTGAAGGAGGCGGTAGGAGCATCTATAGGCCATGCTAGGATTTGGTCACGTCTCCCCTTGCAGGGATCTGAACCCATTGTTTGCAGTTCTCAAGCCTTTGTCGTAGGACAGAGAGAAAGCAAGCTGTGCACGGCACATTTCTAAAGCTCTGCTTGCTTCTTTTTCACTATCATCTCATTGATCAGAACATGAGATGGTCAAGCCTAGATTCAGTGAGGGGAAAAACAGATTCCATTGTGGGACCAGAGGAGCCAGGCTACTGCAATGGAAATGAAGCCACTACCACCGTCATTACAAACTATCTACTGAAAATTCCAGCTTCCCACCAACCTACCTTATTCCTAGAAATATAAAGTAATCATATGACTATCTCAGCTTAAAGCTTAATGTATTCTGGTCATTTATACAGTTCACTTTGGTAGGTAGAGTCTCTCTGAAATAAATTTGCTCTTAGATATTTTCTGTTCTTCTTATTTCACTGAGATAGTATCTGAGGGTAAGGCTGTAGCTGAGAGAAGTGTATCCAAGCTGCTATGTATGGTTGGTCCATTTGTGTCTTAAATGTGCAATGATTTGATCAGAGTGGTCCTTCATCCAAGCCCACGATCTGTGTGTCACATGATACCGATGCTGCAGCTGTACTAGCAGGAGAAGGGACCACTCTTTCCAACTCATCAGCCCAGGGAGGTAGCCATTGCCTACTTCTGATATGCATCACCATCCTAGATATGCTAGCACCGCCCTGGGCACAGTGTTTGCTACCTCCTTTAGCCTCTGGTGGTGTTTTTTAGTTAACCAATCATGTCTGGCTTGTGCATTGGGGCCTGTGGCCAGACTCCCCACTATCCATTAACCCTCCACTTACACTTACTGTCTGAATCAGCTTCTCTTCTGTCTGTGATCCCCAACTGGAACCTTCCTATGGATCTACTCAGTGGTATTCCCTGAAGAGTTACTGAACTCTGCCATCATGACTAATTTCTTCAGATATTTCTAGGGCCTTTCCAGGTCACAGATCACAAGATGTCATTCATTCTGTGCTTTCAGGTTGATGTAGCTTTTCCCTAGACTGGTCAGGGAAGCAAGTAATTCTTCCCAGAGTTCCATAAAAGCAATTTTTCCCCACCTTAGGTGTTCCACTCAGTATCTCTCCCACTCCCTAGGCGAGAGGTCAGAGAGGGGAAATCAGGGATCCAGGGTTCTCATCTTCTCCCTATAATCCCAGGCTTCCTCTGTGCCAGGAAGAGCATTTCCCTCTATTCTATAAACAAATCGATCTGCTACATGAGTCATTTGATTTTCTTCTTTAATACACTAAAAGAATGGCTGAATTTCTAGATATGGGAACTTATTTCTCAACAAAATAGCCTGACTTAGAGTAGTGTGTGTGTGTGTGTGTGTGTGTGTGTGTGTGTGTGTGTGTGTGTGTGTTTACATAATTATTCTTTGTGCCCCATGATGACCAGGACGAAGAAGGGACTAATTAACTCAGAGAGATACCCATTGTCTACTTCTGATGTGCACAAAGATGCTTTATGTGCTATCAAATAAAAGTCACTGTTACTTTCTTTTGATTTCCAATCACCTTTCTCCCCTTTCTCCTCCCTGCCTATTCCTTCTCCTCCTCATCATTGCCATCTTGACCACACACTTCCTCCTCCTCTTTTATCTTCCTCTGAAGCAATGACTTCTTTTGACCACCTTGCTCCTAGAGGCAGATGGGGTTCCCGAAGGCGGGGTCCAGTGACAACAGCAGAAGCATTGCCCTAGAACTTGGAAAGACAAATTCTCAGACCTGACCAGACCTACTGATTTAGAATCAATGAAATGGGGTCCAGAAATCTGCATTGTTGTTTGCTGGTTTGTTTTTTAAACTATCCTAAGAGATTTGGGTGGCTACTAAAGGTTGAGAAGCACTAGACCTGGATCTGCAACTTGTATTATACTTGAAAACGCATTTCAAAGCTTTTATGATTTCCCCATGGAAGATTCTGGCTCATTTGGAATGAGGTCACTACAGTAGTAAGTAAGCCATCCTCTTAATTAATGTACCATTTCTCAAAAATTGCTCTCCAATGGCAAATGCAATAAATGAAGCTCTCTCTCATTCTTCTGTGTAACAGTCTCACTCAGGGCAAAGGAGATGTGGGGAAAAGGAGGTCAGACATAACCAAGTGGATTTCTGATCTTAAGAGACAAGATGCAACTCCCAAAATTCGCCTTCCTACTTAATCTTTTCTTCTCTTTTGGAAGTGAGGTCTTCTTATGTTGCCCAGATTAACTTTAAGCTCCTGGGCTTAATTGGTCCTCCTCCTACATGTTTATTTCAAATACTGAAAAGGAACAGGTGGTTACTGGGTAATGGAACCCTATCAGAGCTTTGAGGAAAACTATGGAAAGGCCTCCAACCTAAAGGGAAACAGCTGAGCCAATGCATAGCCCAGAATCTGACATTTTTCTAAGTTGAAAAAAATATATCTCCAAACATTTTTTACAAGTGGGTATCTATTCAACACAGTGGGTTAAGTACATACAACACATGTAGATCCACATCACCCTTTCCACCATTCCCCCTTGAGTTACCTGCAAGTCCAGATCCAGCCAGGGACTGAGTTCAAGTACAGCACGGAGCTAACAGGGCAGCGGGGGGTCTAGTGTCTATGCAGATGGCAGAGTGTGGAGAGGGTGAGGGAGTGACACCACTCAGGAAAGGACTGGCAACCCCAGGTGACAGGGCAAAGTCAGAATTCAGGTGGGAGCAACAAAGAGAGAACCCCACCCAGTTGGACACACCAGCAGAAGTCAAGGTCCACTGCGGGAAACCAGAGTCCAAACAAGAGCTCCAGGGTGGGAAAGCAGAGCAGTCAGGAGGGAGCTTGGAAATGTGGTGAGGGGATGAGGACCCGTCAGCCAGAGTGCAGACCAGGCCAGACACAGTGCGGTCTTCCCATCCCTACTAATGGGCATGGTGGTCTCAAGCAAACCTCCTGGAGCTCTGGCAGTATGCCCAGCCCCTAACATGGTGGCATTCTAAGTTGGTTTGTGTTTCTGTTTGTTTGCTTCTGTTTTTTCAGTAGGCTCTGCTGCCACTGCCGACTCCTCTATCTCACTATAAGAAGCTTAGGGACTCGAAGCTCTTTAGCTCTTTAGTGCTCCCTGCCAATGCCAAGCAGAGGGCCGAATGCCAAAGTAGGTCAAGTTGGGGGGAACCTGCTTTCCCTTCCAGAGGATCTCTCTAGAAATGTTCACCTCTGAGACCAAGGATACAGGAAGCTCCTGCTTGCCCAGGAGTGGTGGGAAGAGCCCACAGAATCGAGGTTTTGCTTCCTGCACTGCAGGGCATGGGGGTTCTGTTGTGGCTTGTTAAAGGGGGTGGCCTTGGGCAGGACATGGTCTGAATTGCACTAAGGGGTGATGGTAATCCTTGTGCTAGCCTGAAAGTGCCGAAAGTTCTAGCAAATGCTGTTACCCTCCCATTCCCATCAACAGCCACAGGATATTGTGAAAGCAGAGAAACACTGTTGTAGGTAATATATAGGAAGGCCAGGCACGAGTGGCTCACACCTGTAATCCTAGCTGCTCAGGAGGCTGAGATCTGAGGATCACAGTTCAAAGCCAACTTGGGCAGAAAAGTCCCTGTGAGACTCTTATCTCTAATTAGCCACTCACAGCACCAGAATTGGTGCTGTGGCTCAATTGATAGAGCGCTAGCCTTTAGTACAGAGAGGCTCAGGGACAGCGCCCAGGCCCTGAGTTCAAGCCTCACAACTGACATATATATATATATATATATGCACATATATATACCTATATATGTATATATAAGTATATATGTATATACATATATAGGTATATATATATGTATATGTATATCATGGTAGGTTAATTGCAACACAGGCGGATCCATGTCACCCTTCCCATCATTCTTCCCCATCTGACCCATCCCCTCAAGTTAACTGCAAGTATACATGCACACACACACACAGACACACACACACACACACACACACACACACACGAAAAGTAAAAAGTCCCCACTTCTAAGTGCCAGACCCTATCTGAAAAATAACTAAAGCAAAGGGGCTAGAGTTGTGGCTCAGGTAGTATATAAGGGGCCCAAAGCTCAAGTCCCAAATACCCATACCACAAGAAAAAGGAAGGAAGGGAAAGAAGGAAAGGGAAGGGAAGGAAGGGGAGGGAGGGGGGAAGGAAGGAAAGAAGATAGGAAAGGAGAGAGGGAAGAAGGAAAGAAGGAAGGAACCACATCTAAATATTACTTCCAAGTCCCCTCACAGATGAAGGACACAAGGCCGTGTACTAGATGAGGGAGTGCCCACCCATAGCGGGCTGTACATGCCCCCCCTAATAACATTATGGTAAGCAGGCCAGTAAGTAATGCCAAGAGAGTGCAAAGCAGACAGCTCTGGTTTTCTACATCACATGTCTATTTCATACTTTTGTTTAGCTTTTTGAGGACTCTAGACTGTGTAAGCAAAATCTCAGCGCTACTGACCAGTTAGATTAACATTTTAAGGAAAAGGAAGACATTTATTTCTGGAGAAAAAAGTATTCAAACCAGTTCCTTGATATATTAAGAAAACAACCATTAAAAAATTAAAAATTTTCCTAATCAGCTCTCTCAATGTTTGAGACATGTGTCATTATGTTTAATGTACTAGGTGAATTTCCTTTGGGATACCCCATGTGGTCACTATATATGATTTTGGTACACTGGATATTGTACATATGCTTAGCTGAACTAGGGAAGGGAAAGAAAAATGAGGGAGGGTGTAACAAATATGACAAGAAATGTACTTACTACCTTATTATGTAACTGTAATCTCTCAGTGTATCACCTTGACAATAAAATTTAATAAATTAAAAAAAGAACATATGACAACTACCAAAGTCACCTTTACTTAAAAAACGTAAGCCCTCACACAGTGGAATGTTGTGTTGTCGTTTATAGAGACACTAGTGTATTTGTGTGCATGGGGAAAGACTCTCCTCAATATTATTTAATAAAAAGAAAATTATAAAATACTGATACAATGCATAAACCTTTTGGGACAAAAGGGGATAATATAAACTTGTTATGTTAATTTCTTGCATGTTAATTAGGCAAGTGGGATTTTGGAGCATTTTTATTTGGCTTTGTTGTTCAAATTTTTTTTTGAAGTAAATGTCTTTTTTGAAGAGTTAAAAAAATTTTTTTTTTTTTTTTTGCCAGTCCTGGGCCTTGGACTCAGGGCCTGAGCACTGTCCCTGGCTTCTTCCCGCTCAAGGCTAGCACTCTGCCACTTGAGCCACAGCGCCGCTTCTGGCCGTTTTCTGTATATGTGGTGCTGGGGAACCGAACCTAGGGACTCGTGTATCCAAGGCAGGCACTCTTGCCACTAGGCTATATCCCCAGCCCCCAAAAAATTCTTAATAGAGACAACATCAGAGAAAAGGCCTCTGTGGGAGAATTTTCCAGAACAATGGCACTGTCCCGAATTGCTTCACAAACCAAATCTCAACAATTTGTGAGCATTTAAAGGTGCAAAACCTATTTGTGAAATAACAGAAATATTTTCTGCGGTTGGTCAAAAGCATCAAGACTCCCAAGAAGCAAGTGAGGAGAAAGCCTGCCTTGTTAGAGAACTCAGAACACTCAGAAATGTCAATAAGAAGGCAAAGGATGGGGTGCCTGGCGGCCAAGAGCCAGATCTGTTCCTTGTCACTGCCTGGAGACAGCAGCCACTGAGCTCTGGCACTTGTCCTGAGAAAAGGTTTCCATCTTGCTGCTCTGTTGGTGTTTTGGTGCATCTCCCCTGCATTGATTTTTTGTGTTGTTTTGTTTTTATGCCAGTTCTAGGGCTTGAACTTAGGGTTTGGGTGCTGTCCCTGAGCTTTTTTGTTCAAGGCTATCACTCTAGCACTTGAGCCATAGCTACACTTCTGGTTTTGGAATTTTGGGGTTTTTTTGGTAGTGAATTGAAGATAAAAATCTCACAGACTTTCTTGCCCACACTGGCTTTGAACCACAATCTTCAGTTCTCAGCCTGCTAGGTAGTTAGGATTACTGGCATGAGCCGCTGGTGCCTGGCTACTCAGATTGTGTGAGCGTCCTACGAGATGTTGCCACAGGTGGGCAGACAGAAGCAGCAGTGGGGTGGTTGAGGAGACAGGAATGGGTGTTGGGCTAATCACAAATGGCCCCCTCTTTGCCTCTTGTAGTCTATAAAGGGCAAGATGGCATTTGCTTCTCATTCTACACTCAGGGACCACAGAAATATATTTAATTTTAAAAATTAATTTGAAAAGACTTGGTAAACTGTTGAGTACAAATGCCCAGAACTACCTTGAATATGGTCGACAAAGTTTTTAGGATTAAATAGTTCACAAAAAGTATTTAGCATAAGGCCTAACGTATTATTTCATATGATAAGCGTTAGCTGCTTATAATTTCAAACTGTATTTTTCCTTCCAATTAACATTAAATACATGTGCTGCTTTTTCCAACTCCTGCTTATTTTGAATAGTTATAATGTTTAGTTTGATCGGTTCTTGCCCCATGCAGAGTGAAAGAGTTCCCAATCAGAATTCAATTCAATTGTGTGTGCATGTGACTAGGAAAATGTGAGCTGGCTCTCAAAGTGATTCTGACATGCACCGGAAACCTTTGAGGGTCGATTTGCATGCTTTTACCTCTAGAAATTTCCACAGCTATATTTTTCCTTGTTTTGTTTCTAGATTTGGGGGTTCTTTGTTTTGTTTTTGCTTTTAGCTTACAGTGGTACATTGCCACACACATTTACAATGTATCCCAATCAATCTCATCCCCTCTATCACTGACCCTGCCCCCTTCTCCTTCCATTAGTGTCTTTATCGTGGTTGTATCCACAGGTCTTGGAGAAAGTTAGTCCTGAGAAATTTGCTTCAGAAAACCACGGTGGCTGATGGTCTTCTTTCTCCTGACTATTGAATGATGTAAGGATAAAATTTCTAAGGATGACCAACCAGGATGGGCCAAAAAAAAGAGATGAGCAGTTCCTAGCAATAATAGCCCACTCCAAATGACAGCTTAGGCAAGGGATGGTAATGTTTACTGTCTGCGCTGAGGTCTCTTGTGAAAAACATCTCTCCTCATTCTTCCTCCTGTGGAGCAGTCATCTTGTGGCCTGAGTGGTGGGTCCAGAGTTCTCTCCCATGTGGAGCAGTTATTCAAGTTCAAGCAGGCTGAGCCAGAGCCTTATGCTTGACTTTATTATTATTATTATTTTTTTTTTTTTACCAGTCCTGGGGCTTGGACTCAGGGCCTGAGCACTGTCCCTGGCTTCTTTTTGCTCAAGGCTAGCACTCTGCCACTTGAGCCACAGTGCCACTTCTGGCCATTTTCTGTATGTGTGGTGCTGGGGAATTGAACCCAGGGCTTCATGTATACAAGGCAAGCACTCTTGCCACTAGGCCATATCCCCAGCCCACACTTGACTTTTAATGGTACTAGTAAGAGAAAGTCCTTCCTTCTTTCATCAGAATTGTTCACAGTGAGACTTCTATAAGCCAGAAGTGTCTGATGGCTGTCTTTGCCTTTACAAAGAGTGATGGGGAAAAAAGTCTTCCTAAGAAGGAGGCTAAAATGAAGCAAAGAGAAGCAAAGACAGTTCACCAAGAGTGCCTTATTAGGCTCTGAGTATACCCCTTCCAGAAGCAAGTTGTGCCTTGTTTTCACAATTATGTGAGGTGATACAAGTAAGGCTGAGGGGCTGGCATGCCAGTGCATGCCTGTATTCCTAGGAGTACATGAGACGAAGAGATGGGAGAATCGCCCTGTGAGCCATCCTATGCAGAAGTTAGCAAGATTTCATCTCAAAAAAACAAAAGGCTGGGAATATGGCCTAGTGGCAAAGTGCTCGCCTTACATACATGAAGCCCTGGGTTTGATTCCTTAGCACCACATATATAGAAAAAGCCAGAAGTGGCGCTGTGGCTCAAGTGGTAGAGTGCTAACACTGAGCTAAAAGAAGCCAGGGACAGTGCTCAGGCCCTGAGTTCAAGCCCCAGGACTGTCAACAAAACAAAACAAAACAAAAAAACAAGCTGGGCAGGGTGGTACCTGTCAAACATGCTTGTGGTCCCAGGCATTTGGGAGATGGAGGTAGGAGGACCACTGCTCTGGGGAAGGTGTTCAAGACCCTATCTGAAACTTGACTGGAACCACAAGGTCAGCACTAAATTTTTGCCTACCACTTTACCTTGTTAAGTATTGTAGCTAAATTGCTAACATTAGCAGCAGAATAGATAACAGTAATGCTATGTTTTAAGAAAGAAAAGCAGAAAGCAGTGGTATTCTAATAAAGTTATGGCATCTGTCCTAATTAGTTTCGTAAATACATTCACTCTTTAATGGTTCTGAAACAAGTTTTTAATTTTTAAATTTTTTGAAAACTTGCTAATAACCTTTTGTTCAGAATTTAGCAGATGGTTTAATGCTATAGATCAACTACATAATGAAAGATGCTTGAAATGCTTTGCTATTTCAGACAAATCAAATTAAATCAAACTAGAAGAGAACCTTAGTCCTTTCTGGCTTTGTCTATATATGTTAATTTAGTGATGTCTTGGTGAACTGTGAGCCAACGGGATCGATTTTTCTAATCCTTAAAGACCTTCCTACAGCGTCAGAGCTGTTGGTATTTTGAAAAAGGTTAATAAGTAGAAGCATTCATATATTCCTTTGTTTCTGAAAAAAAAAAAAAAAAAGCTTTTTACCTACCAGTCCCAGGGCTTGAACACAAGGCACTGACCCTAAGCCTCTTTGTGCTCAAGGCTAGGTGCTCCACCAGTGCCACAGAGCCACTTCCAGCTTTGTCTAAGTGGTTTATTGGAGATAAGTCTCACCTACGTTTTTGCCAGGCTGACTTCGAACTGCAATCCTCAGATCTCAGCCTCCTGAGCAGCTAAAATTACAGGTGTCAGCCACCAGTGCTCAGCTCCTTTTTGAAAAATGTTATAGAAATAAATTAATAAGTCCTTTTAAAGAAGAAGAAGGAAAAGGAGGAGGAGAAGGAGGAGGAAAGGAGGGGGAGAAGCAGCAGCTGGTAGCTTATGACTGTATTCTTAGCTATTCAGGAGGCTGAGATGTAAGGATTGTGGTTCAAAGCCAGCCCAGGCAAGAAAGCTCCTGAGACTCTTATCTCTAATTAACCACCAGAAAACCAGAAGTAGAGCTGTGTCTCAAAGTGGTAGAGCACTAGCCTTGAGCAAAAGAGCTCAGGGACAGTGCTTGGGCCCTGAGTTCAAAGCCCTTGATCAACCGAGGAGGAAGAGGTCTGTGTTCACCTGTCATTTGACATGTGCAAAGTTTGCAGAACATTATTTATTAGTTTCCTTCTTTGTCCCAACTACTGTACTGCGCTCTATCTAATTTTCCTTCTACCTTGAAGCAAATGAAACAAAGTCTTCCCAAGTCGTGAATTCCCTTGTGAGGACCCATGGACCTAGAAATCTCATTCAACCCAACCTACAGGTATTCAGCACACCTTAAAATATCAAATGGTTCTTCTTATCAGCACCATTGGGTTTTTTTGTTTAACCAAAAAAGACTATCACCTCTGAGATTGCTCTTTGCACCATGATGCTTCTCTATCCAGGTATTGTGTGGTTCTTTCGAGAATGAATCCCTGACCTCATGTTTGGGTGTGGAGTTCTCTGAAGAGCCATCTCTATTAGTTTTCTAAGCTGCTATAATCAATGATCATAAACAAGGTGACTTAAGACAATAGGGAGTTAGTATCTCACAGCCCTGGGGGCTAAAAGTCTGTTATCAAGGTGTCTGCAGGGCCACATTCTGAAAGCTTAGGGGAAGAAGCAACAAAAAAATAACATACAAAGAAAGAGCAGTGAAAGGGGTGGGTTGGACCAAAGTGTATTTTATATGTGTATGGAAAGATCACAGTGAAACCCCTTTGGTACAACTAAGTTGCACCACTAGAAAAAAAATAGCCAGTGAGACCAGGAAAAGAATGAAGGGATCAGCGCCCAGGAGAAGAAGCTCCTTACCTCTCTCAGAGGTCATCCCTTGGGGAAACAAGAATGTGTCCTCTTAAACACAGGCATTTGAGCCACATAGACTTGTAAATACAAGAGCACATTCTATGCTTTGGAATGTTCTAACATGAAAACCAATATCCAAGAATGGACTATTCTGTTTTTCAAGTAGCCACCCTTTCTGAGTAACGAGCCTAAAGCCCAGACTTATGCTTCAGGACTAAAGGCAGATGAAAATGGTATCATTGATTTTCTCACCATATCATTCCTGTTGTATTCACAGATTGCTCAACATGACTCTGCCATAAAGAATACTGAGACCCATAAGACATGGTTTCATGTGCTGGCGAGAACTAGCAAACAGAACAAGAATGGCATTGAGGGTAGAGATGAAGACAGAGCTTGCTGGCTGCCAGCTATAGAATAACTGAGAAAGTGTGCCAGGCCCTCTCCTTCCCAAATAAAGCGACGGAGGCCCACAGGGCTATAAGAATGCCTATGATCTATGGTGGCCCAAAGGAAAGTTCTGGATGGTTGTGATCTGAAGGATGGTCTCTTTTTTATTGTTGTTTGTTTGTCTCCTTTGCTTAAAAGTCTTGTTTTCATAGTTCTTCTAGATGCCTCAAGCTGCCACTTGTTTTGATCATGGTATGATCAGAGTAGATAGAGTCAGGATAGAAAGAGCTGGGTGAAACCAGAAAACAATCAGTACTAAGTACCATTCATCAAGCACTCACTACTTGCTTCCTTTACCCCCTCACAATCGCCCTGGTGGAGCACAGGTGGCTTCTGGCTCGCTACCGCTTCCCAATGTCCATTTCTTGCCCATTCTACTGCTAAAAGAAAAATCTTTAAACAAGTTTTAACAGAGTTTATTTGAACCAAGACTGACTCCATTTTCAGAAGAAGCAGGGGCAATTAGGATAACTCTACCCAGCGTGGTGACCAGGGAGCTTTTGTAGACAGAACACCAGAGCAAAGTTGAGAAATGTCTGGATGGGTTATGGTTGGGTGTTTGCCTTATATGACCATAGTCTGATCATTTGGCTGTTTGTTTCTAAAGATACTTTTAAATTAGGTTTTGGTTCATTTATGTGCTAAATTAAGTTGTGGTTTGTTGAGTAGGAACTCGAAGCATGGAAACAGACACACATGGATGGTTTCTTGCTTACATAGTTTAATACTTCTAACTGAATTCTCATTTCCCTCTTCCCCTGTGGCCTTGGGAAAAACACATGTATCCCAGATCCCAGGCCAGATCTGATGCCTGGGTGATCGTGTCCCCTTCCTCTTGGATTGTTTAGAAGTGGGCAGTTGCAGATCTGGTATGGACACTGAAGTACAAGGAGGGTGTCCCTGGGCACTCTCTCAGAAAAGTTTTCTCACTGGTGGTTGGGGTGTTCATGGTGTTCCTCCGTTCTTGGTTATACCTAAGATTGAAATACTGCCATGACACAAAACCACAAAGAAGAGAAAAGGTATGGAGTGATTTATTGTGAAAGTGCAATTGCACCTCTGGAGGTGAGGCAGGCATTTCAAGGAAGGATTGACTGTATGGAAGCTGCGGGGACCTGGGGTGTTATTCCACTGAGTAGATCTCCCAGTTGGAGTGACACTAAGGCCTTTCCCTTGTTTCTCTCCTCCAGATGGTCTGGCCACTGTGCGGAGGCTGCCCAGGTGTGAGAAGGCAGAGGCCTGTGCATTTATTTGCTCTTCTACCTTTCCCAGTTAACCTGGATATCGGATGCTCTTAGCAGAGGAAGACAAAGGCGCAATGCCTGTGTGCATCTGATCTTGTAAAATAATGTTCATCAAAATGAACTCCAGAAAGTGGAAGCAAGTCCATATATCTGTCTGTGGGAGAGCAAGAGTGGGCACAGAAATGGAAGGACAAAAGGTGGACAAATGCAGCAGTGGCGCCCACTTGACACTATATTGAAAATGAACTATACAATTTGTGGGCTGAGACAGGAGGGAAAAACTAGGAGAGAGTGAAGGAAGGGGTGACATTGTCCAAAAAGAAATGTATTCATTACATGACTTATATAACTGTAACTGCTCTGTACATCTGTACATCACCTTTATTATATATATATAATATGTATATATGTGTATATATACATATAATAAATATTTTTTAAAAATCTTGATATGGGGAGTAATCTCTGTGAGGATATAGGGTTATTGTCTAAATCACTGGCCCAGAGTGTAGACTATGTGGGTATTTATTTATTCATTCACAGTATCAAGGTTGAACTCAAGTTCTTCCCCTTGCTTGGGCTTGCTTGCTTGACTAGTGCACTACCACTCAAGCCAGCCCTTCAGTCCAGCTTTTGCTGGTTATTTTGGAAATGGACTCTCAGGGATTTTTCTGTTTGCCTGTCTTTAAACCGTGATCCTCAAGACCTCAGCATTCTGAGTCACTAGGATTACAGGCTTGAACCACCAGTGTCCAACTTCATCTGAGGTTTTAACATGGACTCTTAGAGCTTGGGGGTGTTTCCTCACACCAGTTCCTGTCGACCTACCTGTCTAAGCTAACCTTTCCTTGGTCCATGACACCAGAATGTCTTCAGCCATACAGCTAACCATCTAGGCAGAGCCAGCCCCACCACACTCACAAGTCACAAAGTCAACAGCATTGAGACCTAAGTTCTTCTAACTCTCCTTTTACGTTAGCGATTCCATGTCCTTATTGCTTGAGCCAGTGTGAATTGAACTGCTATATGACCTGCAGCCACAGGCGTCCTACAGGATTGATACTGTTATCATTTTTCCCACTCGGAAATCCAGAGTCAGGTAGATTGCGAATTGGCTGAGTAACTTGTTCACAGCCTCCACTAAGTGAGTGAGAGCAGAGTTGAAGACAGGTCCTTTGGGCTTAAATGCCAAGTGCTAACCTGCAAATGAATATGAGAATGGACCACTATCCAGGTCGGAGAGCACCAGGATCACTGATACACTGAATCACAGGGCTGATAAAACAGGAAGAAGCAAATCTGATTTCTCTGTGAATGTTCTTTATTCAATTGTGGTGTGGGGGCAGCTCCCTAACAATCCAACATCCTGGCTTTTGAATGGGAGAGGGTTCCCACAGGTCCCTTTAAAAGAAAGAGACTTTCACAGTACTTTAAAAAAAAAAAAAAAAAACAGTATCTTCACAGAGCTCTTCACATACAGAGTGTCTTGTGGATGTGTTATTTGTGTTTTTGTTCTTTTAATTATCCTATTGAGGTGTGAATTTGTTTCAGCTTTACAGAAGAGGAAACTAAGACACTGTATAGTTCAGGATTTGCCTCGAGTCTTTCAACTAAAAAGAGTTGGAGCTAGGGCTTGATCCAAAGTCTATCTTGTTTGAAATCCATTGTTCTTTCCTGTGTTTGCTAATATGATTCTTACTTTTGTGGGTGACATGCTCAAGGTCATAAACTTTTGAAAAGAAAATTGGTGACATCTTGGGAAATGGTGACTTGAATGGCTGACGCTCCAATTTGAAGTGATCTAGAAGGCAGTCTAGATTCTCCCCCTTTTAGAGGGGAAGAAAGAGCCAAATGCCCTGAGAATTCCCGGACAATGTACAACACCTGAGCCAACCATCCTTATCATCTTGTATCGGGAGAGGCCTTTCAGGGCAGGCTAGAAAACCTCAGGCTAGGAGCCTGTTGGCCAAACCTTCAGGATTAGTATTCTTCCACACAGACAAGCCTTTGCTTGAAAAGCCTCCCTTAGGCTATGAGAGAAGATGATTTGCAGTGTCTCTCTTGCTGGCTGGCAAAGTCCCCATGCTGAGAAAAATTCTTACCACAAATCCATGGAGAAATTCAATCTATTGGCTTCCTAATGCTACTAGCCACGGTTTCTCCTTGCTTGTTCCCAAAGCAAATGATAAAGTGGGCTGCCTCTGGACATATCTACCCACCCAGAGCCATTTTGTTGCCCTGGCCAACAGCTGAGTGCATTGCCAGCAGACACTGAGACACCGTGGGTGTCCCCTTCCTGGTATATTTTTTAAAATATTTATTGCTCACTAAGTACTAGGCACTAGGCATTCCGTTAGTCTCACTACCTTGTGACAGTAGGCATTGTTCCCACTAAACTTCTGGGGACCCGTTGGTCCAGGCTGTCTTGCTAAGAGACCCACAGTGGGTCTGTGGTAGAGATGAGGGCCAGTTTCCACTACAGATACATGCACTACCCACCATGACCAGCCCCTGGTGACAGGCGGCGAGAGAAAGACGCCATGGCACCTCTGTTCACTGATTATATAACTCTGCATATATACTATTTATTGACTGCTGGAATCAGGCTGGTTAGAGGTCTGGTATCCTTGTGTTTCTGATTTAGTAGAGGCAGATGTTGGAGAAGAAAACTTATAGTTGACATCTAGTGTTCATTCACCCCTTTTGTAAAGTGGCATAATTTTGAGCTGGGTACATGATTACCAAATGAAATCCTATGTTTCCCCTCAGCCTTTGACCTGCAACAGAGTTTTGGACAATAGGATGTAAGAGACAGTGATCTGTGCAACTTATCAATTATACCTTTTGTGGGAAGCAATATTCTCTGCCCTCTCTTCTCCTCGTGATTTTTGCTTGGATTACAGACATGACAGGAGTTGAAGGCTCCATCTAGAACTATGATGATTTTGAAACGGAATGGGAAGAGCAACATCAAGAGGGACTGGAGGAGACGCAGGGTCAAGGGCAAGAATAAGTAAGGTGGAAGAGGGAGAAAAGAAGGGATCACATCTTGCAATATCACAGGTCACAAGACAGTCCCTAATGTCCCATTTCTAACAACCTTGGAACAGAAATCTGTGCTGGGTAGTTGTTAAGGAGAAAGGAAAAAAAAATCCTTTTAAAAGACTTTCCATGCAAGTTCATCTGAAGAATAAATCTTTTTGATTGCAGGAAACATCCCAGAGAAAATGAAACTCAGTGGAAAGTTTTAAACAGGGTTGGAGACAATACAAGTAAAGATGCATAAAATTCAGCTTGGCGAAAGAGGAAATCAAGGGTGGGATTAGCATTAAGTACATCTAGGGTAATGGAAAAATGTTCTAGGATTCATATTAATACAGGGAAGTTATCTGTAAGGCAGAAAGATATCCAATGACTGGTTATGAAGCAGAAAAACAAAAGTATTAGACTGTTGTAAATGATTCTAGGAAGAATGAAAAAGTCCCATTACCCCCTTCACAATGCACTTTGATTTACCCTTGCCAGGGGCCTTTGCTCCTCTCCTGAGTCTGGCTCTGATCCTGACATGTGCTGGCTGTTGCTCTTTCATGGGCTCCTAGGAAGCATTGTTGTAGGACCTTGGGATGCTGCTATCTGGCCACTGATCCTGTCAGTAGCAAGTCTGTCTGTCATTTGTACTACTTTCACCACTCATGGCCTCCACTAGACTCCTGCAATGCTAAGATGCCCCTAGCAATAACAAGCACTTATCGTGACACGTGGCTACCATGTGGTGAACACTTCTTGCTCAATTCTCACAACTATCTCTATTTATCAAGCCCTTGCCATTTACAGAGGTGTAAAACCTTAGAAAATGTTCCCACCCTGTCTTCAGTTTCTGTACTACTAAAATACAACAATTTTAATGAGAATAATAATGGAGTCTATTCTGTAGTGAGCTTAACACACATGTACTGTGCTTAAAACAGTATTCTGCATTCTCAGTAAATGTTATTTCCATTATTAGTAGTGAGGGCCCTATTGTATCTCCTCCTATTTTCATATGAAATTGCATGTTAAATTATTTCCCTCACTGGGCACTGGTGGCTCATGTCTGTAATCCTAGCTACTCAGGAGACTAAGATCTGAAGATTGAAGTTCAAAGCCAACCCGAGCAAGAAAGTCTGTGAGATTATCTCCAATTAATCACCAGAAAACCAGTAGTAGAGCTGTTGTTCGAAGTGATAGAGTGCTAGACCAAAAAGAGCTCAGGGACCGTGCTCAGGCCCTCAGTTTAAGCCCCACAACATACACACAAAAAAAGAAAGGAATGACTTCCGTAATGTCAACACAGCCAGACAAGGATGGTAGAACTGGGTATGGCCAGAATCTTTCTTTTTCTATTAGAAACACATTGGAATGATGGAGTAATAGAGCTTGTGCTTCAACAAAGAAAAGTGGTTGCTGAGAGCAAGGGTTAATGCCTAGGATTTGGCTGGGAGATAGAGGCAGGAGGATCATGAGTTTGAGGCCAGATCAGGCTAGGGTAGCAATACCTCTTAGTAACAAAACAAAAGGCCTGAAGGGTAGTTCAAGTGGTAGAGTGCTACCTTAGCAAACCAAGTCCCTGGATTTGATCTCCAGTACCCCAAATCCAGAATGAAGGGAGGGAGGAAGGGAGAGAAAAGAAGCACCATGGTTGTGTGGATTCCAATTGCATTTCCTCCTCTACTTCCAGAGGCGAGTGACTTGAGTCTTGCTGTTTTCTTACACACCCAGAGGGTCGCCATGGTTTCCCCTGGGTGGTAGCCACTGTGTGGAATTCTGTGAGCACCCATTTATTCAGACTGGATAGAGTATATGCCATTTATGGGCAAAACTCTTCTCTTAACCTTGACCACAAATACTTTCTGAGCAGTGAGTTTTTCTCAAGATCCTGATGGTTTATCATGTGAAAAGAAACATGGGTCATGGGCTTTGCAGAGTGAATCACACAGAAAGCTTCCTCCACATGAAGTGTCACAGGCTAATGTTGGAAAAAATAAACAAATCTAACTAATTGATTTTCTCTGATCCTCTTAGGAGTTGGCTACATTTCAATGCGTGCGTGTTTTTTTTTTAAAATGTCTGGACTCTAAAGATGAGCTAAAACTAGTGCTCAAAATGAAGTCTTGTTATGGCGCATGGAGAATCACAGCCTGAATTTGCACATTCTGGAGTGTAAGAACTTCTCAGATTGGCATGCCTTGCAGTGGCCAGGAGAATTCTGAAATCTCTGCTCTGTCTCCATTCTTAAGCCCATCTTCACCAGACAGTTGTTGACATCATTACTATAGCTCTCAAGAATCAGGCTCACCACACTAAGTGATGCTGTGAGCTTTAATAATACTTAGAGAGAGACAGGACATAAATGTTACTTTTTTGCCTTGATATTTTCTTTCTTTTTCTTTTCCTTCTTTTGTGTGTGTGTGTGTGTGTGTGTGTGTGTGTGTGTGTGTGTGTGTGTGTGAGAGAGAGAGAGAGAGAGAGAGAGAGAGAGAGAGAGAGAGAGAGAGGGAGAGAAAGATATCAGGGGAGTATATAAACATGTCATAGTCTTTTACCAAGATTGTATATTCAGGAGACTGAGATCTGAAGATCAAATTCCAATTCAGCCCAGGTAGGAAAGTCTATGAGATTCTTATCTCCAGGTAACCAGCAGAGAACTAGAAGTGAAGGTGTGACTAGCCTTGAGTGAAAAAGCCAAGCCAGAGTTGGAGGCCCTGAGTTCAAAAGCCTCAGTACTGGCAAAAAGAAAAAAGTACATGATTAAAATTCAGCTCACAAGTGGTTAAGGAAGAAAAAATCTATCTGTCTACCTATCTAGCTATCTAGCTAGCTATATCACATAACAACCAAAAGAAAAGAATTCGAGAGGCTGTTAGTGACTTTGCGGCTCAGTATCATCTAGATTAGGGGCTTATTTTCTCATTCAGATGACTGCTGAACATTTGTCTCCTTTTATCAAGGTACTTCTACCTCCCTTGACAGACATTGGTTTACACTCAGATGCTGGAAGGGGAAATGTAGGATCATGGCTCATATGTAGCTGCCCAGGGGAGGTTCAGAAAGTCAACAAGGAAGAGAAATTGGGGACCAGGGTTGGATCCACCAGTTCACAGTGCCTTCTCCTTTGAATCTTGGAGGCAGTGACTCAGGTTTTTCAACCAAGTCAGTGGGGAAAAAAAATGTTTGCAGATTTGTTTGGTGATGTAATCAACTGTATTGGTATGTTTTGTTACTGAATAAATTGGATTTATTTGAAAGATGGTCTAATCTTGCCCAACTCATCTGTGATTTGGGCTCATCAACATACTTAGATAAAATCAGAACCAAATCTAAGTCAATTTTGTAAGCAGTGTTTCAACAAATTGCTCCAGAGCTGGGGGCACAGCTCAAGTGGTAGAATACTGGCCTAGGAAGCCTCTGGCTCTGTGTTCATACCTCAGCACCACCAAAAACAAAGAAAAACAAGGCATTTCTCCAATTCATCTGTTTCATCTGACTTGTTGGCATAAAGTTATCAGAATATTTTATTATTATGGTATTGTTATTATTATATTGTACCAGTACTGGAGCTTGAACTCAGGGCCTGGGTGCTATCCCTGAGCTTTTTCAATCAAATAGTACTCTACCACTTGAGCCACAGTTCCACTTAGGACTTTTTTGGTAGTTAATTGGAGATAAGAGTCTCACAGACTTTCCTGCCCATGCTAGATTCAAGATGTGATCCTCAAATCTCAGACTTCTGAGTAACTAATATTATAGGCATAAACCACTGGCACTTGGCTTCCTTTTCTTTATTTTGTCAGTCTGCTAGCTTGAATTTTGGGCCTGGATGCTGTCTCCGAGCTCTTCAGATCAAGGCCAGCACTCTACCACCTGAGCCACAGCGCCACTTCTAGTTTTCAGGTGGTTAACTGGAGATGAGAGTCTCACAGACTTTCCTGTCCAGGCTGGCTCTGAACCGTGATCCTCAGATCTCAACCACCTGAGTAGCTAGGATTACACGCGTGGGCCACCAGTACCTGGCCCTTATTATTTTAATGTCTGAAAGATCTGTAGTGAGAGCGAGTCAGAGACGGAGCCTGAGTTCGGGAGCAGCCACAGAGGGGGCATAGACTCTCGGAGCTGCCTCGCCATCGCCTCTGCGTTCCTGCCCACTACCCGGGTGCCCCCTCCCCTACTCCTCGCCTCCTTCGGAAGAGGCTGCGCGCTGCTGTTTGGGGAGGGGGCATGTAGAGCCCGGTCTACGGGGTTTGGGTGTCTGGTGTGTGAACATCACAGGTCTATTCTGGATAGCAGGTTTTGTGAAGACATTTATTCTTTCTTGGACCTCAGATTTCCCAGACATCTCATGGGTTTGTGGATGCACTTAGATGTTTGCAATGAGCGCTGTGGCTGGCATGCTCTAGTGTTTTGGATACCAATGCATAGGACTCCATAGTAATCGAATTTAACAGAGGCGAATGTCATGAGCATAGTGATCCCATTGGGGGTTGATACAGCAGAAACGTCATACTTGGAAAAGGCTGCAGGCTCAGAACCAGAATCCGTAGAAGCTAGCCCTGTGGTAGTTGAGAAATCCAACAGTTATCCCCACCAGTTATATACCAGCAGCTCACACCATTCACACAGTTACATTGGTTTGCCCTACGCAGACCGTAATTATGGTGCTCATCCTCCTCCAACACCTCCAGCTTCCCCTCCTCCATCAGTTCTTATTAGCAAAAATGAAGTAGGCATATTTACCACTCCTAATTTTGATTAAACTTCCAGTGCTACTACAATCAGCACATCTGAGGATGGCAATTACAGTACTGATGTGACCAGGTGCATATGTGGTTTTACACATGAGGATGGATACATGATCTGTTGCGACAAATGCAGTGTTTGGCAACATATTGACTGCATGGGGATTGACAGGCAGCATATTCCTGATACATATCTATGTGAACGTTGTCAGCCTAGGAGTTTGGATAAAGGGAGGGCGGTGCTACTACAACGCCGGAAAAGGGAAAATATGTCAGATGGTGATACTAGTGCAACTGAGAGTGGTGATGAAGTTCCTGTGGAATTATATACTGCATTTCAGCATACTCCAACTTCAATTACCTTAACTGCTTCAAGAGTTTCCAAGGTTAATGACAAAAGAAAGAAAAAGAGTGGTGAAAAAGAACAAAACTTTTCAAAATGTAAAAATTATTAGTTGAGTAGATAAGACAGATAAGGATCTGGATTTTAGAAAGCAATACAGTGAAATTGAATGGAAGAACTGAAAGGATCTAACAAGTCAATAAAATTTTTAAATGAACTTACTTTAAAATTTTAATGTGTGTTAATGGTTGAGGTAGAATAAAGAAACTACAAATTCCTTTGAAACCACCATTCTAATGAGTCTAGTGATAGAATGTAAAACCTTATGTAAACAAGCTGCTGTTTTAGGAAAGAAAAATAATAGTTCTAACATTTTAATAACTCATTAGTAGATACAGGATATAACTACTTGTAGCTGCTCTCCTTTTGAGTAATATTGCATCATTTGAATAAGGCTTCCTAGTTACTGAATTGCTTACCAGACTGTTCTTTTCACCTAAATTTGTTAAATTATCTCTAGAATCCTTTTTCAGCGAACTTTCAGTAAGTTGTCATTAATTTTGTTTGCAATTTCTCAGCAACATACGATAAGATTATAAGTTATTAGTATTTTTCTATCACAGTATTCTACTATAATCGT
Organism: Perognathus longimembris pacificus; assembly: GCF_023159225.1. Classification (NCBI taxonomy): domain Eukaryota; kingdom Metazoa; phylum Chordata; class Mammalia; order Rodentia; family Heteromyidae; genus Perognathus; species Perognathus longimembris. Next base: position 33,409,501 of record NC_063172.1, on the reverse strand, counting down.
TCCATGTTTAGATCTAATTGCCTCAGTGGCAGATCAGTAGCCTTTATCATATAGCCTACGTGTGTAGTAGGCTATGCTTTGTTGGTTTGAGTACATTGTATGATGTTTGCAAAAGGACAAAATAGTTTAATAACACATTTTTCATAATGTATCCCTGTCAAGCAATGTGTGAGTATATTTGCCAGTGGATGTTTTTGTTATATACTATTTTAAAAAGACTTTCCAAGGAATATATTGCTATTATAGAGTGAAATTATACCTAGACCTATTATACCTATTATATACCTATTATACCTATTATATATACCTATATACCTATTATACCTAAACTCAAGACTTCAAAATAAAGCCTTTTAACTTGATTTAGTAGATAACACATTAACTTTTAAATGCACTTTTCATTTTCTAATTTCGTTTCCCTATTTAAAATCAGCTTGGCTATCTAGTGATCTTCACTTGTATGCCTATATCCTTTTTTGTTACTCTTCTACTTAAGTTTTATCCAATCTGGACAACTCACTGTTACCAAGTTTTACCTTTCCTTTCTAGCCATTTTTGCTTATGCTGTTTCTTTCACCATTTGAAGGATTCTCTTCTACTTTTATCTTTTAAACTCCTATATTAAGACTCAAGTACTGCTTCTTCAGAGAAATTTGCTTTTCTCCATTTGATCTTTCTTTGCATTCTGTCATAGCACTTGAGCTTTTATTCCAGCAGCTAACCACATATTGCTTTATTATTTTCCTCATCTTTGATTGTAATTTACAGAGATTGTTATGTGCTTCTTACAAGTTAGTAACTTACATATAGGTATTGATTTACCTTTTGTGTATGCCTTAAAATTATTTTATTGTATAAAAGTTACTTGGAAACTTAAATCTTGTATATTTCTGTTTTACATCATTTGGTTTAATAAAACAGTTTGTTCATTTAAAAAAAAGATCTCTAGTGATATACTTTCTTTTGGTTTCTAATATTGGCAACTTATATCTCGTCTTCCCTTTTCTCTCTTCTCTTATCATTTAAAGAGTTCATTGATCTTTGCAAAGAATCAGTTTTTATATTAGCTAATTTTTCTCTATTTTTCCCCATTTTCTTTCCTTTCTTGAACTCAAGGTCTCACGCTTGATAGGCAAGTGCTCCACCACTGAGCTATACCTTAGTTTTTCTATTTTCTGATTTACTTTTTTAATCTTTCCAAGTTCTTTCCATTACCTTATTTTGTACCTAATTTACTCTTCTTTTTTCTTAAGATAAAAATTTACATTTTTAATATCTAAGGCCTTATCTTTTCTAGTATGAACATGAACAGCAATATAGCACAGAAGTTTTTGGATGTTGTGTTTTTTGGTCTTTTTTTGTTTTGGGTTTTGATTTTGGTTTCTTTTTCAGTTGTGGGGCTTGAACTCTGGGCCTGGGTGCTGTCCCTGAGCTCTTCAGCTCAAGGCTAGTGCTCTACCACTTGAGCCATAGCACCACTTCCAGCTTTTTTGTAGTTAATTGGAGATAAGAGTCTCATGGACTTTCCTGCCCAGGCTGGCTTTGAACCTCAATCCTCAGATCTCAGCTTCCTGGGTAGCGAGAATTATAAACATGAGCCACCAGCACCTGACATATGTTGTGTTTTTAGTTCAAAACATTTTATATTTTCTCAGCATTCTTTTTTTATGCTTTGAAGACATAAGTGTGTAGCATAATTCGGGAGTTTCCTAGGTATCTGTTATTGAATTATTTTTTAATTTCATTCTAATAAAAGAATATACCTTGCATTATTTTGATTCTTTTAGATATGTGAGACATGTAATATAGCTCAGTATATCAACAAAATAGTACACTATAGTGCCTTTTATTACCAGCAACATAGTTCCATGGCTGTAAACATCCCCTGTGCTCTGTCTTTTCTTCCCTTCATTTCCAACTTTAGAAAACACTCGTCTTTTCCTTGTTAATGGCAGTTTCTCTTTTACCAAAAAGTTGAAATCACATAGTAAAGAACCTGTCCAGATTGGAATCTCTCAGTATGTAATAGTGAAATTACTACAATAATAGTGAAATCACTATTCAATAATAGTGAAATTACTAAAATACTAATAGGGCATTTGAAGTTAGTCCATGTCTTTACACTGTTTTATAGCTGATTCCTTTCTAGCACTGCGTAGTATTCCATTTTCTGGAGGTTTCATACTTCATTTATTCCCTATTGAGAGTCATCTTTGTTGCTTCCAAATGTTGGTAATTATGAATTAAAATACCATAAACACTTGCATATAGATGTTTATGTAGATGTATATTTTCAACTAATTTGAGCAAATACCAAAGACTGTGATTGCTGAATAGTGTGAAATAAGTATGTTTAGTTCTGCAAGGACCTGGCTGCCATGTTCTCTTCGATAACGACTATAGTGTGTTTTGTTCTTGCTGGCATGGAATAAGTATGCCTATCTTACATATTCTCGCCAGCATTTGGTACCAAAAACTTCATTCTGCTAAAGTTTAAAAGAAGGTTGTGATACTGTGAAGTTTTATCCTTACCTATCCCCCAAATTACAACCCATGGAATCTCCTACCTGGAAATTAAGATTATGGTGGAGCTGGGTATCAGTGGCTCACACCTGTAATCCTAGCTACTCAGGAGGCAGAGATCTGAGGATCGCAGTTCAAAGCCAGCTGGGGCAGGAAAGTCGGTGAGGCGCTTATCTCCAATTAACCACCAGAAAACCAGAAGTGGCACTGTGGCTTGATGGTAGAGTGCTAGCCTTGAGCTGAAGAGCTCAGGGACAGTGCCCAGGCCCAGCGTTCAAGCCTCACAACTGACAAACAAAAGAGGGAAAGGAAGAAAGAAAGCCAGGGAGAGAGAGGGAGGGAGGTAGAGAGAGAGGGACAGAGAGAGAGAGACAGAGAGAGAGAGACAGAGAGACAGAGAGACAGAGAGAGAGATATTATGTTGGAAGGTCAGAAAAAAAGAAATCCAGAAATCTGTTGACTATCTCACTTGAAAATTAAAAATGTAAAATAAATGGTTACTTTTCATTTTGATGAAGCATCCAAATACTGAAATTAAAACAATTTTATCAAACTATTCTCTAAAGCAAAGTAATTGCTTTTAGATATGTGAGATATTTTTTTAGATATGTTAGATATTTTTTTCTTATTTATTGTCAAAGTGATGTACAGAGAGGTTACAGTTTCATATATTAGGCATTGGATACATTTCTTGTACTGTTTGTTACCTCCTCCCCCATTCCCCCCTCCCCCTCCTCCTTCCCCTCACCTCCCATGAGTTGTTCAGTTGATTTACACCAAACATTTTTGCAAGTATTGCTTTTTTTTTTTTTTTTTTTTTTTTTTTTTTTTGCCAGTCCTGGGCCTTGGACTCAGGGCCTGAGCATTGTCCCTGGCTTCTTCCCGCTCAAGGCTAGCACTCTGCCACTTGAGCCACAGCACCGCTTCTGGCCGTTTTCTGTATATGTGGTGCTGGGGAATCGAACCTAGGGCCTCGTGTATCCGAGGCAGGCACTCTTGCCACTAGGCTATATCCCCAGCCCCGCAAGTATTGCTTTTGTAGTCGTTTGTTTTTTTTTTACCCTGTGTCTCTCTATTTTGGTATTCCCTTTCAGTTTCCTAGTTCTAATACCAGTATACACGGTTTCCAATGTACTCAGATAAGATACAGAGATAGTGCAGGTACAACCACAGGAAGGGGATACAAGAAGATAATCAATAATAGAAGCTACAGTTTCACATGTCATGTTCAAAGTAATTACAACAGTGATATAACAGTTGTTTCCATAACATGGAGTTCATTTCACTTAGCATCATCTTATGTGTTCATAAGGGCATAGCTATTGGGCTCTTATGATCCTCTGCTTTGACTAGCCTAAACCTGCACTAATTATTCCCTATGAGGCAGACCATAGAGTCCATGTTTCTTTGGGTCTGGCTCACTTCACTTAGTATAATTTTTTCCAAGTCCTTCCATTTTCCTACAAATGGGGCAATGTCATTCTTTCTGATAGAGGCATAAAATTCCATTGTGTATATGTACCACATTTTCCTGATCCATTCGTCTACTGAGGGGCATCTGGGTTGGTTCCATATTTTAGCTATGACAAATTGTGCTGTGATGAACATTGTTGTGCTGGTGGCTGTAGTGTGTTCTTGTTTGTGATCTTTTGGGTAGATGCTCCCAAATCCATATTTTAAAAGGCACAGTTTAGGTAGACATAGTGGCTCCACATTCAGGAGGCTGAAACAGGAGGACCACAAGTTAAAGGCCAGCCTGGGATGTAGAGTGAGACCTTGTCTCAAAACACCAAGGACTCAAGGTGTTGTTCCCTGGTAGAGAATTTGTCTTGCATGTACAAGAGCCCAAATTCAACCTGAGACCCCCTGCCAAGAAAATCACAAGTAGCTTGACATTTGGCTTTAACCATTTGTTACCTTAATTAACTGAAGAGTCAAATTCTATTGGAATTTTCCAAACACAGCTTAAAGTTATGAAATAGGAGACCAGAATGTAAACTGGGTCTGAGAAGATATCCATCTTCCCAGTTCTGTCATTTAGGCAATGATATCTGCCATCCCCTTCCTTAAGCAACACTCATGGCTGGTAGGTGAGAGAAACTGCAGCAACAGTAATACTTCTCAATAATAAAAGAAAGAAGGAATCCATAGCCATGAGGACATATTGTTAACATAGTAAATGATTGCAGGAATGTAGTTGAATACACATGACTGTTGGCAGGCCTCAGATCCTCTCTGGCTCTTTTTCAAAAACATCACCTTTTTTTTTTTTTTCTATTTTTGCCACATGAGCCTTTCCCTAGGGTAGCTCACAACATGACAGCTGGCTTCCCCCAGAACAAGCAAATGAGAGACAGCAAGAGAAGGCAGCCCAAGATAGAAGCCATAACATTTCCTCTCACTGGTGTCAGAAATGCATCCCATCATTTCTGTGAGGGTCTATTTATTTTTCCTAACTCCCTGAATCCAGCTCACAAACATGGAGGGAGACTATAGAAGGTCATGAATGCCAGGAGCAATCACGCTCAGAGCAATCTCAGAGACTGCCTAATAAAGTAATTGTAACTGAAAACTGCTACTAGTATCATCCAGACTACTATTTTTTTGTTCAATCTATTAGTTCTGTTTCCAGAGCCTCCTACTATTGTTATGCCTTGTCAACATGCATTCCTTCTTATAACTTCCTTCTCTAATTTTTGTTAATATTTCAGTCTTAAGGTTTTTGTTTGTTTTTTAGAGATTAAGTTTAGGTCTTCTTGCTTGCTAGGAAGGCACTCTAACACTTGAAACACGCCTCTAATCCTTTTGGGGTTTAGTTTGTTTTTCAGGTATGGCTCATGCTTTTGCCTGGATTAACCACAGACTGTAATCCTCCTATCTCACCTTCCTGAGTAACTTGGATTATAGACATGCATCCTGATACCCAGCCTGTAGTATTCTTCTGATCACTGTTTCTATTACTTTTCATAGGCCCTTTTTACTTTACCAAACTTGCATCATTTTCAAAGTGTAGCTCCACTTCATTCTCTGTATCAAAGGTTATTGATTGATATATTCAAGTACTAATTAAATGAGAACATTGGCTGAGCATTGAATAGGTATCAGATACCTTGACATCAACCATTTTGGTTGGTGGAATCATTTGAAGATTAAATTCCTTTGACTCAGTGGTGTGAGTTTTCCATGTATTCACATATTGGCTCTGACAATATACTGAACTCCTGTGGAGTCTGCTCTGCTCTTCTAAATTTGAAATCAACTCTACAAGCAGGTAGGGGCGAGAACAGATCATTCAGCTTGTTTTCCATGCTGCTTTGGGGACATATGATTTCGTTTTAAAAGTTCATAATGTTTGTCCTGAGTTTGCTCATCTGAAAGTGATTTCAAGTTGAGTAATTTAATGATTAGAACATTTTGGAGCTTTTTCCAAGGCACCAAACCTCTTTACCTGGTTTATGAATTCTGCAGCACTTGCCTGACCGCTGCCTGCAGTTGGGGAGGATCACCCAAGTCTCTGTAGCCCCGCAGGTCAGCCTCACAGATTTAATACCTTTCCTCTGTTTCAATTGTTTCCCAGTTCATTTGAAAAGCACACTGTGATTGTGGTAAAAAAGACAGGAGTCCAGCATGTTCTCCGCTGACAAACATTACAATAAATATGTGCTAATTGTTTAGTGGAAGAGCTCAGGAATGTCCAAAAGTCCTTTCTGTAGACCCTTCGGAAGATAAGACTCAATTGGGCGAGAAGATGAATGGAAAGAAAACTTCAAGAAACAAAAGGTTACTGACTGACTCCTTAGGGATAAGGAAGCAATCAGCAGTACTTTGTGAGTTAGGTGAGTAGTGTGGGAATTTAAACACAATGATTGACCCTTAGCTAAATGCTGAATCCCTTAGTTTGGGGGTAAACATCATGTCAGGCACTGAGTAACTTGTTGGGCAAGGCTGCCAATGCCATTACCTACACTATCATAGTAAGTGCTCACTGCTCTCCCCAAAAGACTACTTTTCTCTCTTCTTTCCTCGTGCTGAGCATTTTTTCCATGCTTCCTTCACATTCTAAACAAGATTCTGTTAAAAGACCACGAGCAGCACTAATGTCAAGCTGTATTGAAGAGCTGGATATATGTCAAAGGGAAATATTCAGGCAGGATTCCAGAAAACACATACCAAAGTGACTTCATTCCTAGCTCTGTTAACAACACCAAGTTGTCCTTGGCCAAAATGTAGCAATTAATATTCCTTTCAAACCCTGAAGTAGCCAGAAGCTTCTAAAAAGTGTTGGGATTTCGGTCAAAGGGTTTTGTTTAGATCTGAAATTGTTCTACTATAGCAGAAAGTTATTTTTAATTCCTTCTTGATCCTTATTCAATCATATCTAATTTGGGGTAAAGAGTATTTTTCCAAACAAAGTCATAAGTTAAGGCTGAAAGGAGATTTCTGCTTTCTAATAGTCTTGGTCAGGAGAGATGCTTGGTTTATATGGTGTTCCTGATCAGCTTTCTATTGCTGTGACAGAATACCTGAGAAAACAGGAAAAGATTATTTAGGCTCATAACGTCAGAGGTATTAGTTCCTGGCCCACTGGTCCTGGTTGTGGTTGTTGTGTTGGGTGAGGGGAACAATAGCTAGGCAGCACACTGTAGCAAGGAGCCTGTGGTGGACCAAACCTTAGGTGTTCTCTTGGTAGTGGAAAGTTGGGGATAGTCCTAATGTTCCCTTCAGGGACATCCCTTAGTGACTTAAGTCTTTCCACCAGGCCTCATCTTCTGAAGGCTTCCCAGCACCATATTTGGGGACCAAGCCTTCAGCACATGGGCCTTCACAGCACATTTCACAGCCACATTGTGATCTGTGGTTAACAGACAAGAGTTGGGGCTCCAGGGACCTGAGATGTGTACTGCTCAAAGAAGAGAGACCTGAGTCGTGGGAACTCTTCAGTTTTATTTAATATTTGTCAAACATCAGTCTTACCAAAGATGTTCCTAGTTGGTAACTTGGATAGGGTTAAGATAGGCATGGGGGAGGTGGTAGAGAGAATAACGGAAGGGGTGATACTGATCAACATACATTCTACTTAGAAATTGACCTGTTGAATTGAAACCCCTGTTGTACAACTCTTTGAAGACAATAAAAAAATAAATTTAGTAAAGATTTTCCTCGAAGATTCTACTGAAGGATAATTATGATATAAAGGCCTGATCTCTTACACAGAAGGAGTTGGTGTGAGGCAAGCATTACAGACCAATAATGACAAGAAAAGGACTGTATACTCCATAAACATAGGGGTTTTTTTCTATAGATAATTAAAATAACAATTGCCTATTGAATGTTGACTAAGACATGTATAAAATAGTAATGAGACTTGTCTTGTATTTGTCTTCAAATGTGTGGTAGGAAGACCCATGTAATGTACAACTGTGAGTAATCAAATGAGGTGTTCTAGGCTATGAGTGCAAAAATACAAAAGAGCAACAGCTGATGGACCATACTGTAATCCGTGAGGCCCATCTGTACTTCTAACAACCTTGACAGAACTCCAGAATGCAACCATCTGACAGCCTTTCTGGACACTGAAAGTCACTTGATCCCCATACAAAGTAGAAGTGAAGACAGCACTTATCCTTGTGTCTCCAGAACATTCTCATTCTTCTGCTGAGGATCCATATGTGAGTTCAGCCCACTCCTGTATGCTTCCCCAAGCACTATCAACCCTGATAATCTCAGCTACCGTTCCAACTAAGGTGGACATAAGGGAGACAAGGGTGATTGCAGATACCAAAAATGCAGATGCTGCAAACCTGCAGAGAGCAGAAAAGTACTCCTTTGTCCTCTCACAAGCCTTTTCTTCTCCAGCTCATTTGTCCTACCTGGATAGCACTACACCTGAATTCTGCTCAACCTGTTCCATTCTGACACCTGTAAGATATCTTGATGGTTTCTGTACATGGCAATCTCATTCGATGAGCAGTTCTGTGCTTCATTCTTTTCTGTCAGATGTACAGCTTGACTTTGCTATCTATATGCCTGGAGAATTGGAGCTGGGTCTGCATGACAGGCGCTATGCTCCCCACTGGGAAGCAACCATCAGTGAGGCCCCGCCCCCAAAGATGCACACTACTGCTGGACGTCATTACACATTGAAAAAGGTGCTGAGGAGGAAAAGAACAGGCTGCTATGATGGAAAATGATGACAGTGAGACTGCCTCATGGGAGGCAATCTTTACAGGAGACCTAGAACAAGAGAAAAGGTCATCCTAATGCCATCTTAATGATGGCATGTTGAACTTCGCTGACTGTTCTTTTCCCCTTCCTTCTTTCTTCTTTCCTTCCTTCCTCCCTCCTTCCCTTTTTCCCTCCCTTCTTTCCTTTCCTATTTTTCTTTCTTCCTCTTTTTTCACCTTTTTAATACTTTCTTTTGTTCTTTCTTTCTTGCTTGCTTGCTGACTTCAAACCATGATCCTTCAATCTCAGCCTCCTGAGAATCTAAGATTACATGGATTACACAGATTACAGTATGGTTAATCAGCTGTTCCTCTTTTGTACTTTTGCATTCATAGTCTAGAACACCTCATTTGATTACTCACAGTTGTATATTACATGGGTCTTCCTACCACACATTTGAAGACAAGTACAAGATAAGTCCCATTACCGTTTTATACATGTCTTAGTTGACACAAAAAGGGGTTGAAGTGGGGAGAATGTTCCAGGCAGAGGCTCACCCATGGAATAGAAATGGAAGGAGCATGACCACCTCCAGAAAGTAGCAGGTGGCCAGGGTGACTGAATCTTGGTGAGCGATTAGGCGGAAGCAGGAGAAGAGATCTGGAGGTAGGGGAGAGTGGAACTGAGGCAAGCCTGTGAAAGGACCTAATGTTATACTTCATTCATTCCACATTCGGTGCTCAGCCAGGACTTCTTTCAATAGTCTTCTGGCATTCAGCATGGACCTTTGTGCAGAGTGAACTCTCTGGACAGTTGAAATGATACAGAGGTCTCAGACATATGCTGACACTTCCAGAACCTTCCTACCCATCAGTCATCCAAGCCTGACTTCAGCATGAGCTGAGATTCCTAAAAGTCTCTCAATCCCTTGTTTGACCCTGTCCAGCCCTCACTCAGGCCTCTCCCAGACAGTGAAGAGTCCAGTGGGCAAGAATGACCACTGAACACACCTCGTCATGAACTCACTTCTGGATCACATTGAACATTTGAGAGCCATGCTGCTGGATTAGCCAGTGTGCTATGAGTGAATTGCTTTAGCTCCTGAGCCTCAAGTTCCTCTCCTATAAAATGGGCCTAAAAGCAGGGCTTTTTCAGGGTTTCTGTGAGAATTCAAGGAGAGGATATGTGAAAAGCCTTTACCACAGTGCCAAACACATGGCCAGAGCTCAGTCAGCTCTTAGATATTGTTAGCTACGGTCGTAGTATTATTGGCATCATTATTATTAACCATGGCCCGGAAAAGTGCTCAAAATTTCCTATTTTCCCCTTCTCCTTTCTATTCAGAGACACCCTTAAGCATGTGAGGAGTTCCCAGACTGCCTCGCAGTGGTAGTGGCACTTCTCTCTGCATCACTGGATCCCTCCCACATGGGAACTATGTCGACGTCTGTACCTTGCCCAGATGGGAAGTCCTTGAGGAGAACAGGTGGGCACTGTTGACTAATAATCATTGGTTTCCCTTTGAAGTATGATATCTCTGAATTGGGCATGCATCTTAATGATGGCATGTTGAAGTTCACTGACCATGTTATTTTCCCCTTCCTTTCTTCCTTCCTTCCTTCCTCCCTCCCTCCCTCCTTCCCTTCCTCCTTTCCTTTCCTATTTTTCTTTCTTCCTCCTTCTTTCACCATTTTAATACTTTCTTTCATTCTTACTTTCTTGCTTGCTTGCTTGTTGGCTTCAAACCATGATCCTTCAATCTCAGCCTCAGTGAGTATCTAAGATTACAGATATAATGATGGCACCTGACTCCATCATTTTTTCTTTTCTTTTTCAATTGTTATTGTGAAGGTGATGTACAGAGGGGTTATAGTTACATAAGTCAGATAATGAGTACATTTCTTTTTGGATAATGTCACCCCTTCCCTCTTTTTCTCCCAGTTTTTCCTTCCCATTCACCTCCACAATTTGTTTAGTTCATTTTCAACACACTGTCCGGTGAATATCACTGTTGAGTTTGTTCACCATTTGTCCAACCATTTCTGTGCTTCCCCATTTACTCTCCCCCAAACAGATAAACTTACGAACAAGACAAAAAGCACAAAAAAATAAAAATAACAACAAAGGAAAGAAACTCTCTTGCTCAATAGCTATGTGCATTTGATCATATAAAATGACATTTATCAAAATGAGCTCCAAGTTTTATGCCTCTATCAGAAAGAATGACATTGCCCCATTTGTAAGGAAATGGAAGGACTTGGAAAAAAATTATACTAAGTGAAGTGAGCCAGACCCAAAGAAACGTGGACTCTATGGCCTCCCTTATTGGGAATAATTAGTACAGGTTTAGGCAAGTCATAGCAGAGCATCACAAGAGCCCAATAGCTATACCCTTATGAACACATAATATGATGCTAAGTGAAATGAACTCCATGTTATGGAAACGATTATTTCACAGTTGTAACTACTTTCAACGTCCCATGTGTATCTGTAGCTTCTATTATTGATGATGTTCTTGTATCACCTTCCAGTGGTTGTACTTACACTATCTCTGTAATCTTATCTGAGTATATTGGAAACCGTGTATACTGGTATTAGAAGTAGGAAATTGAAAGGGAATACCAAAATTGAGAGACACAGGGTAAAAAAAGACAAACAACTACAAAAGCAATACTTGCAAAACTGTTTGGTGAAAGCGAACTGAACACCTCAGGGGGGGGAAAGGGAAAAGGGTGGAGGGAGGGGGGTATAAGGGACAAGGTAACAAACAGTACAAGAAATGTATCCAAAGCCTAACGTATGAAACTGTAACCTCTCTGTACATCAGTTTGATAATAAAAATTTGAAAAAACAAAACTAAACTAAATGAGCTCCAAGAAATGGGAACAAGAAGGCTTTTTTTCTCCATGATCTTTTCTTATTGTCACATCTCTTATAATAGACAGTGCCTTAGATTAGATGAAATAGGTTTTAGAGTACCACAGTTGGAATCATTCAGTATTTAACTATTTAACCTTCCTCTGTAGCAGCTGCTCATCTGAACAATAGACTTATGAATTGTCTCTAATTTTTACAGCCCTGGTAAGGATTCAATGACTTAATGTATTAGAAGTTGTTTAGAACAGATCCTGGCATATGGTAAATGATGCACATTTGTAAGTTGTTGTTATTTGTGTTCCCAGTGGCCAGCTTGTTATCTGGCCATAATAAGGCTCAACAAATGATGAATAAATTAAAGATTGAACAGTAAACTATGTTATAATATAAGAGGGCACATGCTCAGTTCTTCCCTGAAGAGACTCATGCTGGGGGAGCCAGCTGGTGACTATAGCAGTTACACCCTCACACTGGAAACTGTGCTGGATAACTAGGTCTTAGAGTAATGACAGATTGTGGTAGGAATTCCTCCTATAGCCCCCCCCCCAAAAGTCTATCTAAACTTGAGGCTTCTCATCAGCCCAGCTCTGACTTCCTCAGAACTACATGATGGCATGAGATTCCTATCGATCTTCCTTCCTCATCGCCTTTCTATTAGAACAGTCAGGCTTTCATGGTGGTCTGTGGCTTTCCCACTTATTCTCTCCTGTTTACCATTCACAGGCCTTCTCCACCAGAAATCTCTTGCCTGTGTCATTCTATCACAGCTTCTGCTTTGTGGAGGGTCATCTAACCTACTAGTAAATCTCCCAGACCATGCTGGTGCCTACTTGGACCCATGGAACAGTTTCCCAGTTTCTTGCCTTGACAAGTGTGGTCCTGCTAAAGAAGCTGAGATGAGAGAATGTCCAAACAGCTAGGAAGAACTTAAGCCCCCAAGGAAGCGCTTTCTGTGTGCCAAGTTTCAACAATAACCATGCCAGGACTTCAATGGCATCCACCAGCCCATGGTTGTTTACAAGGAAATCCTGCCCTCTCCTTCTGTAGGCCCCAGGAAAACTGTCTGAGATTTCAATGCAGAAGACAGAACCTCAGCCAAGGCCTTTCTCTTGTGCCCTACAGCTGACCTGGCCACTGACAGACCTTTCCCCTGGTTCTTTCTGTCCCCTGTGAACCAAGGCTGTGATGGACTTTGGTTGTTCCTGAGCAAGCCCTAGGAAATTCTGCCTTTGGGATTGGTTCTTGGCCAGGAGCCAAAGAGGCCCAGTTTCGTCTCCTACCAAAAATACATTCTGTTTCTTTTCAGTCTTGTACTTAATTCAAAAGAGTAACTAAAAATGCAGGGTAAACACATGTGCTATTTTTATTCCCATATCCCATGTGCATACTCTTCTCCTCTTCCAAATGTAGCCTTCAGATCCAGGGCTCACACATCAACCCGCTGTTGCAATGGAAAAAATGAAGATGCTTCCCCTCGATCATATGCGCACTTACTTCAGCCGCCCACCCCTGCTTCCTTTGACCTTCTGTCCTTTGCCTTACTGTCCACTCAGTGGGCTCTTCCACAGTCACAAACACATGGAAAAAGGAGGTTTGGTTTCAATCCAAAGAAATTACTGATGATTTGGAGATAGCACGTGGAGGCCTCAAGTATGACTTAGGCACCAGATGTCAAAATTACTATACCAATTCTAAGACAGCCCTTTATTCTTCAGAATTATCCATCATCTCAAGAGGCCATCCTTTTTAAGAGCCCAGATGGGTTACAAATGACTAATATACAGCAGATACTCAGGAAATCATTCTGAAATGTTTAACAAAGCTTGGGGCATGTGGCTGTGTAAAAATATAAACATGGAAAAATCAATAAAAGGGAAATTATAAGGTGTCTCTTTGTTTATACATTTCCAGTGATGGTGAATGCTGATTGTAAACTTGGTTAGATTAAGAAGTACCTAGAGGGCTGGGAATATGGCCTAGTGGCAAGAGTGCTTGCCTCCTACTCATGAAGCTCTTGGGTTCGATTCCCCAGCACCACATATATGGAAAACGGCCAGAAGGGGCGCCTGTGGCTCAGGTGGCAGAGTGCTAGCCTTGAGCAGGAAGAAGCCAGGGACAAAAAGAAGTACCTAGAAAATGAGTAAAACACATCTCTGGGTATGTCTGTGATAATGTTTCCAGAGATCAAATCCACTGATGAATTCAAAATTGGAATAGATTTTTCGGAGGTGGTGGGACAAGGAAAGTCAAGCCTGCTTAGAGGAAGTCTGTTTCTGGGGGGGAGGGGTGTCCTTGTGGGCTATATCTTATCATGGCCTCTTCCTGTTACTCTTCTATTTTGCTTCCTGTAGGCTGTGATGTAAGCTGACCTTGTACATCCTCCCTGTCAAGGACTGAAACCTCTGAAATCTCAAGCTACAATCAATTCATATTTTTTTCTAAAATTGTTCCCTCAGGTGGTTGGTCACAGCAGTGAAAAAGTCTGAATAACCCAGTGATATTCATTGAAGTAGCCATCTCTGCAAGAAGATCACTTTGAGAGCTGAGGGCATGAACAGAGCCTTGCCACTGGTTGTCCCACAAGGGGAGGCTACCCACCTACAGGAGACCACCAGCTTCTCCTTCCTGGCTTAATGGTGAGGTTTGTGCAGGTTCCGATGTACTGGCACAGAGACCCAGGCTGCTCTTAGTTGAAGGATCTCTTGGGCTAAAAGAATAACTTTCAGTGCCTCTGTATTTTTGTTTGGCATTGCCTTTTAATATGAAATAATCCTGGAGAGACCCTTACCCCTTATAGGGCCTCAATGAAGACTATGTGAAAAGACAAAGACATTTGAGGCACAGTGTAATAAGAAAATAATGCTGTGGTCTTAAAAACAGAAATTAGGACTTAGTGGTTTTTACTTTATTATAGAACCACCTTGTTCCTGGGTAGCTCTATAAGGCAGGTAGGAAATTCTGATAAAGAGTAGAGAACCACCTGTAACAAATGAAAAGAAACAGCAAAGAGATCAGGGAAATATAAACAACAACATTTTTTTATTCTCAATTTTGGTCACTGCTTTTATGCTTCCTTATTTTCCTCACATGTTAAATATATAACAACCAAAACTTCATCAATATACACATAAAGGTAACATGCGCAGCATGTAAGCATGGTAGGTAGTAAGTGAACTAGGCAGCTGCAGGTCTATGCCCAGGCCTCTGAACTTGGCCTTCATGGAAACAGCAACTGTGTTGGAGGCATGCTGGGTTTTGCATTATCCCCAAGCTGTAGCCCCTCCAGGGAAGAGCCAAATCAGCCACACTGGGATAAAGGTGATGAACAGCAACCTAGAACAGCTTCTGCCCATACTAAGGGACCAGGTTGTTGGAGTGTTTTTCTGAGAGCTCACTTTGTTCTTTAGTCTGACAAATGGTCTGGATTCAGTGAGATACCAAGTGAGATATGGACCAAGGGGCCATAAGATGGAATGAGAAAAATCATAAACAGCATCCAGAAAGTTCTGTGGGAGACAACTGTTGCATCTTTGTAACGAATCAGACATGTTAATCAGTTCATTTGTTTCCCCAAAGGGGGAAAATACATATTTTTGGTTTGGATTAAATAGCTAAAACTTTTTGCAAAGGGGAAAACAATGTCATGGGAAAATACAAAATATCTGTAATGTCTACAGCACATAAAATATCTAAGAGTGATAAAATATTAAAGGGAAAAAGGGAATAGCTTTAAAAATTATAGAACACAAAAAAATTATAGAATGCATGTTGGACACGAAGTAGAATTATGAAATGAAGCAGCTGGTCACTGAAGTAGCATTTGATGGATGAACCCTACCATTTCTCTTCAAATTCAGCGTCTCAGAGGGGTAGCTTCAGGTGACTGGGCGTTTTCAACATTATCTTTGCCTTTATCATTCCTCATGCGAATAAACACAACTGCTAAAATTATACCTACAAGAGAAAACCCAGGGTCAAAGAGATGGAATCTTCAAGTGTACTGTCACGGTCACTTATAAACTAATGTCTTGGGAGGAAAAAATGACTCATATTGCTTCATTTTTTTTGTTTGTGGCTCAACAAAGTTGTTCAAGTGAAGGAGGGACCCTCGGTGCTAGCAGTCTTGGATAAGTAAGCTTATCATTCAGTACAGCATCATGTCTCAATAGTATCCAACCTGGGGGTGGTCACCAAGTCTATCAAAAGGAATACAGGATATGTGTTCTGCACTCTGAGAAGAAAGCATTTGAGTTTCTGAACTTCATACACACATAGTGTCAGCTGATCTTCCCTAGAGCCAGCAGTCCAAACAGAATAGCCAGAGACCTCTTAGGACCTGTTCACCTACCCACAGCCTACTTTGAATGTGTCCACAGCAAAGGAACTTTGAATAGACTGCATACGCTTTCTACTGTCTCTGCTTCTTATTAACTCCTACAAAAATAATATTGTGTGTCTTAGGACTGATTGTACTACCCTGTACGGAAAAGGTAGTTAGTTACTGAAAGGAAATTACTTATTAGCAAGTTTCTAGGAAGAATCTTGCCATTAATATAACAGGCTTTAACAAACCACCAGTGGAAAAAAAATCTGTAAAGGAAAGTTATACAACATTTCAGGTATATCAACAACTCCACTGGAAGACCAACTTCTATCCATCCTAACACTGGCAGCTGAGACCATTAACTCTGTGACTTTGACCTCCATGGATGAAAGATCTCTGTTGTCACACCCACCCATCACTATCTGTACTCTGAAGCCCAGTGTCAGATGTATCACAGGGACATAGCAACTGCATTTCCCTCATCACAGAAGCTTGGCATTGAGGCTTGAAATGTAACGGTTGATGCTTTATAGTTTGACTGGGTTAGGACCGTGTGCTAAAAGGCTTGGACTCCAGGTTGGCATTATTTGGGAGAGGCAGGAAGTTTAAGAGATGAGACATGGTTGGAGCTCTTCTGTTCTTTGAGGGAAAGCCCTTAAAAGCCCATTTGTTCCTGGTCCCAAAGTGAGCATCTTTGCTCCGCCATGTGCTCCCTGCTATGAGGTGTTGCCTCTCCACAGGCCCCAAAGCAACAAGCCAATCAGTTATGGATGGAAACCTCTGAAACTGTGATACTAAACATTTTCTCTGTATACCTTGATTATCTCAGGTATTTGTTACAGTTAAGAAAAGCTGATTAACACAAAGCTCTTTGGAATACATCCTATTCTACAACTCAAGTAACCACAATACGTAGTAAAGAGTGGCTCCAAAGCAATGTCTTCCAAGAAAGTTTGAGGTGGTTGACCTGTGATCTGTCCTTGACAGGTTGACAGGCTGACCTGTCCTTGGTTAGTGTCTAAATTGTTGTTTGGGCAGCTACTAGATGAACCTCTAAGATGAGCTCACATTTCTGAGGCCAGGGCCAAAAATCCTTGAATTTGGGAAACCATACTCACCTATGACCAGAAAGGTAGTCAGCAGTATACCGACCGCCATGCCCACCGTGGGTATCCCAGGCTGGTGACCTGCTTGCCGGAAGCAGCTTCCTTCCACACACTTGCAGAAAGTCACTGAAAACAGAAGGATACACTTCCAAGTGAACCGCTAGAGAAGAGAATCCCACATCAAAGACAAGAAAGCCCTTTAAATTTCCCATGGTGACAGCGACTACCCTAAGTGTCCTGTAGCAAAGTTCCTACCTGATAAAGACACAGTGCCCTCCAAGGGCGGCCGACCCCCGTCGTTGATGCGGATGGGGATCTCATAGACTTTCTCCTCAAAATTCGTGTGCTTGGTGGAAAGTCTGGCACTAGTCCCTGTCAGAATGGTGAAAAATGAAAACAGAACTCAGATTCCTGGTTTCACAGGAATAACATTCACTATTGTGTACTAGAGTTGACTGGGAAGGAGTTAAGTTTATCAATGTATTACCTATATCCTCCTGTATATATCTTCTCATCATCAAAAAGAAGGAGGAGGAGGAGGAAGAACAGAAAGAGGTGAGGAGGAGGAACCACAGCAACTTTTAAGTGCTTAACATGATTTCTTGGTAGAAATGAATAGTAAATACAATCAGTTCTCATCATTTTTAGTAGTTGTGGTCTATAAATTACCCTCGAACACTGAATTAGTTAATATTAAATATTTACTTGTTAGGAAAATAGTGGGTTAGGTTCCTGTGAGCCTTCATCACATTTTAATGACTATGTATGCCTTTTTGAGCTTTGTGATATGGTAAGCCCTTCCACCATAGCCTCAAGGGTCCCTTTGAGCCCAGAAGTAGGGAACATGTGGTGGTCACCCTGATTTTCAGGGTATTTCTTTTGTTTTCTTCCTATGTAAAAAATTAAGAGTGCAAAATAATACCAAGTCTCAAATTTCCAAAGAGAGTTTTGATCTTCTTCTCATACTCTCTTCCCAACCATATTTATGCCTAGAATTTTTTTTAAGTCAGGGATAAAATTTTCAGACTTTGAAAACTTTTATAGCTTTAACTTCCATTCCTAGAAGACAGATTAATAGGGACCATATTCATCATTCTACCAAGAACAATAAAAAGAACAAATGTAGGAAACTAAGGTTTTCAAAGCATTAGAGCCAGCCACTAGTGGCTCACACCTATAGTCCCAGATACTCAGGCTACGATATGACCATCAAGGTTCAGAGCCAGCCCTGAAAGACAAATTTGAGAGACTCTTCTCTCCAATTGACCACCAAAAAACTGGAAGTGGAGCTATGGTGCCAGTGGTCGAGGACTAGCCTTGAGTGCCCAGACCCTGACTTCAAGCACAAGTACTGCCACAACAAAACAAAAACAAAAAAGGAACATTGGATATTAAATAGTGAAGGACAATGGTCCTTGTAAAAAGATAAAATGATGTAAGTTTTATAATTGTCCCTAGCTAGAAATAATATCCAGGTTACAAAGCAAGACAGGGAACCTAGGCATGCTCCTGAGTTAAAGCAATGAAACAGTAATAAGAGAGGTCATGGTTACAAGCAGATTGAGGAAGAAAGGGTGAAAACAAGTACAACACACACACACACACACACTGAAGACCTCCAAAGATCCTCAGCTGAGTTCATGTCAGAGTACACACATGAGGGGACAGCCCAAGGCATCAAAAAGAATAATGTAGAAGAATAATTAGAACAACTCTTCGACTTTACAAAGGGGCACCATAGAAACATCATGGTTTGTGGGGTAGATGGACTTGAAGAATTATGTCTCAGCAATTGGGAAAAATTAGTCTTGGAATAAATGCTGCCCTAAGCCTGCCTAATGAAGCTTTAAAACAATATGTGAAAGCACCAAACTATTTCCAAGTAATAGAACTGCATTTCAGAGAAGAACTTGAGAATATTTATGAGTATATAAAAATATTCAGCATCTAAACGCTTGACATGAAAAATTTGCCAGGCAAGTAAGAAAAGAGAAATATAATGGAGAGGAAAACTAATTGATTGAAATATTTCCAAAAATGACATTTAAGACAGAAATAGTGGACAACATTAAAAAAATAGTTATTATAGTCATATTCTCCATGTTCATGGAGAAAGAAGGATTGGGAAGATTAAATACAGATGTGGAAAATGAGAAAGAGACCCAAATTAACTTAGAAAGATTAAAAAGCTTGATATGAAAAATACACTAGATGGATTAAAGAAATCAGGCTGTCATTCAAAGACAATATAATTTCTGCATAGAAAATCTATGGAATCTACTAGGGCTGGGGTCATATCTCAGTGGTAGAAAGAGAGAAGAAAATCTATGGATTCTAAATAGTATAACAGTAAGATGAGCAAGGTTGAGTTGTAGAATATAGGATCAATATCCAAAATCATCAATTATGCTATTATAGTATAGAAATATTTAGAAATATAACTATAAACCTTAAAATATTATATAAAAGAGCATCAAAAATAAGAAATAGGATGTTAAAAGGGGTGACATTGATCAAGATGCATTTTATTCATAAACTGCTCTGTTAAATGGCAACCCCTTTGCACAACCAGTTAAAGATATTTTTTAATAGAAAATAAATAAACAAGAAGAAATAACAAAATTGGAAAATTTTCACCACCTAAAGCCAAGTCTTACCATAGAGCTCTAGTAATAAAGACAATGTAGTGCTGGAATGAACACAAAGTCCAATGAAGTAGAAAGATCAGAAGTAGTTTCCTATACACATTATCACATGGTTTTTACCAATGTTGGCAAGACCATTTGACATGGAAGAAATGAGGGAGAGGATGGGTTGGAGGGGTGAGAATGTTGAAAGGAGTGACACTGATCGAGACTTACCGTATTCATAAATGACTTTGTTGAATGGCAAATCCTTTTTATAACTACTTAACGATAATAATAATAATAACCTAAAATAAAAAGAAAGGAAATAGAAACTATCTCCAGATAACACAGAAAAACCTACATAATTTTAGTACAAAAAGACTTTTAGTATAAGTAGATAGACTTCCTGGAATGAGTATGAAAGTTGTGGTTGAGTTCTAAAAGCCCACAAAGACAATAAAACAGAACACACCATCCATCATCGTTCTCCATGTACATTTGACAACTCACCATTGATTCTGGAAACTTCCCAGTCTCTTTTCAAGCTTTCACTGCCCAAGGCAAATGTAAACTGGGGACCTCGAAATGATTGCTGATCGTCATCAGTGGCCTCGAAAATGAGACTTCCAGGGGCAGAGATGGGATGGCAGAAGAACAAGCCGGTGTACTCTCTGGCTAGGCGAGGTGGGTTGTCATTCACATCTGTAAGCGTCAGGTGGAAGTGTGACATGGAGCTCAAGGAGGACCCACCTACGGCAAGGAGTGATGGAAACAGCATCAGTGCGGTCACGGTCCTTAACAACAAAGAGCATTGCCTTTTAAGAACATACTCAGGCAGTCCAGTCAATTGAGGTGGTGGAAAGAAGAGACCCTTTGTGTCAAAGACCTGGTTTGATTGCTGAATAAAAATGTCTAATGGAGAGCTAGACACCGATGGCTCATGCCTGTAATCCCAGCTACTCAACAGGCTGAGATCTGAGGATCTTGGTTTGAAACCAGCCCAGGCAGGAAAGTCTGTGAGATTCTTATCTCTAATCATTAAAACATGGCAGAGTGCCAGCCTTGAGCCAGAAAGTTAAGGGACAACACCTAAGCTCTGAGTTCAAAACCCAGTATTGGCACACATACACATATACTACACACACACACACACCCCTACCTAGCTGGGTGCTGTCGGCTCACGCCTGTAATACTAGGTATTAAGAAAGCTGAGATCAGAGGATCGTGATTCTAAGCCAGCCCAGGCAGAAAGGAGATTCTTATCTCCAATAAGCTTCTTAGAAAAATCCAGAAATGGTGCTATGGTTCAAGTGATAGAATGCTAACTTTGAGCATAAAGAGGCTGAGGTCCTAAGTTCAAGCCCCAGGACTGGCAAAAAAAAAAAATGTCTAAAGCATAGGAATATTAACAAAGCTGCAGACAGCAATTGTTTACATATATCACACCAAAACAACTCTGATGTATGTGTACAGATGAGAAGACTGAAGCTTAGAGAGGTTGTGTGACTTACCCAAAGTCACACAACTTGAGAGCAATGGAAGGGCTCCAATTTGGGGGTTCTAGCTGTCTGTCACTCACATCTTCTCTCACTCCTTACCACTGCCTTACAAATAAGAATCTAGCTTTCTAAGCTTCATTTATTTGCTGAGAAACATGTGACTTTGTGACTATTTCACTGAGAAATGAAATGTCCTAAGAAATTGTAAACAGCTGCACAAATGTTGTCATACTACAGCGGGAAAAAGCCTCCTCTTGCTGCAGAATCCGTTGATAGCTTGGGACAGTTTACTCCATTTCTCAGTACATAAGACATGGCCAGTCACAGAACCGACCTCATAGTGTGGGGTGAGGAGTAAGTTAATAGGCGAGGTGCATAGCACGGGGCTGTCAGGGCAGTGTAAACACGGACTGCCTTCTCTCTGACATCAAACATGGATTCTGTTTCTACAGTGTCTGACTCCACTCCAGTGCCAGTAAATCCTGTTTCCTGGCTCCTACTTTGATTCCAGTAAGCTCTGTTTTCTTCTCAATTGTCTT
This sequence comes from Perognathus longimembris pacificus, assembly GCF_023159225.1. Classification (NCBI taxonomy): domain Eukaryota; kingdom Metazoa; phylum Chordata; class Mammalia; order Rodentia; family Heteromyidae; genus Perognathus; species Perognathus longimembris. The sequence continues at coordinate 33,387,841 of NC_063172.1, read as the reverse complement.
CTATATTCCTAAACACTCTTAAACCAGTAGGGGGGGGGGAACATCTCTACGGATGTCCTTGAAGTCATTGTGTCTATTTACATTGTGATTTCAGTGCCAACAACTAGAAGCGAGGCAATGTTTTGGACCCTAGTCTCTATCCAGGCAGCTTCTCTTAGCAGACACCCAGAGTGAAGTGTTGATGCTCACGGTATGACAAAGTCCCAGCCAGAAACCTTTCACTGATTAGCTGGAAGCTTTGAAATCAAGAGTTGCATGTGCACAGCATGGTAGTAGAATGTGCTAAGTTGAGGCAAGTGTCAGGCAACTCCTCCCTCCAGCTGGCCCATCATGCCACACATCCCTGCCCACTTTTCCTTTCTTCATCTTTCACCTACAAGGACCATTTTTATGATTCTTTTTTCTCTGTTCCCCATCCAACCTCCAATTTAGGACTTGACATGCTAATGGAATTATTTTTTAGTCTAAAACTATTTATTGAGTAGTAATTTGTTCCATTCTCGTTTCTTTTTTTAAAAACCAAGAAGATGTGTTTACTAAACATAGAGCCCCCCCACACTGGGTTTAAGAATCACAAAATTCCTACAGTAAATCAGAAAATTCCATTTAGATACAAGAGACTCAATGTTTTCATTATAGTCTCATCCCCGGTTAGTATGGTACTCCTGTGAGTTTATTATCAAAACCAGGAAGGGGTGAACACTGCCCTGTGCTGTTGTACCTACCCCCTCTCATCCTTCTGCTTTAAGCTTGGTCAGGCCTACTGATTTGACTTCACTGGGTTCTTTACACTCCCTCTCATTTCTACGGATGTATCCCCAGATAATCTATATTCCTATCATTTGTTTTGTGTCTCTTTCCTTTTGCTCACCTAATTCAGTGGCCACCACTTGCACTCGGTACACATTTTCCGTTTCCCTGTCCAGCGGGGCGACACTGAAGATCTCACCAGTGACAGCGTCAATTTTAAGCCAACCTCTCGTGTCGCCCCTCAGTGAGTACCTTCATGAAATGGAAAGAGCAGAGGAAGAAAAGAACCCACATTACTTTGCATGAAAAGATAGTTTGTCCATCACCATACAACCTGATCAGCACTATCATTTGTATGCTGTTAACAACACATTGGAAGGATCAGTCACTGTCTCAGTAATTCCTATTTGAGTATCATTGTTCATCAAAGTGAGCACTCATTCATCTTTACAACATGGTGTTGGTGCTTGTCTATTGTCATCAATTCTGTAAGAAATGTTAACTTGCCTGGCAATTGAAGTATTCAAATTTAAGCAGTCTAGGAGCATCTTTTAAAATCTCTCCACACACCACCCTTTCTAACAAAACTTGAACCCCCAGTGGTGAGACATGGGTGAAATGAATGAAGAATCAGTGAATACCAGTTGAGTGTTTCACATCAGGCAGTGGACCACAGGAAGAATTTACCAAATGGGGCTCTTAGGCCAGTATGGAAACAGAGAATTCTATTGAATTGTGGTAAATATCATGGAGAGAAATCTAGAGTAGTATATGGAACCACAGAATGGTGCTGACAGAGATGAGGGGGGAGCTCAAGCAGAAGAGGGTGAAAGGAAAGCTTAATGGGCTTGGGGAGTATCCATGTGTCAGTATTGGGATGCATATGGTTTGAGGATCCAGACATGCAAACAGTGGTCAGCCATGAGCAGCCATGAAATGATATTGAGTGGGAAAGTGACCCGTTATGTCTGTGTTTTCAATGGAGCCCAGCCCTCTTCATCCCCTTGGACAGTGGCCCCAGCACATAGCTAGACCTGCCAAGCCCTGTGTTTTGTACCTTAGGTCCAGACCTTCGGGATCCTTGGCAGTCACATTGCCCACTTTAGTGCCCACAGCCACATCCTCCATGACTTTTTCTTGGAATACATTTTGGGAAAACACAGGTGCTTCATTCACATCTGTCACAATAAGTTTGAAGGAGGTAAAAGAACTGGTGTTGTAAACAACCCCCGACACCAGAGGCTCAGGATTCTCTGCTTGGACCACGATGGTGGAAATAGCTGCTGTTTCGAAATCAAGAGGCTGTGGAGAATTGGAAAGAAGAGGGATTATCTCCATGAAAACAGTCATCCCCTCTACACTCTTAAAACTCTCATGCAGAGCAGCACTTCTTAATGCAGCATCAGCAAAACATACTCCTCAGGATGATAACCGAGCCATAAAAAGTCTTCACTGTGGGGTTTATCAGAGCTTTGAATACTTTAATGTGCATGATGACTCTAGGAGAAGAAACCTAGCCCGAATTCATTGAACCCTGGGACTCCATTCATTTACCCATTAAATACTTACATTCTCAAGATGATGCTTAGACCACAGTTCAGAAATGCTCAGATTACAGAGCTCTCAGCATTATACAGACAATGACTTCTGAGGGGCCCTCAGAATCTGAGCCCCAAAATAAAACACTCTAGAATCATGGAAGATGGGAGAGGTGAGCAGGCACCATTGAAGATGGATGATTGGTTCTCCATCCAGGTTGTGCAAGGTGGGACCAGAAATGAACACCAGGAAACCAGGAATGAAAAGCAGTATGAGGAAGTATTTAACAAGTAGGGCTATCTAAAATGAAAAGAATTGATTCAAAAAATACTTAAGGAGGTGGGAGCATGGCTTGGGTGGAAGAGTGCCAGCCAATGAACACAAATGTCAGATACTGAGTTCAAGGCCTGATCTTGGACCAAAAAAGGAACTACTTAAGTTCCCAGTTCTGGAAGTTTCCAAGTATAGGCCTTAAAACATCTGATAGCTTAAAGAACATGATTATTATGTAAGCAACTGGCTCTGTGGGGTCTTCATAATCCCTCTCAAAGCTGAAGACTTGAGAAATTCTCCAATAAGAGGCCAGCTGAAGAGCAGATGGCCATTGCCACAGGCCTTGCTAACTGCACTCAAGGGCCTCAGGTGTCTGTGACTACCTGGGAAATGAAATCTAAATGTCCTATATATGAGCTCGTGTGCATCTGGGGGATATGAAAATATGTGGCTTTTATCATACTATCACCTATGACCTCATTAAGAGAGGACCAATGCAAAGCCCTAATGTGTATTATGGACCCCTTGCTCTATTGTGTTCATTTTTCTAGTTCTAGAGGACCCAGAATGTCTTGGTCAACTGTCAGGCTTTCATCCTTAGGTCATACCAGGTTTTCAAACACAGACAGGACCATTATCCCTTCATAAAGAGAAAGATGGAGACATGGTTGTATTGGTTCAGCCTTCCTCTCCCTTGGAGCACCACAATTCTGTCCTCTCTGTCCCTGCTTCCCTGACCCCTTCAGACAGGCTGCATGTCCTCTGTAATCTTGCAGCACCTAACCCAGAACTCTAATTGATTTCCCTTTTTCTTCCTGTAGATCCTCACCAACTCTCCTCCCCATGAAGAGAAGTTAGGACAAAAATAGACAGCACCTTAACTTCATCTACTGTCCCATGATGTGGAACAAGGGTACATCTTTCTGTTCTTAGTCTACCTATCAAGAACACAGATCTGTTCCTTGTCAGCTCAGCCCAGCCCAGCCCAGGCTCAGGCAGACTGTGTAGATGCCTACACTCCCCTTCCTATTCTCATCACCAAACAGGCCCTATGTCAACTGCCTCATTCTTCCACCCTATCACTATGGCCCCAAAAGCACAGGGGTAGGAATTCAGACAGAATGTCAGTCAATGAGAAGCAGCCTGTGTTAGCAGAATGAAACATGTGAGGACAAAGGGAGGGAGAGAAAGATAGCAGAGAAGACTGTGGGTGCCAAGCCAAAGAGCTGGGACTTTATCCTTGCCTGAGATTAATGTCCTATTTGTGTTTCAGAAAGATAGCTCCTGGTACAGCTAAAGGAGGGGTGAGCTCAGGCTGATCCAAAGCAGGACAGGAAGATGGGATAGGAAGACTGGGGGAGAAGATCAGCCAAGAGACATGGTTGGTAGACAGTTATAGAGTGGAGAGGTAAATAACAAAGGAGGAGTCTGCATTGAACACCCTGTCTGCTTAACTTCTTCACCTGAAAAACACCCAGCCAAACCTGCCAGGAGCAGAAATATTAGAAAGGGAAGGTACTAAGTTAGCAAATGGTAATCTGCAAAACTGAGCCCAGAGGTGTTGTTTTCCAGGTTGGCAAAGTTGAGGCCCATCTCAGTCTGGTAAGCCACATTTATCAGATGAGCTAGAACATCTGCTCTTGCCCTCATTCCTGCCTGTGCACAGCTGCCTGGAAGGCTGAAGCAGGGATTTAGACTCAATCTGGAAGGAGAGATAAAGTGTCCAGGGAGAGGGGCCAAGATGGGAGATGTTCAACATTTTCCCCAAGGATAGGAAATGAGAACGAAGAATGCACATTCGTTTTCTGAATGATGCTCCCATTGGTTAAAAAAAATCATGAACCAAATACTTCATACTGGAGAAGGGACAAATTTACAGTTAAATAAAGATAAAGCTGAAGAAAAACTCTGCATTTTAAGAAAGGAGAGTTATAGATGTGCAGGGCTCAAGAAAGTAACTGTCCTACTCACGATCAATACTACGTAAGCCCGCACTGCTGTTTACAGACACCGTAAAGGTGGTGGAGTGAGCCCATGTTTCCAAGGATTGCCTGAAGGACTTGCCAAAACTCGTGGTTTCCAGTCTCCTCCTGGAGAAGCGAGGGAGGCAACAGTCCCCAGAGTGGGGGCTGGTGTGGATGTGGGGAGGGGAGTGTTTAAACAAAAGTGATCAACACAATTGTTCTGAAGCTGTGGTCATCCCTGGACAATTCCATAATGAGGGACACAGGAATAATGCTCAGCCATACTTAAGAACACACATTCCAGAGCAGGTGCTGGTGGCTCCCACCTGTAACCCTAGCTACTCAAGAAGCTGAGATCTGAGGATGGTGGTTTCAAGGCAGCCCCAGCAGAAAAGTCTGTAAAACACTATCTCCAACTAACCACTAGGAAGTCCAAAGTGGAGCTGTGGTTCAAGTGGTAGAACACTAACCTTGAACACAAAAATTCAGGGATAGCTCCCAGAAGCTGAGTTCAAGCCTCAGGACCACACACACACACACACACACACACACACACACACACACACACACACACACACTCTCTTGAGTGCTGGCTTCAACACTAGGACTTTTACCCCTTTGCTTTTATCCATTTCCTGTGAAATCATTCTATTCATGTTCACCTTCAGCCTCTGCTTTCAGTTTTTCTTTACTTCGGCTCAAAACTATTTTCTAGAATCTTCCTTTGCAGGCTCCAGATGGCTGCCCCGCAATCCTTCAACAGCTAACCATGCTTGCTGATTCCCTACTGCTGAACTTCTGGCACCTCTTAACTGGAAAGCATCCTTTCTTCTCCCAAGAAAGGTAATTTAACTATGAATATATTGGACAGCTTTGAAATTCAGGCAGGCCCATTATGTGTCCTAATACAGGTGAGGTAGACAGCGAGAATAGACTGAAGACTTAGGGGGAACATGGTGGAGACAAGGCTGAAGAAGGACAGAGAGGATCTACATAAAGTAGTAAGTGACATGTGTTAGCTGCAGACTACCTAGTCCTACAGAGAAAGACACAAAGCAAGAGCTAGTAGGCTTAGCAACGCCATCAAAGATAAAAGCAAGGAGTAGAGCTGAATGCCAGTGGCTTGTGCTATAATCCTAGCTAGAATGGGAATGGGAGGATTGTGGCTCAAGGCCAACCAGGGCAGAACTGTCTGCGAGAATCCATCTCAACAGAGGGAAGCTGAACGTCATAGTGTGAACCTGACTCCAGCAATTACAGGAAGCCTAAAACAAGTGGATCATAGTGCTGCTGAATGGCCAGGCAGGAAGTAAGATCCTATCCTAAAAATAAAGTTCAATTTTTGGAACACATGGCTGGAGGCATGGCTCAGTGGTAGAATACCAGTCTAGCTAGTGTGAGGTTCTGAGTTCAAATTCTAGTACCACAAAAGAAAGAAAGGATGGCATGAGGGACAAGGTAACAAACAGTACAAGAAATGTATCCAATGCCTAACGTATGAAACTGTAACCTCTCTGTACATCAGTTTGATAATAAAAATTTGAAAAAAAAAAAAAGGATGAATAGATAGATGAAAACAAGGAAGGGAAGGAGGGAGAGAGGGAGAGAAGAGATAAAAGTATAAACTTGTCTATCAACCCTCAAAAGAAAATCCAGTGATGCATAATCATCATTCAAAAGGAGATTGTGCCATGGGAGACCCTATCTCAAATATACATCTGGGGGTTGGGTGTTTAGCTCAGTGGAAAAGCACTTGCCTGGCAAGTGCAAGGCCCTGGGTTTCGCCCTCAGCTCTGCAGAGAACAAGGGGTGGGGGTAGGGACACTGGAAAGGGACTGGCAGCATAGCTCAGCAGTTTAATATCTACCTAGCAGGTTCAAGGTTCTACGTTCAAATCCCATTAATACCAAAAATTATTCCTTCTATAATGTATTAACATTAATTCACTAGTGCTGGGAATATGGCCTAGTGGCAAGAGTGCTTGCCTGATATAGATGAAGCCCTGGGTTCGAGTCCCAGGCACCACCTATATAGAAAATGGCCAGAAGTGGCGCTGTGGCTCAAGTGGCAGAGTGCTAGCCTTGAGCAAAAAGAAGCCAGGGATAGTGCTCAGGCCCTGAGTTCAAGGCCCAGGACTGGCAAAAAAAAAAACAAATTCACTATAAAAGTTACGGGGCCAGATTTGCCCAGTTAGTGATAAACTCAAGCTAGAACCTTTACTTTCTGTCTTTCAAGAGTACAGGAATGACAGTGGGCCAGATACCACCTGACAGGCCACCACTGGTATGTCCCCTCTGCTGTGGTCCTCACACACTTAGAAGCAAGTCAATCCACCAAAAAAAGACACATTCAGCAAATGGGATAGTTACCTTTTTAATTGTGACATATCCTGCATTGGTTTGGGGATCTGTGTCAATTCCTAGTCTTCCCTTGCTGTCTCCTTGGATAACCCGATACAGGATTCTAGAACTCCCAGTGAATGGCTCATCAGCATCGGTGGCTTGAATGGTTAAGATGACAGACCCAACAGCTGCGTCTTCAGGGAAAGTCAGGACCCCATACTAAGGGAGAAACAGGGAACATTGAAAATGTCCGTTGCCATAGAACGTAACTGCTAAAGGGTAAGCCTGTCTTTGTACTTTCAGAATAGACCCACATCATGGTTTACATCAATATTTTCCAAGTGAGTTTTTCCTACGGATAAACATGTTGCTGTAGATTTTCACAACAATCAGATTTATGAATCCAAACATTTCAGTGACCAGCTGGCAGAATTCTAAAACAGATCATCTCTCCCATATCTAATACAGGGTGTGTGCATTTGTGTGTGTGTCAGTTCTGAGGCTTGAACTTGGAGCGTGGGCACTGACCGGGAGCTTTTTTACTCAAGGCTAGCACTCTACCATTTGAGCCCTATCTCCACTTCTGGATTTTTCATAGTTTATTGGAAAATCTAACAGACTTTCTTGCTCAGGCTAGCTTCAAACTGTAATCCTCTGATCTCAGCCTCCTGGGTATCTAGGATTACAGGGTGTGACCCACCAGCTCCTGGCTCCAATGTTGAATAACTATAAATGTTATGCTAATAATGTTATAAGTAAATAGCTATAATGTGCTTAAATGCCCAGAATGTGACAGATGCTGAATACAAATATATTCTTTTAATTAATTAATTAATTAATTAATTTGTTGCTAGTAATGAGGCTTGAGCTCTGGGCCTGGGCCCTGTCCTTGAGCTCCTTTTGCTCAAGGCAACAACTCTATCACTTGAGCCACAGCGACACTTGCAGCTTTTCCCATGATTTATGGCAATAAGAGTCTCACAAACTTTCCTGCCTGGGCTGGCTTCAAGCTACAAACCTCAGATCTCAGCCTCCTGAGAAGCTAGGATTACAAGCATGAGCCACCGGCACCCAGCTCATTATTTTAAATTTTAAATTAACTAAGGAATAGCGGTTACGAGCTAGAACTTTAGAGTCAAGGAATTAGGAATGAGTCCTATACTTACCATTCGTTGGTTGAGTAATAATCATATTAAGTCACTCATCAGTTTGATCATGTGTATAATGGAGACAATAATAGAACCTAGCTTCTGTCTGTGGGGATTAGGAAAGTTAATGTATGCAAAGGAAGGTCCCTCCATGCTTGCCACATAGTACTTCAAAAAGATAAGCAACAAAAATTGAAGCGGAGGCACTTCATTGCCAGCTCCATTTGGCAGAAGAGCAAAGAACTAGGTGGGACAAACCTAGACAGTATTACACAGATGGGGGTCACAGACATGGGATGCAAACTCAGGTGTGTCCAACTCCACAGCTGGTGTTGTTAGGACTGGCCTAAAGCATTTCCCACTCCCCTGGAAACTGTCCAGACCAGCTCTCCAGGCACCACAATTTATAAGACAATAACTGGAAGAGTCTAAGATGGGATGGGGCAATGAAAGGAGCCGTATCACATTGTCCAGAGCCAGCATTTGTAAGCTCTGAGGCTCCCAAAGCAGAGTTCTCAACTACTGTCTGGATGGAATGCAGGAAATCACAACACTGAGAAAGGTTAAAATACCTGAGAGAATAGAGGCTGAGAAGAAATGGGTTCTTTATTTCATGCTTGCTTAACGTCAGTGCCTATTACACAAGGTATGTTCAGTCACACCGCTTACCCTCCTGAGCCCTGTCATAAATCAATTCCCTTCTTGTCACAACCTTGTCCCTAATTTGATTTATGAGCATTATCAGAGGGCTCTACACTGCCTCATAACTGGCTTTAAACATGACATAACAATCTAGTCAAACAAGCTCGTTTCTCCTTCAAACTAAATAAATTGAGACATCCCTTTGAAGGGAAGTAGTGATAAAGCCACATCAAGTCTACAGCCTGTACCAAAGACAAGAACACAGTCATCTACGATGTCTGATGCTCTGAATCAACTTTTCTTTTTATGTCCGATTCTCCTGAGTTTTGCAAATGTCACAGCATGCAAATGCATGCTGTCTTTGCTTTAAGCTATAGATTCAGTTTTTCTTGTCCTTCTTGTACCCAACTATTATAAAATGAGTTAAAGTTGCCCATATTTCAAATATTTAATTATACTTTCTGTTAGCGTTAAATAATTGTACAAAGAGGTTACCATTCAACGAATCAGCTCCTAAGTATAATGAATCTTGATTGAAATCACCTCTTTCATCATTCTCAGGCTCAAATACTAACTTTTTAAACTCAAATGCTTGATTGAGACTTAGTCATAACTTATTTATTGTTCTACTATACACAAAATCTATAACAACAAGTCACAAGTGGTCACTTGACTCCTTTTAATTTGTCAAAGGTTGTTGTTGCTTCTTTTAAGCAGTCCTGGGAATACATGAGCTGTTTGTAGGAATTCATAAGCAGACATTCCCAGATACTAGTGCAGTGATTGTTTTTGTTCCCTGAAGATTTCCACTGAAGATGGTGTATGGGTTTGTTATTGGTGCATCCACCAAGGCTACCAGTCATGTGTGTCATTTTTTTTCTTAACTATTGTCTGTGGGTTTACTGCAGAAGTTGGGGTAGAGTAATGTGAACAAAGTGAAGAAAGAGCCAACAGTGACAGCTACTCACATCTGATTTTTCAAAGACAGGAATCTGATCATTGATATCGATTACGTTGATTTCCACAGAACAGAGGGTCTTGAAATCTGAAAAACCAAAGTCACATCACAGACATCTTCACTGTAAACCATATAGAAAAATCAGAACACTGACAGAAAAACTGGCAAGGACAGTCATATAAAATGACAGTCATGGCCACAAATTCGCATTTGACATTTAATTTAGGCAGATGAAGGGTTTTCTGCTCCCACCTGGACTAACAAGCAGGTCTCTAAGAGGAAGGTGGAAGCTGAAGAAAGATGTGACAGAAGTTCTCCCTGGGTTCCCATTGGCACGTCTTAAGGAAGGCATAGTACTGATCAAGATGGACTCTTTTTTTTTCAGTAGCACCCTCCCTTTTCTGACTAATGGAAAATGTACAGTCTTCAAAATCTGATGCAAAGCTCTCCTTCCAAGAAGCCTGCTCTGGAGGTCTTGCAGGCTGTCCTTCCTTCAATCCATGCATCTACCCTACATCAGTTCTGCTCACTGTGGTGGAGAGGCTCAAAGGCTCCTTATCCCTCCTCTCCTAGTAAGGAAGTTGCACAATTATCCTACTCCAAGGAAAGCTCAGAGTTAGTACTCAAGATCCTGAAGAACTCCCTTGCATGTGTTCCTTGGAATTTATTGATTCACATGTTCAAGTCCTTTCCCAGAACAAGCACCTCTTAGGGACAGACACTGGGTTTTTTACTCAACTGTGCATCTCCAGTACCTAACTGGTGCCCCAAATAAGACAAAAACCTCAGTAACTGCCAAAAGAATAGACATCTAATAGTGTAAAACTGTCACTTCATCAGGACAGGGATGGTTTATTAGATTCATTCCCACTGCACCTCTTAACACAGTGCTAAACAAGGATTTGACCTTCAATCACTATAGAATTACTGGCTTTCAAACCTTCTGAACTGGTGCTTGCTAAATTTAAGTTCCCCCAATACATCTACATCCATGGGAAGAAAAGGAATATGGAATACAAGAAGAGTGATACTCTTTTCTTCTCCATATTCATGCAACCTGTGTCCTCTAGCATAGCAAGTACTGAATTGATTCCTATTTTAAGACTGAGTTACTGCTAACTCCAAGATTCTTAACCTTCTAGGAGTCTGCAAGCATTGCTACGAGTCTTTTGGAATGAAGGTCTTTTTGTGTATCTGTGTACATTTGTCTAAGAATGAATACGGGTCTTGGGATGCACAGCGATAAACAATCATTGTTTTAAAAGTTTGCAAGAAGTAGGGAAGAGTGTCTCCTGATATTGAAGCTGATGAGAGAAGATTGCACTTCCCCATAGATGCAATTCTCTTCCACTTTCATATCTACCTCTGAGTCCAAAAGCAAGATTAGGAAATACAATACATTCCCCTGTTTGTGATCATGGTGGTCCCAAGATTATGCCTGGAGGATCTTTTGCAATTAGGGTATCAATTGCCCTGCAGCAGAGCAGTGTTGCTTGAGCTGCAACTCTGGCCTTCATGAAAACAGATACCCCAGTGTTACATGCATTTCACACAGGAAGCAACGATTTCTTAAATGGCACCATTCTGTAATACACCCAGGCATTGGAGCAACCACAGAAAACAGAACAATATGAGATATTCAAGCACCCAACCAATCCTAACCGAAGCAAAGCAATCACTTGCGATTATGATAGCGAATGTGATACTGACCTCCATTGGACACCTCTACTGTTAAGTTGTACTGAGGACTATCCTGCTTCTTCAAGGACTGTTTAGCTAACTGGAACTTCCCCTCATATTCTTCAATCATGAAGAGTCCATCTATAGGAACTTTGGGAGTTTGTTCCACAATTTTGTACCTTAAAATGCTATTGGCAGTGTTGGCTTCATCTAAGTCGTGAGCAGTGAAGATTCCAATACTGCTACCTGGAGACGAGTAAAGAAGGAAACCAGGATCCATGTGACATATTTTTAAATTGTTTCACTAATATAATCAAATCACATGACATGCATGGAAGCTCCGCAATGAGCCCCTTTACAATATGCCATTTAACACACACACACGTTTTTAAAAGACAGAAGAAACAGTTTTACTGGATAATCAAGGCCCTAGGAAACACATGGAACAGTTGGGTTAGCTTTTAATTTTATTTTAACTCCTTAACCTTTCCTATGATGTGATTTAAAAAAATACTGTAGTATATTAGTTAGCCAGGACTGCCATAAAGTATTGTGGCCGAAGTGACTGAAACAAGAGAAATCTAGGTTTTTCTCAGTTCTGGAGGATGCATGACAGCTCAAGGTTGTTGACAAAGCTGTTTATTTCTGAGGCTTCTCTCCAGCTTTCTCTTTCCTAAATTGTCATCTTCTGTCTGCCTCCTTGTGTCCACATTTCCTCTTGTTATAAAACACCAATCAAATTGGATTTGGGCAAACCATATGCACCTCCTTTTACCTTAATTTCCTCTTTAAAGACCCTGTCTCCAAAGAACCACATTCTGAATTCCTGGAAGTGAGAGCTTCACCATAGGAAAGGGGGCGGGGCATGTTTCTGCCCCGACAGCAAGAAGACTTGAAGATAGAAATCTGGAGGACACAGTTCAGGACCTTTCAATCCATATCCACCCACATTCTCGAAATCACACTTTCTTTGAAAACAGGACCATTACAGACATAATTAGTTAAAGATATTCAAATGAAATCATTCTGGATTTATACTAACTTTTAGATCCTTACAAGAAGGGGAGACACAGGAACACAGAGAGAGGAGCTGATGGTGTAAAGGAGGACAGAAATTAGAGTTATGCTACTACCAGCAGCCAATGCAAGCCAGAAGGGGCAAAGATTCTCCCCTAAAGACTGGTTTCCTTATTTTTCCTGCCTCCAGGTTTGAGAATATGATTTTTCTCTCGTTTTAAGCCTCCAAGTGTGTGGTGATTCACTACAGCAATGCCAGGACACTAATACCCATGTCACATGGTTGAAAGAAATAAGAAGGGACCAACTTCAAAGATATTCATGGAACTTCAGTAACTGACTCCACCCAAAAGATAGCACAGGGCAAAGAGCAGGCACACACCCTGCCTGCCATGCTGCAGGCCACCCACTGAGTATTTTATTCCTGTAACTGCCGGTCCGGGAGCGACAGAGGTCAGTGCCTATGACTGTGCCCTGCCAGCTCTGGGTGAGTTCTGAGAAGTTCCTGAGCATCTTGTTCCATGAAACGGGAATTGTGGGGGGGTTTACATATGTTAAGAATCCCACCTAACAGTGAAGACTTGAATTCATTCCAGTTTTTTTTCTTTAAGACAGGTCTCACTTTGCACTTTCTTCTTTAACTCATCATCCTCCTGCCTCAGCCTCCTAAGTGTTGGGATTACAGGTATAACCCACCACACCCAGACTCAACCTTTTTGTGTGTGTGTGTGCTGGTCTTGAGTGGTGTCCCTGAGCCTCTTTGTGCTCAAGGCTAGTGCTGTACTACTTGAGACACAGCACCACTTCCAGCTTTTTCTGAGTAGTTTATGGACTTCCTGCCCAGGCTGGTTTTGAATTGTAATCCTTAGATCTCAGCCTCCTGGGTAACTAGGACTACAGGCATGAGCCATCAGTGCCTGGAAGAGTCAACCATTTTTAAGATAGTTTATATGCTTGTCCCCTACCTGTTTGCATGCACTGCCTCATATGGAGACTGAGAGGAGTTTCTTGGTTTGGTGAGCTGGGAAAGCAAAGTGCCTACACTGTGTCTTCAATGGAACTGGACCTGGCATGCATGTCTTGTGGACTGGGTTAATGGGCCATGGTGAGCAATGGGACAGATAAAAGAACATGTATCTAGTGGAGCACCTACTGCCATTCTGAATCCATCACCTGTGGGATGTACAATCCTTGTAAGGAAGTTATCTGTGTGAGATGAAAGGCTGCCCTGCAGAATTCTGTGATCCACTGGTATTTGAGCAGCTCTGCTTCAGATATTTCCACTTAGCAAGTGAGTATGACACAGGATACTATTCTCTCACTCCACAAAAAATTTCAACCTGTCAGGGACATCATGAGGACAACTGGTGTCTGGGAGCACCCCTTTAATGGGAGCAAGAAGACTCTTGCATAAGCAAGAGTTCAAAGAGTACCATGCCTCTGAGTGACTGAGCTAGGACAAGTGGCAGCCCAGGCCATTCAGAGGAGAACTCAGCATCACCTGAGAGTACCTAGAATACTTTGGGGAGGCAGGGACTTCAAGAGAGGCTAAATTCCTGGTATGAATATGGTATAAATGATGGATTGTCACTTCCAAGACTAGGTTATTAATTTATAGAAAGGAAGACTGACTCATGGTACTCATTCTCTCTCTCTCCCTCTCTCTCTCTCTCTCTCTCTCTTACTGTCTCTTTCTCCCTGAACTACACCTAGATTCCTTTGCTGACTCACAGAAACTATGACATAATAAATGTCTATTACTTAAAGTTTCAGGGAAATTCCTTATACACCTACAGACAACAAATACATCATGTGTTCAGCCTAATGAAAAGTGACGAGGCATCATCTGGAAAGGTTTTAAATCTTCAAAGGTTTTCTACCTTCATTCATATTCATAGGCCATCCCTCAGTTCCACAAACGATGATACTGCAAGTGGAAATCCACTGTTGCTCCTCATTCTAATATTATTCAATTGTTATTGTGATAAGATTATTATTTCAAGCTGTCATTTAATTCTTCCTTTGGGGCCAGGACTTAGAACTGAACCAAATAGAATGGACATGGATAGTGCTGACAGTAAGTAGCTCCTTATGTCAGAGGTGTGTAATGAGAGGAGTAAATAGATTTAAAACAAAAAGATGAGAGTGAAAAAATAAACCACCTGCATGATTAGCAAAGCTCTAAAATGATACTCACAAGAGACTGCTAAGCTTGTGAGCCTCAGAAATTTCCACAGCACATAGACCAAAGCATTTCAAGACATGCTATCCTGCTCAGTCAATGGGCTCAACTCCAAGGGGAAACAGGTAAAGGGAAGTCATAAAATCCCAGAAATGATAAGGTGCTTACAGCAGCATTCCTACCAACTTCAAGTTTTGACTATGAGATAAAAGAAAAGAAGTATGACCAGAGGGATGATAAATGAGACTTGACTTCATCCACCAGCATTTTGAAATATTAGTTTCCTAGAGAAGGTGCTCAACGGTCAGATTCAATTTCTCTTGTGTTGTTATTGTAGAGTAGCTGATTGGGTATTAATATTTGTTATTTAGCAAGTTTGATGACATTTCATCTTTTTGAAATGATCTTACTAGAGGCCAAATAAGATTATTTAAGGGAAAATCTTGCAAATGATAAATCCCAGTATATGTACTCAGGATACTGGCGTGGAAGTAGCTTGACAGTGAGTGAGAGACAGAACTCATAATAATAGTAGTGGTGATCACACTTACCATGGTTGTCAAAGTTCCAGCTCAGAGTGCCTCTCAACAGGCATGTGGGGGACCCCATGATGAAACACCCCTTTCAACAATTAAGATATATTTTAACAAAGAAGAATATTTGGGAATTAAAATATTTCTGATCTGGGCTATAGGCATCAGTGGGAAGGGGCAGGGGAATGGGGAGGAGGAAGAAGACAAAATAATTCTGTAATCCTAGCTACTCTAGAGGCTGAGATCTAAGAATCACAGTTCAAAGCTAGTCCAGATAGAAAAGTCCATGAATCTCATATCTCCAATTAACTACCAGAAGAGACAGAAATGGAGTTGTGGCTCAAGTGGTAGAGAGCTAATCTTGAGCAAAAGGGAGCTCGAGGACAACACCTAAGCCCAGAGTTCAAGCCTCAGGACAGGCAAGAAAAGAAGCAAAGTATAGGTAAGACTGAATAGAGTTCCAGGGCTCAACAAGTAGAGAGAACTGACAAATGGGATAGCATCAAGCAAATCTTTTACGAGGGAACAATTTAGTCACTAAGTTAAAGACAACCTTGAAAGGAAGAATATACATTTGACAAGAGTTTAAAAAAACTGAATATACACAGAGCTCAGTAACAAAATTCGGTAACCCAATTAACAAATGGGCAAAGGAGCTAAATGGACACTTCTCAGAAGAAGTATAAGTAAATATATGAAGAAATGACCAACATCCCTGGCCCTAAAGAATATACAAATCAAAATAACATTGAGTTTCCATCTCACTCTAGTCAGAATGGTCATCATCAAGAATACAAACAGCAAACGCTGCTGAGGGCTGGGCACCAGTGGCTCCAGCCTATAATCCTAGTTACTCAAGAGGCTAAGATCTGAGGATTGGGGTTCAAAGCCAGTTTAGGCAGGAAAGTCCATGAGATGCTTATCTCCAGTTAACCACCAAAACTCCAGAAGTGAGTCTATGGCTCAAGAGGTTGAACACATAACTCAAGTGGTTGAACTCCCTTGAGCACATAAAGCTCAGGGAGAGCACTAAGGCCCTGTATTTGAGCCCCAGGGCAGGTGTTTAAAAAAAAAAATATGCTGGTGAGGATGTGCAGAAAAAAAGAACCCTATATACTATTGGGAGGAATGTAAACTAGTGCAACCACTATGGAAAGAAGTATGGGGATTCCTCAAAATACTAAACATAAACTACCTTACGACCTAGCAATACCACTCTTGAACATTTACCCAAAGGATTGTACATCAGGATACAGTAAGAACAACTGCACACCCATGTCCATTGCAGAACTATTTGCCCTAGCCAACTTATGGAAAGAGCCCAGATGTTTTACAATAGACAAATGGATTAATAATTGTGAGATATATACAAATACATATTTCTTCTCTACATACATATACATAACATATATTCCATATATAGTTATGTGTATGTGTGATTGTATTCATCCATCAGGAATAATAATATCATATCACTTGCAGGAAAATAAGATGGGCCTGGAAAAAATTATGTTGAGTGAAGTAAGTCAGGTTCAGAGAGACAAAGTCACATGTGCCTTCATATGTGGAAGTAGGATCTAAATATAACCAAATATGAAAACAAATACATTGCCATATGCACATAACACACAATCAAACTGACATACACAGGGGTGGATTCCCATGAAGTAATGCCTTCAAACAACTAACCAATCATTTACCAAAATGAATACTTGGGAGCTAAAACAGGTCTTGCCTGAGGAGGCTGGAGATTAGGGGGGAAGGGATGGATGAATGGAGAAAGAAAAGGTGGGTGAATAGTACTCAATACTTTGAGTCATAATACTCAATGTATCTACATGAAAATAGAACTAGGTAACAATAGGTATAGGTAGGGGAGGGAGAATGGTGGAAGGGGTAACTCTGATCCATTTATGTACAGATAAATTGGTGTGTTGAATCAAAATCATTTTTACAGCTAAAAATTGTTTTTAAATGATGACAAAATTTAAAGTAAAATAAGCATTGTATGAATACATGGAGTTGTTAAAATAAAACCCCCATACATAAGCAATTGATGTCAATTTAAAAAAAAGAATAGATATAGTTTGATATCAGCTATTGTGCCTGTGTAATTCTCATGGCAAATTCAACCTCAGATACAGGCGATTGACCTGCCCATGTTTTACCCAAAAGACAGGAGAAAGAGATCATAGTTAGCATGGCACTGAGCAGCTCTATTTTCTTACCCAGTATTTCATTCTCCTGGACCTCAAATACAGTTACTGGAGATGGACATGTTGGTGGGTTGTCGTTAATGTCTATAACTCTCACATGAACTTGCAGAGGGTATGAAAGTAGTTTTCCATACTCATCCTTTGCAGCTGCATAAAAAACATACTACAACAGGAAGGTCAGAGTTAGAAGACTTTCCCTGTCCCCTTTAAAAGGCAGAGAAAATGACTGTTCTACTTGCTCCCACTCCCTTATTGCCAACTTACTTAGAACCAAGAAATGGGGGGGGGGGGGGATAAAACAGGTGAGGAAATTATCAAACTATGATGTCTTGGAGATCTAATAATACATCAAGTCTGGAACCTAGATTTCTTTCAAATAAAATTAACTTTACTTTCACTGAAAGGGGATTGTCAGAATCTCACAAAAATTCTGCCCTTCTACTCACCGAATCCTTTTCTTCTCGATCCAAAGGCTGGGTCACATAAATATTTCCTTCCTGATCAATTGAAAATGGGAATGTTTCCAGTTTCTCCTTCTGAGCTAAGGAATAGTGTGCACCTGGCTCATTCCACTGCACCTGAGGGGCCCAAAGTACACGATCAGGAAGGACAAGAGTGGAATTACACAGGAAATGAGCAACTTCCCATTTCTCATTTGAAACTCTGACAACTTTCCATGTCCAGCATTTCTTATGATAATTGAATTCTTTCCAACCTAAAGTAAGACTTAAAAAAAAGCTCCACTGCTATAAAATAAAATAAAACCAAAGAATGTTTTTTCTCTAATGCAATTTTTCTCCAAAAATTTATGGCTTGTTTTCCTGTAGAAGTTTGGACCAAGGGGCTAACATGTCTGAAACCTCAACTTAGGAAGCCAAGTGGACTTTGTAGCTGGCATTTTGAGAACTAAGTCATGATATAAAATGAATTTCTAAAATATAATCTCCAACATCTAGAATTGTTTTCCAAGCAAGATAATAAAGAATAAATGAATAAACTCCAAAGTAAGAACAGTCTACTTGCTGTTTAGGCAGAGCTTGCCCTCTCTGTTGTTGTATTTCTAATACCAGTAATAATATTTATAGAGGATATATCACATGTCACATACAATTTTTAATACTTCCATGAATCATCTCATTTAATCATCAAATGGCCCTATGAACTATAGACTACTGTTATACCCTGTTTACAGATGAGGAAACTGAGACACAAAAAAATGATGTGAAAGCCAGGCACTAGTGGCTCACACCTATAATCCTAGCTACTCAGGAGGCTTAGATCTGAGGATCACAGTTTGAACCCAGTCCAGGCAGGAAAGTCCATGAGACTCTTAGCTCCAATTAACCACCTGATAATAGGAAGTGGATCTGTGGCTCAAAAGGGCACATTGCTAGCCTTGAGCAAAAAGAAAACTCAGGGACAGTGTCCAGGTTCTGAGTTTCAAGCCCCACAACTGACCTCCCCCGCCACCCCCCCCCCAAAAAAAACCGGGATCCTGGAACTCTTTGAAATTTCCACAGAGAACTATTCTCCCAACTTAGAAAGTTATGACAGAAATAGTTTTGTGCTTGCTCATTATTTAAGCATCATCACCTGTCCTTGTCAAGGAGTGCATTCTTGGTTCTAAACTGAGCTCCCTTTCTTTTTCTCTTGAGCAGCACCCCTCAAGACTAAAGACCCCCTGCTGGGTCTTCATGGGTTTCGGAGCAGACTTTCTCTTGGCTGGAATTTCTATGTGGTACCTTAGGATTTTTTTTTCTTTGAGAGTTCTAAGAATACCTAAGCACATGAATAAGTTCTTTGTAGCATTTGAATCCCATTTATGAAAATGTTTGTCCAGGCACCAAATTGGAAATTCCAAAGGTAATGAATGAGTGGTGGCATTCTTGTTTAAGTAACAAGGCAGAACTGCTCCTGAATTATTCATTTTGTTTATTGAAGGTCACATTCATTAATTCAGTACCCAATAACTTTAGACAACAGATGTGATAACGTCTGGCCAACCCAGTGTTCTTAACCAGAACACTGAAGAGTGTGTGTGTGTGTGTGTGTGTGTGTGTGTGTGTGTGTGTGTGTGTGTGTCTTTGAACTAAGGGGAACTGTAGACTGGATAAACTTGTGTGCTTTTATTTTCATTAGATGAACATCTATCCACTTTCACAGATTCTACCTTCTGTGAGTTTTCTCAATAAATCAGTGAGCTATTCCTCCCCTCCATTTACTGAGGAGAAATTAGGTCTCAAGATACTTAGATGACATTTTGTTATCAGTCATTAATTAATGGAGCAAGAACATGGTTCCAAGCATCTGATCTCAAATCTAAGGCTCTACCACCACTCACAGACTTCCTGCCAAGGAAATGCCTGGACTTCCAGAACAGATGAGACGGTGCTGGGCTCCAGACGGGATTTACAGGAGCTTGGGCAAGGGGAAGTCACTGATAAGAGCACCCACTATGGAGGTGGGAAGGGAGACACCGGGACTGAGAGACACACACAGGAGAGGGATCAGGAGGCCTCCAAGGAGAAGGGTTGCCTGCCATGACTCTAACTCTGACCTAGTACTGTCTCTGTCCCTCAGAAAGGATGAGGCTACGAGATCCGAAAGCTGATTCAAAAGAAAAATACCTGCAGCTCCAAATTTAAACTGCATATCTGTACATAATATGTGCACCATATACAATCCACAGTTAACCCAGTGAGTGAAGTACACACACACACACACACACACACACACACACACACACACAGAGAGAGAGAGAGAGAGAGATACTTGAATGCAAGTTTTCTCCCCATAATAATTTTCAGAGATACAGTGTGATTTAATTTGCTTTGTAATTATGTGATGCACAAACATCCTAATAAATGCCACTGGAGACCCTCAGGGGTAGGTCTCCACTCAGCAAGGCTGTGTATGTTACAGGCTCTAGATGTCACACAGATGCTACCTGAGTGATCTTGATGGGGTGAGGGTCAGTGGAGTTTTCTACAACCTCCACGACGTCCGGTGCTTTCCAGATATTCTCTTTCACGGTAATATCTACAGACGCCGTGTCGCTGAGGGAATTCTCATTCTGGCCTCCCATGTCCTTCACGGAGACCACAAGATTGTAGTTAGAATTCTTAACTGGATCCAGTTCCCGAGACCCTGCAGGAAGAAAGGGAGAGGAGCAGAGCAGATGCCACCGACGGCAGCAGGTGGAAGTCCCATTCTCTGACTCACGAGGGCGTCCCTCGGCTTACCTTCTAGGGTAAGTGATATTGCTCCTGTCTGGTTGTTGATCTGAAAGTACATGATGTTGTTGATCTTGGGAAGCTGGATAACAATTTGGTAAAAGAGTTGCGCATTGGGGGTACTTGGATCGTCCAGGTCTGTTGCATTCACATACATGAAGGGTTTCCCTGTTTAATAAAAACATACCCAGAAAAAGGGAAAAGAGGTCATTGAAACCCAATTCAAGCACAGATCCTTCTGCCTTTTAATAAGTAGAGATAGAATAGGGGTATAATTCACATCTGTGGAGAAACCAATCTTTATCTTTCTTCCTTCACAGAGGACAGGGTTTCTCAAAGTGTGGTCCCAAGAAGTCTCTAGAGATTCCGGAGTCTGTTCCAAGATGTCTATTGAGTTACAATCGTGCACATTAAAAAATCAAGTGGCTTAGTGGTAGAGTGCTTACCTAGCATGCATGAGGCCCTGGGTTCAATTCCTTGGTACCACATAAGCAGTAAATAAATAAAAATCATATAAAAGCCATTCAAAGAACACACTAATGTAATGAATTTCAATACAAAAGAATAAATAACTTGTCATTGATATGTTTCAGATTTCACACTGCAACTAATCTTTAAGAAGCCATCACTTTTCAAGTTTTGGTAACCTATCAAAGAATGTTCACAGTTATCTGGAAAGACTATTAAAATATTCTCTTTTTCAACTACCTATTGGTGTGAGGTCAACTTTTCTTCATATAAAACATCAATCCAAATAGTATATGACAGCAGAATAAATACAGAAACAGATGTGATAACCCAATTGTTTCCTGTTAATCCAGACATTAAAGAAACTTGCAAGGATTAAGATCGTGCTGCTTCTATCACTAAATTGTTTTCACCTTGAAAATACAATTTTCATTACAATGTGTGTTTTCATTGATTTAGTATTTTTAATCACAGATACTGTATTGGTAAATATAACCAGGGATGTACTGCAGTTAGTGCATTACAGGTCATTTTGAATTTTCAAAAGTTTTGAGATCAATTATTAACACCACCAGTAGCTTGAAATATGCCATAGTGAGAATATTTGCACCATGGCAATTTGTAAACATACCCAGAAAGAGTGGTTAACACCATTGGCTATAACCTGCATGTTCAAAAGCTTATTGCGGGCTGGGGATATAGCCTAGTGGCAAGAGTGCCTGCCTCGGATACACGAGGCCCTAGGTTTGATTCCCCAGCACCACATATACAGAAAACGGCCAGAAGTGGCGCTGTGGCTCAAGTGGCAGAGTGCTAGCCTTGAGCGGGAAGAAGCCAGGGACAGTGCTCAGGCCCTGAGTCCAAGGCCCAGGACTGGCCAAAAAAAAAAAAAAAAGCTTATTGCGTGCTCGCTTCAGCAGCACATATACTAAAATTGGAATGATACAGAGAAGATTAGCATGGCCCCTGTACAAGGATGACATGCAAATTCATGAAGTGTTCCATATTAAAAAAAAAAAAAAGCTTATTGAGACTCTCCAATTTTTTTCAGAGAAGGTAGGACTCCTGAGACCAAAAACTTGGAGACTATTTCTCTAGAAGATTTTATTAGTGATGAGAACAAGGGTAAGGCTGGAGGATCAGTAGAGAGTGTGTGGAAATATTTGGTGGCAACTTCAGGATCATGGGGATTGTGAGATTCCACTCCACATAAAGAATTTTTCAAATTATTGGTTATGGATGATGAGGGCTGAGAAAAGGAAAAGCTTGGGTCAGGTTAAGGATTTGTCAATTGTGAGTCCGTGGAAATGGCTGAGAATACGAAATTTTTGAAGTCTAACATTCTTTGGTGCTTGGTGCACTGCTATGATGCAGTGCCTCCTCTGGGATCCTGCTGCACCCTCTCTGTCTCCGTGAAAGGCTTTGCAGAAATAAAGGATAAAAGGTCACAGAAGCATAAAGAAGGGACAAGTCGATGGACAAGGGAAAAGAACTGGGAACCAGAGTTTATAATAGGCTCTTGCAAAAAAATGAAAGAGTAAGCTCATCTTTCCAGACTGTCCTAGGGCATTCTTGAGCTCTGAGACATGTTAAAGTTCACTGTAGTACAGTGATTTTTGCCTCCTATTCCACCCTATAGTATACATGACATACTAGAGACATTTTTATGGTCACAACTTATGAGGTAGGGAATGTTCCTACCCCAGAGGAGAAGCTGCTGAACATCCTACAGTTCATAGGACAGCCCAAAACAAAACAACAGCAACAACAAAAACTGCTTATTAAATCAGGGCCAAGATGTCAATAGTGCCAAAGATGAAAAACCTTTACCTAAACTTTGGATAATAAAGCAATTCCCAGTCAGGCACTTGTGATTCATGCCTGTAATCCTAGCTACTAAGGAGGCTGAGATCTGAGGATCATGGTTTGAGGCCAGGCTAGGCAGAAAAAAGTATGTGAGACTCTTATCTCCAATTAACCACCAAAAGAAGCCAGAAGTGGCATTTTGGCTCACTAGCTTTGAGCAGAAGAACTTTCAGACAGTGTCTAGGCCCTCCCTGAGTTCAAGCCCCAGGACAGCACCAAAAATAAATTTAATAATAATAATAAGAGTAACTCCCAGAAGATCATTGTGAAATTTAGATAAGATGATAAATTCTTAATGAGTGATAACCACAGCTATTAGCCATACAAATCTCCCCCTCCACCTTATTCCCATTTTCCACAAATATCTCCAGTCAGCTGCCTGTTACCTGGCCGCGAGTTCTGCCTTACTGAGCCTTCATACTTCTCCTGAAGAAATGTGGGTCGGTTGTCATTGATGTCCTTCACTTCTATGATGATGGGGACTGGGCCCTCCACTATGGCTCCCTGAGCATTCAGGGCAGCAAGCTGATGTTGAGGAAAAGAAAATCACCTTGGTGAGATTGGACTTCCAATCACAGCCCAAGGCTCACATGAAGGGAATTAGAACTAAAAGAACCAATGCAATGGCCTGGTGACTATGGGAAATAAAGAGCCCACAAAGCCCAAACTGAAGGCTGCCAAAGTAGGGGTCCAATCAGCTCAGCCTGGCTAGCAGCAGAGGGTGCTGGATGGACACTGGGCATGTTTCTGTTCTGAGTGACTGGAGTCCAGGCCCCAGAGCAAGCTGATGCATAAAGCTATGGAAAAGCCAGGTGTTCGGTGGTCTCCCTGGGGAGCCAATGGCAGAAGGGGCCTGATAGGAAGCTGTGGGCCTGCTCCTCACACAGCTAGTTCTCTGCCTTTCCTGGATATTCAGATAACAACTCTGAAACCCAGGGTGAAGAGATAGGCAAAGGGTCTTTAGTGGGCCTCTCACTATCGGCTCCTTCTACTCTAGCTGAGGCCTAAAGAACTTCATCAGAGCCCTGGTTTTGGATATGGATTCCACACTACGTCCGCCAGCAAATGCCTAGTGACACAGCAGAGAAACACCAGAGAGGTTTCAGCTCAGTGTCTGAAGGCCATCCCAGGCCTCAGCCATGTAAATTTCACTTACTATGGTCAAAATGCCTAAAGAAGGGCTGGATGCCAATGACTAAGAGCTATACAGGAGATTGTAACTGGTAGGACTGAGGTTCAAGGCCAGCCTGGGCAGAAGAAAAAGAGTTGCAAGACCCCTTCTCAAGGAAGAGGCAGAAGCAGCTGTACACAGCTCTGCATCTAACTATCCTAACTACTAGGAAGCCTAACTTAGGTGGGTAGGCCCACGTATATGCCTGGGCTGGAAGTAAAACACTATCTCAACAATTTTTTTTGTAAAAAAAAAATCCAATGGATTAGCCCAGTGTTAAGAGTGCCAGTGTAGAAATCCACAAGCCTTGAATTCAAACCCCAGTACCTCAAAAATAAAAATTTTAAAAAGAAAGAAAAAAGGAAAAGGAAAGGGGCACCTCTGTCTTGCCCATCTGTAGTTGTTAAAAATGATCGTTGAGTGCTGAGCGGCTATGGCTCATACCTGTAATCCTAGCTACTCAGGAAGCTGAGATCTGAGGCCTGGGATTCAAAGCCAGCCAGGGCAGGAAAATCCCCCCAAGTCTCTATCACCAGTTAACTAGAAAAAAACCAGAAGTGGACATGTGGCTCAGGGTGGTAGAGCTTTAAGCAAAAACAAAACTAAGCAATGACATGAAGCCTAGTTCAAGCCTCAGGACTGGCGCATGCACACACGTGCATGCACACACACACACACACGAACACACACACACACACGAACACACACACAGGCACATGGGTCATGTGAGGATAACAAAGTGTGTCATGAATGTCTGGACAGCTGTAATGGCAGGCAGGGGATGAAGGTGCCAATGAAGCTATAGGATCAAGGGCACCACAGAGGTGGGAGGACTCAGTTTACCTGAAGATGGTGCGTAGCTCTTGTCTCTCTGTCCAGGGCTCTCGTGTAATACAGCAGTCCATCTGGTTGTATCTTAAATATGTCATCGGTCTCTCCCGTAAGTTCAAAGGTCACGGCAGGAGGATTGGCTTTAAACTGGAAAAAAGCAAAAGATAGATGCGGCTGTCAGGAACAACAAGGCTATGGAATTTGTAGAAAGCTACCCACTCCAGGCTATTTTTATGTATAGAATCATTTAAAACGAAAATTTTAGCTCATTTAAGTAATTGATATGTCCCGAAACTTTGCTTATGTATTAATTATATAACACTCAAAATACTTGTTCTTTAAGAATTATTGCATCATACTGGCCATAGGCACCTCACATCTGTAATCCTAACTACTGAGATCTGAGCGTCACCATTTGAAGCCAGCAGGAAAGCCCGAAATTCTCTCATCTCCAGGAAAATACTAGAAAAGCTGGAAATTGGAGCTCAGTTGGCCTGGAGCACAAAAGCTCAGGGATAGTGCTCAGGCCTAAATTCAAACCCAGGACCGATACAAAAAAAGGCGGGGGGGAGGGAATAAGAAACAATGTTATTATATCATTTAATACATTGACAAAAGACATTAATGCAGGCTTAAAGAATATTTTTCATGGAATATCTGAAAGCTATAATAGTACTCTGAAACATTAGAAGAATAACTTTATTACTAGAATGAAAAACTATCCTGTAAGTACTTTTAAATATTATGACAAAGATTGAGACACGTTAAAATCAAGAAAAACAGTTTAAAAATGTGGCCTCAACCTAATACTTTCTATATAATAATCTCAATTCCCTTTTCAAATATAAAAAGCTATTAACCACTATTCATGGGATCGCTTTTAAGAGAACAAAGCCAGAGCATTTCCATTAAAATAAGAAGATATAAAAGTTTCTCAATTGAGAGACACAGGATAAAAATATAAACGACTACAAAAGCAATACTTGCAAAACTGTTTGGTGTAAACCAACTGAACAACTCATGGGGGAAGAGGGAAAGGGGAAGGGGAGAGGGGGGAATGAGGGAGGAGGTAACAAACAGTACAAGAAATGTATCCAGGGGCTGGGGATATGGCCTAGTGGCAAGAGTGCTTGCCTCATATACACGAAGCCCTCGGTTCGATTCCCCAGCACCACATATACAGAAAATGGCCAGAAGTCACAACAAATAGGGGAAAGACTCGACAAATGGGACTACTACAAATTAAAAAGTTTCTGCACAGCTAAGGGCATAGCCACCAAAATAGAAAGACAGCCAACGATATGGGAAAGGATGTTTACCAGCCCAGCAACAGACAAAGGCCTGATATCTGTCATCTACAGAGAACTCAAAAAACTAAGCCCCTCCAAGCCCAATAAACCAATCAGGAAATGGGCAAAGGAGCTAAAGAGAGACTTCACAAGAGAAGATATAAAAATGGCAAAGAAACACATGAGGAAATGTTCAACATCCCTGGTAGTAAAGGAAATGCAAATAAAAACAACCCTGAGATACCACCTCACCCCAGTTAGAATGGCCTATACTCTGAACTCAGGCAACAACAAATGCTGGCGGGGGTGCGGGGAAAGAGGAACCCTTCTCCATTGTTGGTGGGAGTGCAAATTAGTACAACCACTTTGGGGAACAGTATGGAGGTTTCTCAAAAAGATCAATATAGACCTACCCTATGACCCAGCCATACCACTCCTAGGCATCTATCCTAAACAGCAAACCCCAAGATATCAAAAAGACATTTGTACTTCCATGTTTATCGCGGCACAATTCACAATAGCCAAAATATGGAAACAACCCAGATGCCCCTCCACAGACGAATGGATCCAAAAAATATGGTACTTATACACAATGGAATACTACATAGCGATTAGGAATGGTGAAATATTGTTATTCACAGGGAAATGGTCAGAACTCGAACA
Organism: Perognathus longimembris pacificus; assembly: GCF_023159225.1. Lineage (NCBI taxonomy): Eukaryota > Metazoa > Chordata > Mammalia > Rodentia > Heteromyidae > Perognathus > Perognathus longimembris. Next base: position 33,361,076 of record NC_063172.1, on the reverse strand, counting down.
AATAATGTTGAGCGAGACAAGCCTAGAACACAGAAAACAAAGGGGAATGATCGCCCTGACATATGACTGTTAACAAAGGGAGACAGAGAGACAGTAGAGAACAAGTCTGTGAAACCAAAAACTGCTTGTCAAATAGTATTCCCCACAGGATTGGGGCAGCGACCTAACAGTATGTAACTAAAACCAAACAATTACTCAACATATAAAGGTCAAAAATTGACCTCTCAGGGGAATACAATAGCTCAAAAGCTATGTATGTACGTTCATATAAGACTACTGTCGACATATGGTCTAATATCGACATTACATTTAAAGCCCTAGGCTTTCTTGGTGAACTTTCTTGGGCGTGGCCACGTGGCTACTGTATATGTTCTTGATACATTGTATATTGTATATATGTCTACCTGACCTAGAGAAGGGATAGAAAAACAGGGCGTAAGATATCACAAGAAATGTACACACTGCCCTACTATATAACTGTACCCTTTTTGCACAACACCTTGTCAAAAAAAATTGTGTTCAATTAATAAATAAATTAAATTAATAAAATTAAAAAAAGAAAATGGCCAGAAGTGGCACTGTGGCTCAAGTGGCAGAGTGCTAGCCTTGAGCAAAAAGAAGCCAGGGACAGTGCTCAGGCCCTGAGTCCAAGGCTCAGGACTGGCAAAAAAAAAAAAAATGTATCCAATGCCTAACATATAAAACTGTAACCTCTCTGTACATCACTTTGACAATAAAGAAGAAAAAAGAAGATATAATAATTGTAAATTTTAAAAAATGGAGAAAAAGTTTCTCAATCATCTGGATATAGAGTCTCACTCCTATAATCCCAGATACTCAGGAGATAGAGATATGGAGGGAAAAAGAATTATTTGAAGACAGAATGACTAAAAATGTCCCAAATTTGAAGAAAACAGTTATCTACATATCCCAAAAGATGAATGAATTCCAAAAAAAAGTTAAACTCAAAGAGACCCAAACTTACACAGACCATAATTAAACATTACATGTAGCTCAACTTGTAGAGCACTGGCCTATCAAGCATGAGGCTCTGAATTCAAGCCCCAGTAACACCAATGAAAAAAAAAGCACAAAACAGAAATGGAATAGCCCAAAGAATCATTTTTCGTCTGGCTGCTATCTTCACCCATAGTGAGATGAACTTATCAACAGTTTCTAGCTCTGGATGTCTACAAAGGTAGCTGGAGATTGCATCTGTGTACAGTGGAATGGATCTTGGAAGCACTTAGAGCTGTCACATTCAAGCACTTGAATATTACCGAGGAAGCCTCCATAGTTTCTCTCCAGGTTGAAATGGTCACTTTCTCATATGACTCTTCCTCTAGCTGTCTTACCTACAATCCTTTGCTTTCCTCACTAGTACACACAGGCACTCACATCACCAATCAAGCAAACCAAAGACCTAAGAGTTATCCTGCCCTCCTCTTCCTGTACTTACTCAGAAACCAGTCAAATCCACATGGATAACCTCCCTCCTGTCTACCTCTTCCTCTTTTCCTATTTTAGTTCATTTGAAATGCTGTAACAAAACATTCTACACAAGTTACAAACAATAGATTTATATTGTTCACAGTTCTGAAGGCAGGACAGTCTAAGAGCAAGGAGCCAGGCAATTTGTACCAAGAGACAGATGAATCTGTCCTCGTAGATGACACCTTTGACATGTCTTCAAATGGCAGCAGGGACGAACAAGCCCATCAGTCCTTCTTCACAGGGATTCTAAATCCTATTCCTGAGTTCTCTGCCCTCATGACCTAATGACCTCCTATAGGTATATCTCAATACCAATTTTTATTGTCAAACTGATATACAGAGTGGTTACAGTTTCATACATTAGGCATTAGATACATTTCTTGTACTGTTTGTTACCTCCTCCCTCATTCCCCCCTCCCCCTTTCCCTTTCCCTCTCCCCCCATGAGTTGTTCAGTAGATTTACACTAAACAGTTTTGCAAGTATTGCTTTTGTAATCATTTGTCTTTTTACCCTGTGTCTCTCTATTTTGGTATTCCCTTTCAGTTTCCTAGTTCTAATACCTGTATACACGGTTTCCAATGTACTCAGATAAGATACAGAGATAGTGCAAGTACAACCACAGGAAGAGGATACAAGAAGATCATCAATAATAGAAGCTACAGTTTCACATCGCATGTTGAAAGTAATTACAACAGTGATATAACAGTCGTTTCCATACATGGAGTTCATTTCACTTAGCATCATCTTTGGTGTTCATAAGTGTTTAGCTATTGGGCTCTTGTGATCCTCTGCTGTGACTAGCCTAAACTTGTGCTAATTATTCCCTATGAGGGAGACCACAGAGTCCATGTTTCTTTGGGTCTGGCTCACTTCACTTAGTATAATTTTTTCCAAGTCCTTCCATTTCCTTACAAATGAGGCAATATCATTCTTTCTGATAAAGGCATAAAATTCCATTGTGTATATGTATCACATTTTCCTGATCCATTTGTCTACTGAGGGGCATATGGGTTGGTTCCATGTTCTAGCTATGACAAATTGTGCTGTGATGAACATTGTTGTGCTGGTGGCTTTAGTGTGTTCTTGTTTGTGGTCTTTTGGGTAGATGCCCAAAAGTGGGGCTGCTATATGCTTAGCCTTCTGAGGAATCTCCATACCACCTTCCAGAGTGGCTGAACCAGTTTAAATTCCCACCAACAATGAAGTAGGATTCCCTTTTGGCCACATCCCAGCGAGGGTCTTTTCTGAAGGGAAATTTAAGTCTAGTCCATTTCTTTGGGGATAAAATCTCAGAGCTTCAATAGGCAAGGCCTTCCTGTCACTGCAGCTTCCTCCTACCCTCTTCTCCCCAGCCATGTCAGCTGTTCTCAGTCCTCTGTTCATGCCCTTTCCCCTCATAGCACAAGGCTGCTGTCCCTGCAGGGTCTTTGCTGCACTCGCCTTCCTTCCTCATCAAATTGATTCCTGTGCCTTAGAAGATGTTTCAGCAAGCCCTCTGTGTGTTGTCCCGTGAATGGAGTGATGATGGTGTAGCAGGCTGTGGGAGCCATTATCAACCCCAGAGGCTCCTCGAAGGTCCTCCAACCACTCCAAAGCCAAGGAGTTTCTGGAGGGAAACTAGTCTAGTAAATGCAGTTGTATGTTTTTCTCCTTCTCCAATACATTTCTGGAATTATTCCAATGCCCTTGGTAGCTAAAGTCCTTTACTCCACCTAGAGCACACCCTTCAGCCAGATGCTTTTCACAGCAGTCTAACTCAGTGAGATGACCACCTCCCAGTGGTATGGTTTGGATAGGAAGTGTACCCACAAAAGATTCATCGTTGAAGGTTTGGTTCCCAACTGGCAGTGCTATTGACAGGTGACCAGATCATGAGAATGCTGACTTTATCAATGGATGGGCCTCTTGAAAAGCTTATAGCAGAATGGGTATAGGAGGTGGGGCCTAGTTCAGGAAGTAAGCACTGGGAGCGGGGCTTTCAGAAATGTATCTTATCTCCAGACCCTTTTAGTCCCTTTTGGGCTTTGGGGCCACCATGAGCTGATCAACTTTCTTCCACTACAACCTACTACCATGAGTGCTCTGCCTTACCCCCCAGCCCAGTGACCATGGACTGAAACCCCTGAAAAATCGTGAACTAAAATAAGGCTTTCCTCCTTTAAGTTGGTTTGTTTTTTTTCAGGCATTTTTTTTCACAGTGACAGAAAAATTAACATCACCAGCATGCTTTCGCCAACACATAGAGACAAGGGCTCTGTCCTGGGCACAGAGGAGGTGGTGAGGAAAAGGCAGGCCATCCACACAGAGATGGCCCACCTTCAAATGCTTGAAATGGAGACAGAGGACCAGAGCCTCTCTAGGGATCAGCACCCTTTCTACCCCAGGGGAGAGGTAGAGTCCTGTGGGAGGGATGGAGGCACTCGCCTCATGATTGAAGAAGACCAAGTGAGGATGTCAGGTCCAACTCATTTGCCACGATGGCCACCCATCTGTTTTACTTCATTTCTGAAATCATTCTAGAGAATGAGGCTTGCCATCATTTCTATTTTCCTTCTTGCTGTACAGTAGAGAAAGGAGCCGAAGTCCATTGGGAGAGCAAGAGAAATCAAACCAATAGCCATCAAGGGTAACCTTTACCTGGAATATGATTTGACTTGGTTCTTGGCCTTCAAATATAGAAAATGTCATGGGCTTCAGAGGTCCACTAAACTTCCCATCTTGACCATATCCAGTTGTCTGTTAACAAAGAAGGAGAGAATTAGCATTGGTCATACATGGGGGTGTCACCTGCTGATTTTCTTAAGGGTTTGAAGCAATATATAAAACCCCTATGTATAGCCTCCTTTAGTCAGCTTGTTTGTGTGTAAATGCATTGAGCCCTGGATATATTGTAGTTAATAGTTGCATTTTGAATCTAGTTTCCACATATGACATAAAACATGTGTGGCTTGTCCCTGAGCCTGGTTTACCTCACTTAATAGGTCCATGTATTTCCCTACAAATGATATGATTCTTTCTAATGGATAGGTCAAATTATTTTGTATATATGTACCCTCATTTTCTTGATCCACTGTTGTAGGGCAACTGAGTTATTTGGCAATAGTCAATAATGCAGCAATGAACATGATGTGCAAGCGTCTTTATCGTATCCTAGGGAAGATCTATGGGTTTGGTTTTTGTTTGTTTGTTTTTAGAAATCTCCAAACAGCCTCCCAGAGTGGTTGTACTAGTTTACATACCCACCAACAGTATACTAGGGTTGCTTTTCTCCCACATCCCCACCAGCATTGGTCATTGTTCAAATTCTCATTGTTGGCCAATGTCACTATGGTAGGATAGATTCTAAATGTTGGTTTGACTTGACTAAAAGTATTCTTAGGTCACACAATGAATTTTCCAGACTTCTATCCATCTCCTCCTTTCTGTGTGCCTTCTTGGGGAACTCTTCCTGCCTTCTACTTCTTTTCTACATCTTGTCCAATTCCATTGCCACTCCCTGGGAATGTGAGACAGATGCCCAGGTTGCAGCTTGTTTGATCCAAGATGGGAATAGTATTTTCTGTGGAGTTACTGCTCATCAGCAAACTACCTCCCTCAACCCTGGGTCCACCCAGCAGGTGGAAACTACCAAGGCCAAAAGGACTTCTGAACAAAGCTCTGCTTTTCCTATAAGGACAAGCTAACTCACCACAGGAAAGGAGGGGTACAGTATGTCTCAGTTCTAGAGTTCAAAGTTGCATCCTATATCAGGCAATGAATCTCTCCTCCAGCTTACTAATATGGCTATTGGGGCTATATAGATTTCAACATGCAAACGCACACAGTGAGTCACCAAGCCACACCAACAGAGCCTGGAGGAATAATGTGGGATCGCCTGGCAAAAAGACTCATCTCATCCAGGAGGAGAAATCCATGTCTCTTTCTCAGACAAGAAAGGAGTGAGCCACTAGTCACCAAGTATTAGATAAGAATCTTCTCACTCTCTTAAGTCTCATCATCACTTCCTAATATAACTCTGCAATTGTGTATTCTGTTTCTAACCTGTTCTTGGAACTTGCTAGGCGCTAAGGCTATAGAGGTGAATAAGAAGCTGTTCCTCCTTCATGGAGGTCAGGGTTCATGTGGATATAGATACTGAAATTTTAAAATGATATTATACTGATAGATATTTTTTAAATTAAAAACAAATATTTTCACTAGTACTGTGGTTCAACTTATGGCCTTGCATTTGCTCATCTGGTACTCTACTACTTTAGCTACACTTCCAGCCCAGCTTTTTGCTGGTTATTTTGGAGATGGAGACTCACCAACTTTTCTGATGAGTCTCTTTGCATTATAATCCTCTTGATCTCAGACTACAATTAGAAATGAGAGCCACCAGCACCTGGCTAAGACCTAATTCTGTGTGTGTGTGTGTGTGTGTGTGTGTGTGTGTGCGTGTGCGCGCGCGCGCGCGCACCAGGCCTGAGACTTGAACTCAAGGCCTGGGTGTTATTCCTGAGCTTTGTTGCTCAAGACTAGCTTTCCTCCACTTGAGCCACCTTCCAGGGTTTTGGTGATTAATTGGAGCTAAGAGACTCACAGACTTTTCTTCCCTGGTTGGCTTAAAATACTGATCCTCAGATCTCAGCCTCCTGAGTAGCTAGGATTACAGGCATGAGCCACTGGCACCTGGCCAAAAAAATAATAATTCTTATTCAATGTTTAGGCTGTGCTTGTCACTGATCTGAGAAAGTGCATTGTCTTATTTAATTCAAACATCCCATAACTCAAGTACTATATTAGATCCTTCTCAAATAGAAGAAAACTGGGCTTCAAAGTTTAATATATCTCACTTGAGTTCATATGATAGGTAAAGAACAGTGACAACTTTAAACTGGATCTGACTCTACACCATCCTACAATAATGTAAGTAAAAAAGAACACTTGAAAGGATAGAAAGAAGAGAAGGGTCAAAATGGATGTTTGACAACATACTTGTACAAAAATGGGGACATTTTTTGAGCTCTCAAGCCATAAAAGTCCCATTGTTCATAAAGTTTGAACTGTAGTCCTCCTTTTAGCCAGAGAAAGACACTGATAACCTGACAAATCTGGTTTTATATCTGTCACATTGTAAATACTTGGAATTGAATGGGCACTACAGTGCTTTCTGGCACTTGAGATTTCATGTAGGATTCTTTTAATACTAGAAGAAATGAAGCAATACTTGAGCTCTGAGGATATAGAAATTAAGGAAAGAAAATACAGCTCCATAATCTCACTTCATAATACAACAAAATTTTGACAACCTTTGTGAACCTCAGGAGCCTCAAGAGTAAAACAAAACTAACTCCCCTCTACCTAGCCAAGGTCAAGTGCTAAAACTGTCTAGTTCCCATCAAGCTTCAGAGCCTACCAGACAATAGGGTGAACTCAACAAATGGCAAAAGATAACATTCAACAAAATTCCGAATGGTAAGAAGAAAAGTGCAAAGTAGAAAAGGGTCTAAAACACAGAAGATGATTTCTTGATGTCTTGATGGTAAGTCTTCAAAGTTTAAAAACAGTCAAAATTAGGGCTGGGATGTAGCTCAGTGGCAAAGCACTTGCTTAGCAAGTGCAATGTCCTGGGTTCGATCCCCAGTACCAAAAAAAAAAACAGTCAAAATCAAGGAATATAGACAAATATATACATACTTTATAACGTTCCTACTTTTTTTGGTCATGGGGCCTAAACTCAAGGTCTGGGCACTGTTCCTGAGCTCTTTTTGCTCAAGGCTACTGTTCTACCACTTTGAGCCACAGCTCTGCTTCCAGTTTTCTAGTGGTTAATTGAATATAAGAGTCTCATAGACTTTCCTATTAGGGCTGGCTTAGAACCAGGCAGTTGGAACCTCAGATCTCAGCCTCCAGAGTAGCTAGGATCACAGGCATGAGTCAGCAGCACCCAGCTTTGTTCCTGTTCTTTTATATGTAAAGAATTGATTTGTCCATGGGGTTGGGAAAAGTAGCTCAGTAATGGAGCATCTGCCTAGTTGTGAAAGGCCTAGCTTCTACTATTATTACTGCAAAATAAAATTAAACTTTGTCCATTATACAGTGTCTGCTTTGGAGAAATGAGGATAAATTATTCCTTCAGCTGAAGGATACACAGGTGATTTGTAGCCATTTCACTGAAAATATCAATCAAAATACAGTGCCCATTCTGTGCAAAAGTTCTTTCCCTGTTATGGGGAAATATCCCAATGAAGAAGTAAAGAAGCACACCCTTGCTCTTACCAAACACAGCATAAGAAGACACAGAGAGCGAAGACAGGCTCCAGTCATCTTGCTATTCTCTGTTCAAATGCCTGTGAAGAGACCAGAGATGGGGTGATCATTTATCAGCCTTTGAAACAAGGTCTTTCCAATTAGGAAGAACTGCTACCTGACATCCAGTCCCAAACATAGATAAATGGAGCTCTACAGACCAGCTTGCCTCTGCATGGCATAGCCAGTCTTCCAGAAGCTTCCTGATCCCCCATCATTTGTACAAGTCAATATCTCCAAATGAACTGTCTGTAATTTCATTCCTTTCATTGCTTCACTCTAGGCCTTCACTTAAGAGTTTTCTATAACAGGCAAAGAGTATAATTTTCACTCTTGGATTTTCTAAAAAATTATTTTTGGTTGAGTTTATAGTTTTTACTTTTTTATATGGTTGAGGAATATATGTTTTGTCAAATGCCAGGATAGCTATATGAAATAATTTTAGTGATTCCAGCTCAAAGCTACAAATGTGTGAGATCCCTCAATCAGAAAGAACCAAAGAATGTTCATGATCCTGCAATTCACAAGCCTCACCAACTGTCTCTGTGGTCTCCTAAATATTGTTAACCCATGTAACACATGGAATATACAGATCAAATAAACACCCAAAGTCTGTCCACTTTGTCTTCATACTGCAGAGAAATTGTAGCTCTCATCCTGAGACTTGTCATGATGTGCTGAGATAAATTTCCACATTGCTGCTAATTGTAATAAATAATAATTTGTAACAAAATATTAAATAAAAATATTGTAATAAAATAATAATTAAAACTTTATTCATGTCACTGAATTTCAAACATTATTGTTACATTGAGGGATGGTAAGTGGCCCTTGTTTATTTCCTCTTTTCTTTAGTTTCTGGAAGTCCACATTTAACGTTTATCATTAATATAATTGGTATGGGGAAAGGTTATTAAATGTTCAATCCCTCTAAACATTTAGATTCTCAAAATTTTAAATGCCTTACATTTTGGATAGGTGATATTTGAACTTTAAATGGGTGAGAGTCCCACATTAGTCTCTCAAATCCCCTGGGAGGTAAAGAAGGAAACAAGCAGCATCAAACAGGAAGGCTCATAGACTGGGCTAAGCACAGTGCAGAAGACTGCACACGTGCTGCCGCATAGCCCAGATTGCCCTGGCCATGCATGAGCCACTCCTCCACGCTGTGCCTCAGTTTCCTCACATAGAAAACACCTAGCAGCAGCTCACTAATCAATATGACGTACATTCTTATAAAGAATTGATATGCCAGTTTCATAGATGAGAAAATGGAGAACCGATGTAAGTTTCCTAAAGTCACCTAGCTAAGCAGTAACATCGTCAGGCTTTCCACAAGCTCTGTCCATTCCAAACTCAAAACCTCTGTCAGCACTTTCTACCAGGCCCTGTATGGTATGCTAACTACATGGTCAGAAATGTTGACAGAGATATAGCAACGTAATATATATATATATATATATATATTTGTAAGTGTATATACACATATATATTTCACGCTATATATATATACATATATGATGTATGTATATATTTTACATGCCATGTAAATTTACATTTTTACTCCAAATTTCCACAGCTATTTTAAGGAAAAGCTAGGACTAAAATCCTTCTGGAACTGTAAGATTCATAAATCCCTTGACTGTTTGAAAATTATCTTTTGCAATGGAATTTACTTTGGTAGGCACGTCTAAACATCGTTTTAGTATAAACTTATTAAACACAATGTTTTTTTCACTGCTGGAGACTGATTATCTGGTTTGGAAGCACACAGACACAAGTAATACATAATCCCAGGTTCTAGAAAACTGCAAGATGAGATCTAGCCAGCCCTCCACCCCACATGGTTCAAAAGTATGCAGGGAGGAGAGTTATGTATGGTTTGACTATGTAGAGACGTTTTCCTTGTCATTATTCCCTAAAGAATACGGTATCACAACTTTATACCTGGCATTTGCAGTGAATTAGGTATTTAAGAATCTAAAATGATAGGATGTGTGTCAGCTACGTGCAAATATTACACCATTTTACAGAAGAGCCTTGAGCATCCATGGATTTTGGTATCCATAGATATCCTAGGAGTAAGTCTAGGCATACAGGAGATGTGTGTGTGTGTGTGTGTGTGTGTGTGTGTGTGTGTGTGTGTGTAAATTGGAATCCTTAAAGTCTAACTAGCTAGGGGCTGTGAATATGGCCTAGTGGCAAGAGTGCTTGCCTCCTATACATGAGTCCCTGGGTTCGATTCCTCAGTACCGCATATACAAAAAATGGCCAGAAGTGGCGATGTGGCTCAAGTGGCAGAGTGCTAGCCTTGAGCAAAAAAGAAGCCAGGGACAGTGCTCAGGCCCTGAGTTCACGGCCTAGGACTGGCCAAAAAAAAGTCTAACTAGCTAATAGTGTCTTTTAACATTACCAAAATACACATGATCAGCTATGGACATTTGCTAAATCAAAATAAAAACACAGAAGATAAAATGACACATTTGGGGATCTTTCTCTTCAGTCTCCTCTGCATTTGCCATCTTTCACATGTGTTCCTAGCTCTCTGTCTTATCTGCCACACCCTCCCCACACACAGACCTGCTGCCTTCCTTTGTGCACTTTGGCCCAGCTCTCCTGGGTCTGAGCCATGGCACTGGCTGCCCTCCCCACCTGGCACAGGCCTGGCCCAGAGAAAATGGACAATGGTTATTTGTTTAGCGAAGTTGCATTAAGACCATCCTTCCACACCTCTGCTTCTTTTCCTCCTGTCTCATTAGGTTGATCCAACTTACCCATTTCAACAAAACAAAAATAAAATCATTGACTCAAGCTTCTCACAAGTGTCAGACATCTGCTAAGAACCAGAAGAACCAAATAAGGAGTTCCTGATTTGCCATCAGAGAGCTAAAATCTAACTCCTACTTTATTAATAAACAGCCAGAAACCTGTTCTTCTCCAAAGCCCTCACCCACGTATTTTTAAAAACCAATTATTAATATAAAAGAAATGAATTTGAACTATAAAGTCTTATTTTGATGCAAAGCATAGTAATGCATTTTTTATTGTTGATGACAAAGAGTGTTTTTCCTTTTAAATACATTACCAGATCTTTGCTTAGTAATAGTTGAGAAATGGTTGAAATGTATCATTTTCTTTGAAATGATTTTTTGGCACATTTAATCTTGCAAAAAAATACAAGTTGAAGAATAGAAAAGTCAATATCAACAAAAATGAATGCCTTATTTTAGTCAGATGCTCAGGCAGGCCACTGTCTGGGATGTTTTAATGGAAATATGCTTAAACTTTACTTTGTCATTTACATTTAGTCTTGCCACTCACAGGAAGAGTTTCCAGTGGGAAAGAGAAGTCATTCTTTTTCACTCCCAGGCATGGGGTGCCACGATTTATTTCAAGCCATAGACTCAAGCTAGATTGATTAGTGTGGTTGCTCATTCCTCCATTGCTTCCATTTACTCTTCCATGAGGCGGAGACGATGATGGCTCCCACTATTAAGAGTTACCGGATTCGATGACTTCATGCTTGGAGCAGTGTTTGTCAAATAAAAATTCATTTGACAACATAAGTATGCTTCGTCAGAACTGCAAGCCTTGCCCTACAGGAAGTCAGCTTCCTGCTGCCCACTATTAAGAATTTTCAAGCAAAAGCCTCCACAGCACAGCAACTTCCTCAAGGCCAAATGAGAGGCAAGGCAGAGCCTTTTCTGAATGACTCAGAGCAAACTACATTAAGGCTGGGACTATGTCCAGAGAGGACTTCGTTCTCTCCAACAAGTCTTGCTTTTACTTCCTCTTTTCAAGGACATGGTTCATTCATGAGTATCAGACCTGGGGTCAGGAGGATGCTGACAGGAAACTTTTGTGTATGCCTGAAAAACCTAAAACTACCAAGTCATTCACAGGGGAAGTCTCCTCACAAACACTACTTGGAAAGGGTTTGCATAGAACACCCAGATAATTTAGATAATTCAGTGACATTTTTTTATCTGAATTATCTGACAAAACTGGCCCAACCATCTGCTTGGAATTTCTGCTATTTGCCAGGGTCTCCCTCAGATGCAAGGACTAATTCCATCTGTTCCTATGGCCACTATCTTATGGCCAAACATACCCTTAGCAGTGGGGGTCGGTTTTTTAAAAACCTAGATCCCCTAAAAATGTGTATGGACCTCACCTAGCAGACATTGCCACCAGTACTTATCTATTAACCATGAGCCTTGGTTTATGGAGGCAGAGTTGTGAGCACTGGTCCCGTGCTATGCAGGAGCTTCCTTTGTTCAATTCTCATCACCCAGAAATTATGGAAATCCCTACGTATCCTGAAGTTGTATCCAGCCAGGATCACAACACAAAGACCGCTCACATTTACTGAAAACACACCATGCTGAGACTTTTGTATGAAGTATCTTACATTCTCAGAACAATATCATGAAGCAGATATTATTAGCATCTACATTTTAATTTTTTAATCAAAAGATGAAAGTCAAAAAAGTTAAGAGATTTGCCCAAGGTCACACTGCTAGCTAATTTCCATGCCTAAGCTCTCAATCATCTAGTCTAGCTCTGAAAGCATGAGCATCCTGATAATGAAATACCCAATCTCACCTCATCCACTCCACCTTTCCAAATATTCTATCTTTCCAAATATTGTTGTGGTTTTTTATCTTTGCCAGTCCTGGGGCTTGAACTCAGGGCCTAAACACTGTCCCTGGCTTCTTTTTGCTCAAGGCTAGCACTCTACCAACTTGAGCCATTGTTTTTGTTTTTAACATCATAACTTTCTCTCATCCCCCTACCACATGCCTCCTACCACCCAGAAGAAAGGCGGCATCAGCTTAGAAGGTTTTGTTCTTACAGCCAATATAGTACTGTGTCACTCCCTCCTTCTTCATTTCCCCACTGAACTTCACCTAAGGAGTCTTGTATTTTTCTTTTTAATCAAGCAAAAAAGTCATGAGATGAATTGTATTTCCCCTCCCAGTGTCATATATAAGAGTCCCAAGTCCCTCAGAAGGCCACCTGCTCTAGTCTTTACAGAGGTGATGAATGTAAAAGAGTTGGCCCTGATCCAAAATGTCTGCTGTCCTTTTGGAGCAGACTCAGACACCAAGAGAACACCATGTGACATGAACATGGCCATCTGCAAGGCAAGGAGAGAGGAGCAGATCCTTCCGTGGCTGGCTCACAGAAGGAGCTGAGCCTGCTCACCTTGACCTTGGACTTCCAACTCTTGCACTGTGACATGATAGATTTCTGTCAATTAAGCCACTGATTCTCTGATGGTTCATTATGGCATCCCTAGGAAACTAAGACACCAAACAACCCTGGCTTCAACTGGGTAAGGAACTGCCATGCCAGGACTTGGGCAGCCTCAAAGGGGGTTTGACCTAGTGCCCATGGCCTCCACTCGGCCACTCGGAGCTTGATTGAGTCTCCTGCTGGCCACCAATGCTTCTAAGGGGCTTTTAGATATGTTTAGACACTAGTGTCATTTCTACATTTATTTGAATAAAGATAGAAATGTCTAGTTTCGGGTCTCTAAACCCACAAATAATTCAACCAACACTGGTTTCCCACCCCCACCCCAGGCACCTATAGAAAGTTAAATGCTGGACAGCGTTTTAAGTGTGTCATCTCTTATCATGTTGCTTTGATTTGTTGAAGGAAGAGGAGAGGAGGAAAGGAGGGATGGAGAAGGAAAAAGAAGAAACAACAGGAGAAGATTTAAAATTAAAATAGTTCACCCAATACCAATATTGAGTCATGCAGTTCCTAAGAGCAAAGAAGATGCAGGAGGACAGAATTACAAATTTTGTTTTCCAAAATCATAGGGTGATATGAACAGGAAAAGATGTGACTAGAATTTATAATACCACTGGGCCCGAACATTGCCACATATTCTGTATGTCATTTATTTTGCATCCACATAATATATTGCTAAGTACAGCATAAATCATAAAGTGAAGCCGGATCTGAATAAAGATCAGATTAAAAGCTGGCTCAGACCATTGTTCATGAAGTCAGGTCCAGATCACTCACTCTTGTCTTTTGGTCTGGCTCACAAATCACTGCCACCAATTACGTCACTGAAGATTTAGAGAAACCACAGGAGAGCTGACCACTTTGCACTTTTGACAAATTAAGGACCCAATTAAAGCGACTTTTCTAAACTGGAAACAAGCACTGAGGCATCACATCAAGACTGCTGCCTCACCCTTCAGCCTGCCAACTCCACCTGAGGAGGGAGCAGTGGCTGTATGTTGTAGCTCCGGTCCAGGAAGAGGAAAGGAGGGAAAAGGGGAAATAGAAAGGGAGGGAGGAGGAAGCTCCACCCCAACTCACACATAAGCATTCTTCTTCTCTTACTGAATTATCACTCTGGATATAAAAGTCTGGATTTACTCATGCAAACTCAGTGGTGATTATTTGTTTTCATGATGGGGTAGATGGGCTCATGGGAGGAGAGTTGGCTCCTCTAAATAACAACCTGTCTTAAATTTATATGATCAATTACAATAGAAATGACTAGCATAAGTATTATTCTTTCCAATAAAGAATGAATTCCAAGGAGTACTTTCAGAAATGTCAAGGCTCATTTGGGTTAGCTTTTGTTACCCGAAGCTCTTCCCAAACTGAGCAAGAAAGGGGACAACTGTGCTAAAAAGGCCATCATTCACACAAAGTATGCCAGCCTAAGCTAAAAGCTGACCCCCAGATACTAGATTAGCTATCCTTGAGGGGGCTCCTCTCACGGCTTCATGGGCAAACTCCTCTTAGAACATCAGGGAGGAAGACAAGAGCCAAAACTTTCTTTTCTTCATTTCTAGCAGAACTCCACGTCTGGACTAATGAAAGAAAAGGAATCACCCTTTCTCATAAAAGACGGCTTCATTATTTTCACAGAATGTTCCTTCACGCATTCTACACTTCTTCATGGACTATAAAGTGTACAGACCAGTACTTTGTCAAGACAATGAGATCACACATTCAGGTTCAGGTAAATTTAAATTAGATTCCATCCTCCTAAATTAGATTCCGTTCAGGTATGTCTAAATTAGATTCCATTCTCCTAAATTAGATTCCATTCAGGTATGTCTAAATTAGATGTTGAAGAATTAAAAACAGACCCCACTTGCTGCCATACTCACTCATTCACAAAAGGACTCTGAGGCAAGAATTGTAATGGCAAAACTAGTGTCCTGCTCAAATATAGCAGGTTAACTTTCAGATTTCTATAATTCAATCAGAACTCATGACTGGCAGAGGAGTAAGGAAAATTAACTTAATTTCATTCTCCCTAATAAAGAGTACCATACCACTATGGAATCTCATCATGAATTCATTGTTCAATGAAAGTTAAAAAACAAAAAACAGCTTGCATTTATTGAGCATTTGCTAAGTTAAGCACTTTGGGGAGCCTAGTCATTTAAACACAATAGACCTATGTAGGTCTACATTAGGCTTAGCAGGATGCTAAACTCTGAGAGGTTGAGGAAAGGACATCTGGCTGCAGAGAATGGCTAAGCCTCTGGGTAGACTGCTTCCATGGGAAGAAGGTGTGCCCATAGTTAATCTAAACATTCTTTCAAAGCACAAGTCTGTAGTTCTAATTCTCTTTACTTGAGAACTCCAAGTGCTGAGGTCTTAAAATATGTGAAAAAAACTATTGACCCTAAGTGTCAGGGATGAGATCATTCAAAATGTCAGCCTCAGAGAATATTTTAAAAGAAATTCAGTTTTCTTTGTCCCACATACATAATCACCAAGTACAGTTTAGCTTGTTACATGATCATAAGTGGAAAAATAAATCATTTTTAAAGTCTGCTTTTACTAAGTTATGTTTCTTGTATGGAAATAAATATTTGTTTGTTTTCACAACCAACAAGTAGGTAGGTAGCTATTTAACATGACTAGGCCACACAACAACCAACCCCATTCTAGATTCAATCCCACCTGAGAAGATTTCTGAAGGAATATAATTGTATGCCCACCAACGAATCTACATAATTTCTACCCAGATAAACTAGCACCTAAATAAGTGCTGACTTGTGAGCCTTCAGAGGAAAGATATCACCACCTCAGAGAAAAGATATCACCAGCTTCCTTTCTCAGTATAACCTCCCTGACAGGGAAGAACAGAGAGGCCCTTTCCAGAAATAAAGAAATAAAACCCGCACCTTAAACAACATCTTAGTTTCAAAGGATGCCACACCCACACTGCTCCTGAAGACCCGTGGGAACCATTTGAGGGGCTTTTAATTATTGGGTTGTGACCATTTATCAGAATAAAATAGTTTTATCATTCTCTTTTTATATTGTTGATCCTGCCCCCTCCTCTTTTGTGCAATGGAGATATTTTTACAAGTATGTGGTGGCACACACTTGTATGCATACCTGTAGTCAGCACTTGTGAGGCTCAGAAAAGAGCATTGAGAGTTTGAATCTAACCCAGGCAACACAAGTTTGAGGTCACCCTAAGTGACATAGCAAGACCCTATCTTTGAAAAATAAAATAAAAAGTTGTTTTGTTTTGTTTTTCCTTTCTTTTTCCCTACAAAATGAATAGTAACTTCATAGTTTCTCTTGAGCCACTTGAACT
The DNA here is from genome assembly GCF_023159225.1 of Perognathus longimembris pacificus. Lineage (NCBI taxonomy): Eukaryota > Metazoa > Chordata > Mammalia > Rodentia > Heteromyidae > Perognathus > Perognathus longimembris. The sequence continues at coordinate 33,344,690 of NC_063172.1, read as the reverse complement.
TTCTCTTGGAGAAGATAGCTAACATTCGTGGAATGTCTACCATATGCAAAGCAATGTAATAAGCTCTAATCCTTGCTTGTCACAATCACCCAGTTAGGCAGGTCATTTCTGTTTTAAAGATTAAAAACATTAAGGTTCCGAGAGCTTAAGTATTCTGTTCAGGGCCCTCAGGCTGGTAATTATGAAATGGGCCCAACCCATCTGACCGAATCATCCACTACATGGCCCACAATGCACTACAAATTCTCCCCCCAGGAAATGACATTTTGCTTCCTGGTAAGAGCAGAATGTCATCCACTGCCCATATTATCTAAATATGTATTTTCTTCTGCTTTCCAACAATGCCTTGCTTGCTAATTTAGTTTTTGAAGCATCACGGCAGAGGGTGTCTGTCCCTATAAAGTCATCTATAATGAAGCAACAAACAAGACAGAGGACAGGATTGGAACTTGGAAGGCTCCAATAAGGAACACATGACTCAACATCTCAGGATAAACTCAGCAGATAGCTCATCCTCAGGTAGGCCAAATGCAGCACCGAAAGCTGGCTTCTCTCTCCCAATGATGAAGGCACGCCTGGCTCTCTGTCTTTAATTCATACTCCAGAATTTTCTTTGAAAGGCCTTTTAGTCGAGCATTGAGGGCCTTTCATCCTAGTTACTCAGGAGGCTAACATCAGAGAACTGTGGTTTGACGCCAGGCCAGGCAGTAAAGTCTGTGAGAGTCTTATCTACAATTAAACACCAAAAAGCCAGAAGTGGAGCTGTGGATCAAGTGGTAGAGCAAGTGGAGCTGTGGATCAAGTGATAGAGCACTAGCTTTGAACAAAAAAGCTCAGCTATGGTGCCCAGGCCCTGGCCCAGGACTGGCACTAAAATGGGTGGAAGGAGGCTCTTTTCTCTTTGGTGCACTCCTCCCCATGGTGTCCTAGAAAGTCCTAAGGATCCAAAAAGAATTTTGTCTGAAAAGCAGACAAGGAGTTCAGCTGTCTAAAGCTCACATCCAAGAGATGGTGTACTTCACAAAAATAAGATTCAAGTAGCAATTCTAAGAACCGCAGAGCATTTGTGAAGACCAGTCAGCTTTATATGTTGATCACAAAGAAGGAATCTAATCCTTGTTTCAACATCAGGGAACCCAATCTTTCATTTAATTCCACTATCAATCTTGATTCAACCAAAGTTATTTCATCCAATGAATGTCTAAGATGTGGACCAATGAAAAGGAACCCCAAGAGAAAGCAACTGTGCTCCACAAACAAAACTTATCACACCAGGGGACAAATGTCTTTTCCCAGCAAAAGCTCCACAGGCCACCTAAAGAAATACATAATGTGCCCATCCAACAACTGCTTAAGTACCCCTCAACTCATTTTCATTCTTGATGAAATACAGTTTTTTCTATATAGTGAAGATAGGTCCACACTTACCTTTCTATACGTAGGAAAGTGGTGGTTAAACGTTCTTTGCTTCCATTCGGCTGTGGAGACAACTGCTGGGGACTGGTAGGGAACACACCCTGTGCCCCAAGCGGCCTACCTACCAGCCTCTCCCTCCACCTTTCATCAATCATTAACCATGAACATTTTTTTTATAGATCTGTGAGAAGCAGAGTATCATAAAAGGTATCATTACATTCAGTCCAGGAAAGAAATAAGTTTGTTCCAAAGAAGTTCCACTCATGTTTAATATATCGCAAGACTCAATCACTGAATTTTTAGTGTGGAGGAACAAATATAAAAGGAAGAAGAGTGGAAAAGATTGTTGGGTATTCACAATCTTTAGCTCTGTGATATATCCCCCACCCCCACCCCCACCCCAACACTTAGTCTAATGTCCACAGGGAGCACTAAGCCAATAACTATTTGTGAGGATTCTAAGTGAGAAACACGTGGGGCTCCGTGTGTGAGCTGAGATGGCATCTATCCATTGGGAAGCAGCCACAGGGGATGTCATAAATGACTCAGAAGGTGAGATTGGATGCATGGCTGCCCCTGCTTCTGGAATACAAAGTCTCCCATGAAATTACCAATAGTAAATCTTCTCCAAACACAAACTGAGCCTTGCCCCCCACTGTCTGCAAACAGACTTACTTATAAGCAAGTTCTTCATTTTTTCAATTAAAAAAGAGGTTTCAAATTAATGCATAAAAGCTAATAGCCCAGACTTCTTAAGTAAAGCCCTCTTTTAGATAGATCGCTGATTCTTATACTTTACTTTTTAAAATTTTTATTATAAAGGTGATGTACAGAGGGGTTACAGTTGCATAAGTGAAGTGATGAGTACATTTCTTTTTTAACAGAGTTACCCCTTCCTTTGTTTTCTCCCACTTCTGTCCCCCCTCACCCCAGGAACTCCCCTTCTCCCAAGGAAAAAGTTCATTTCCAACATAGTGTCTAGTGAGATTCTCATACCTTCATTGCCTGGGAATCAACATTCAAGATGAAAATTTAGGTCATTTCAGAAATACTTGTGTCACATTTTAACCATTTGTAGAACCTTCTGGAGTTGGCTGTGAGCTTCTAGCGCAGGCCAAGTAGAGGTCTTGGCCTCCTCGCAAGGTTGTTCTTTCCTTCCCAGCTCTCATGAAAAGCTGTTCAAAGACCTTTCTCCAGGTCTTCATGAAACAGTCAGTAGTCAACTCTCTCTAAAGCACAAGCTAAGTCTTTGGCTTGAGGGCTTCTACGTGACTGCAGCAAGGAGAGCTTGTTTCTCTTGGGGACTCTAAAAGTCAAAGCATCTCACTGCACAGGGTTGAACAGCTTCTGGAGTGGAAGTAGGGTCCAGGAAGAGCCCCTGCTCCTCTCTCACACATCTAGCATCACTACGTTCAGGGAATCAAGTGAGCCAGGACAGTATTTCCCAAATTCTGACCACCTCTGCCCTTCCATTACTGGCTGGCAGGACCTCCCCAATAGTATGGTTTCCACTGGCAATGTGCTTCACTTTCCAGAATGAGTATCCTCTGGCATCATGGCATCACATTGAAAAAGGTTTGTTTCTTCTTTGGAAGCTTTTTAGTAATATATATACATATATATGTATACATATGTATATATATAATTATTTTAAGGCTGGGCGCTGGTGGTTCACACCTACAATCCCAGCTACTCAAGAGGCTGAGATCTGAGGATCACTGTTCAAAGTCAGCCTTGGCAGGAAAGTCTATGAGACTCTTATCTCCAATTAACCACCAGAAAACTGAAAGTGGTGCTGTTGCTCAGTGGTAGAGTGCTAGCCTTGAGCAAAAAGAGCTCAGGAACAGTGCCCAGACCCTGAGTTCAAGCCTCACAACTGACCAAAAAAAAAAAAAATTTTTAAGGCCACAAGGCTTTCTGTTTTGTTGTGTGTTTTTTAAATAAAAGTGCCTTTATGTATAATAATTTCTTGTTTTTCAACAAGTTCTTTTTGGTAAACAAGTTCTTATTTTTAGCAACACTGAGTATTTTATGACAAATGGGTATATGAATTAATTTCTTTTCTCAGTTAACTTTTATATATCTATGAAGTAGGCTCCAGTTTATGGATAGACTATAGAGGAACAGAGGTACTGAATCTTGCCCAAGTTGCTCAGCCTGTGACAGAAAAATCAGGACTTACATTTGAATATGAGTTCACAATGTGTTCTACTTCCTGTGTTTTGAGAACCTTTGGTCATGAGCTGATCAACACATAAGGCTCATCTAACAGAAGTGTACAATGATATTTTTAATTACTATCTGTCTTTCTCTTGTTAACTTACTGATGGCAAGGAAATAAAAACAACTTGTGTCCCCTTGGTTTGTAGCAAAATACATCTTAGTACTGAACTTTCAGTTATTTCATGCAATAATTGAGCACGGGCAAATTCACCTACAGGCCCACCCAAGGCTGATGAGCAGCTTCACAAGCAAATGATTTTATACCAGTCTGTTATGTTTTTTGTTCCCTAACGCTTTAGACTGAAGAATCTTCCCTGATTATGGGTTTTGTTTTTAATTTTGAGGTACTCCTGTTTGAACTCAAGGCCTTACACTTGCTAGGCTAGCACTCTACCATTTGAACCAAGCCAGCAGCCCTTTATGCTTTAGGTTATTTTTCAGATAAAGTCTTATGCTTTTTTCTGGTCCCAGCCTCTGACCATGGGCCTCCTTACAATACCTTCTGTATAGCTGAGATCATACATGTGAGTTCCACATCTGACTTGTTTGTGGAAATTAAGTCTAACTTTTTGCCTAGTCTACTATAGAACTCTGATAGTCTAGATCTCTGTCTTCCAAGGAGCTAGGATTATAGGAAAAAGCTATCGTTCTTGGCCCACCCCTAATTATTGGACAGGATTGGTTTTCTGATCAATTAAAACAAAATAGCTTCTAGTTTTATATAGTTCTCATACCTATTTCTGGGTTCATTTAGGAGTTTTGTTGATTTGTGGCTGTTTTATTGTTGTTGGTTTTGTTTGTATTTTGGAAATATTTTAAACCAAATCACTCCAGTGGATTCATTGATGAATTTAAAACTAAGATAATAAAATGAGTCACTAGTTCGAAGGAAGAAATATTTGAACTACATTTAGCATGATTTTAAGATTTTAGCTGATAGCTACCTTCTGCTTTTCCTGAAAAAAAAAAATTCAACAAAAGTAATTTCAAGTTAATGAAGTCCTTTTCCCCATTATCTCCTTTGACAGTAGTCTCCCCAGTTTGCAGTTGTTTGTTCCAGGTATAGTTTAACTCTTAGTTCAGGGCCCTTCATCTGGCTGCAATTATCCTTCCATGCCACTAGGGAGACCCGCTGGGAGGAGCGGTAGCATTTATATCAACAGCTGCACATTAAACAGGTAACTTCCAGGCTTTCCAGACCTAGAGAGTTGATTAAACCTAGGCTTGTACTGTGATATCTTGGATTGGCAGGCCCAGAATCCCAGGGAATTGTGTGTGTGTGTGTGTGTGTGTGTGTGTGTGTGTGTGTGTGTGTGTGTGTGTATTGGTCCTAGGACTTGAACTCAGGGACTGGATGATGCCCTGAGCATTTGTTCTCAAGGTTAGTGCTCTACCATTTGAGCCACAGCTCTACCTTTGACTTTTTTATTGTAAATTAGAGTCTCATGGACTTTCTTGCCAGGGCTGGCTTTGAATGGTGCTTCTTAGATCTCAGCTTACTGAGTCACTAGAATTATAGGTATGAGCCACCAGCACCTGGAATCAATATTTTTAAAAATACTCATCCATGAGAAATACTAGCTTAGTGATTCTGTGCTTTCTTTATCTGTCAATATAGTCTTTAGGAAGGCCCGTGCTTAATTGAGATTAAACATCCTGTCATGGAGGATCTGTTCTACAGCAGTGTCCCAGACAGCAATAAGACTGCTCAGACATTAACCACACAAGCTGAATTACCTGGAATACACACACACACACACACACACACACACACACACACACACACACACGTTCCTTTTTCCATAGACATTTTTCCAGTCAGTTGAACTTTTTCATTTGACCTTGAGTTCATTTCCTAGGAATGAAAGTAATCTTGAGAACAAACGCTGTCTCTCTTATCAGTGTCCACGAAGGATCCCTACATCCAGCTTCCACTCCTTCCCTCCACAGAGACTGCAGCTTATCTTGAGATAATTGGAGGAACCGTCTTTAGGTGGTGCCTTCTCAGCATCTCACGGCCTTCACTGTGCTTTCATTCATTCATATGTCCTGTCATGGGTTCACGTAGAAGATGGGCATGCATGCCTAAGTCTCACTGCCTTGTCTAGAAGGGCTCTGTAGTGTGGATAATAGGGTCTCAGTATGTATTCCCTCTCCCTTGTCTTCCTATGGGATTACCTCTGGAAATTTTGCCCTAAAGAAATGTTTCTTGGGCTGTAGGCATGAATCAAGTGGTAGAGTGCCTGACCTTAAAAGCTCAAGGTTCAGGGCTGGGAATATGGCCTAGTGGCAAGAGTGCTTGCCTCATATACATAAAGCCCTGGGTTCGATTCCTCAGCACCACATATATAGAAAACAGCCAGAAGTGGCACTGTGGCTCAAGTGGCAGAGTGCTATCCTTGAGCAAAGAGAAGCCAGGGGCAATGCTTAGGCTCTGAGTCCAAGCCCCAGGACTGCCCCCCTCCCCCCCAAAAAACCTCAAGGTTCTGAGTTTAAATACCAGTATGAAGGAAGAAGAAAGAGGAGGAGAGAGAGAAGGAAGAGGAGAAAAGTTGAAGGAAATGGAAATTGAAGGAGTTGTTTCTTAGGAGCTAGGAATGGTGAAACATCTGTTATTAGGAAAATGGAGGAGAAAGAACAGGAACAGGCTGGACTCAGTCTCAACAGGCAAGGAGTGCTTATTGAGGAACAGTGAAGGGGAGGCAACCATCCTGTAGGATCGAGAGGACATGGAATCAGGGTTGGGCTTATATGGTTCTTAACAAAGAAGCAGAAAATTAAAAACAGGCTATGGCCTCTTGGATACCAAGAGCAGCAGTGCCCTAGGCCAGGCCCAGAATGGAATGCTCTGTCTGGGGTGAGAAAACTTTCAGCTAAGCAAAGGTTGGAGTGACCTGCCTATCACCAAGCTTGTGCAAGTACACCTGGTGTTTTGCTTGACCTGGAGGAGTAAGGTGGGAGTCAGTCCTTCACCTGTAATCTCAGCACTTGGGAAGTTGAGACAGGAGAATTCAGATTGTTTTGGTTTGTTGTGAAACCAGACAGAAATTTTAGTCTTAAATTCCCCTTAGTTCCAATGTGCGACTGGCATTGTGAGCTATCATTTAAATATCTATTCTCTACCAAGCCTGTTCATAAATGCTATGAAGATAGTATTTATTCTTTACAATAACACTAGAGGGATACTTGTTACTTCAAAATAATGAAGACATTGATAAATAGAGAAAATATAATACATACTCTAAGGGTTGACCAAGTCTCATAAAAAACCATCAGTAATAAAGCTGTAGCTGCTCAGGTGGCATTTCCAGTAGCTGGCAATACCAGACACTTCATCCTGCAAGTCAAATAAGAAATATATAAGAAAGCCTCTCCAATAGACTAGAGACAAATGATCAAGGTTTTAAGTCAAGGAAAATATAACAGAAAAGTTAGAACCAGATAAAGGAGAAGAATGAAGAAGTACGAAATGAACATGCAAGAATTCTGGGAATCTAGTAAAAGACCAAACCTGTGAATCATGAACATGAGGAAAGGAAAAGAGGTGCTAGCTCAAGCCATAGAAAACATATTCAATGAAAGAATCACATCCAGGAGCCAGTGGCTCACACCTGTAAGTCTAGCTACTCAGGAAGCTAAGAGAGCTGAGGATCATAGTTCAAAGCCAGCCCGGAGAGAAAAGTCCCTGTGAGACTCTTATCTTCAATTAGCCAATCAAATACCAGAAGTGGCACCATGGCTCAAGTGGTAGAGCACTAGTCTTGAGCACAAAGAAGCTCAAGGATAGTGGCCAGGTTCAAGTCCTACAAGAATAAATCTACAAGAATAAAAATAAAGAAAAGAAAAGAATCATAGGAAACTTTCCAAATCTTAAGAAAGAGATGTCTACCCAGGTATAGGAAGCTTTTGGTTCTCCACACAAAACCAGAATAAAACCTCCCCGTAGTATATAATATTTAAAACAATAAGTTCTAGGCTGGGGATATAGCCTAGTGGCAAGAGTGCCTGCCTCGGATACACGAGGCCCTAGGTTCGATTCCCCAGCACCACATATACAGAAAACGGCCAGAAGCGGCGCTGTGGCTCAAGTGGCAGAGTGCTAGCCTTGAGCGGGAAGAAGCCAGGGACAGTGCTCAGGCCCTGAGTCCAAGGCCCAGGACTGGCCAAAAAAAAAAAAAAAAACAATAAGTTCTAACTTACAAAGTATGTACTACATGTCATGTAATATAAAACTTATAGAAGCTATAATGTGTAAGTTATGTATACTTAAAATACAGTTAAAACATTAAGAACAAGAAAAATGTTGAAAACTGCAAGAGAAAAGCACCGTCACATATGAAATCAAGCCTACCAGAATAACAGCAGATTTCTCAACATAAACCACTGTCACACTCCTACTCCCAAATCATTTATAAGCAATAGTTTTCCTTTATGGAAATTTTCCAGATATAAGTGAAGAAAGGAAAGGAGAGAGGGAGAGGGAAGATGAGAGGGAATGAAGATGGAGAGGGAGGAGAGGGGAAAAGAAAAGAAAAAGGAAGGAAGCAGGAAGGAAGGAAAGGAGGGAGGGAGGGAGGAAAGAGGGAAGGAAGGAAGGAAGGAAGGAAGGAAGGAAGGAAGGAAGGAAGGAAGGAAGGAAGGAAGGAAGGAAGGAAGGAAGGAAGGAAAGAAGGAAGGAAGGAAGGAAGGAAGGAAGGAAGGAAGGAAGGAAGGAAGGAAGGAAGGAAGGAAGGAAGGAACTGGTGCTCACTTTTGTAATCCTAGCTATTCAGAAGGCTGAGACCTGAGAATTGCAGTTCAAAGCCAGCACAGGCAGAAAAGTCTCGGCACCTGTTATCTCCAATTAACTACCAAAAAAAGCCAGAAGTGGAATTGTGGCTCAAATGGTAAAGCACTAGCCTTGAACAAAAAAGCTTAGGGACAGTGCCCAGGCCCTGAGTTCAAGTTCCAGGACAAGCAAAACAAAAAGTCACAGTAGTTAAATTTCAAAAGTCTACAATAATAATTCAAATTCAAAACAGTAGGAACTCATATTTTCTTTTAAATATAACATTCAGTTCTACACACTGAGAAAGTCTAGGAATGATGAAAAAGTCTGCATCCAAGGGCAGCCATAAAGTTAACTTCCTGATGATAAAATGTAATTGGAAAATCGTCTATAAAGGAGCATGTCTCCTTGGAAAAACTGCCAACTCAGTCCAAGAAAAAAATGTACAAGATGTGCCTAGAACATTGCCATAACAGATAGCAAGGAAATTATCAGATAGTGGGGCATACCAAAGATTTGGAAATCAACAAGAAAAGGCCAAATAGTGGGGAAGAATTTGAGAAGTATAAGAATAATGATTTTAATGCATTTGAGCAGATCAATCAGAGCAGATCAATCCAGAGAGACCATGGATGCATGTTTTCCCTTATATGTAGAAGCTGGATTTAGCTTATAAACTTACAAGTTAATACATTGGGTGATATGTAAGTGTATACAAATGTATTGACTGAAATATGGTGGATTCATGGGTGAACTCAAACTGTGCAGTTCCTTAAAAGGGCAAAATTAAAGTTCAGCAACCAGGAAGTGGATACTTGAAAGGGGTGGGGTGGGGTCAAGGGAAAAGAGGTAGATAAATGAAGAAGAGAAGTGGAGGAGAATGCTGTTTAAAATCCAATGTATATCCTAAAAAATTAAGTACACTGAGGGAAGGGATGGGCAGGGCAAGGATGGGTAAGAATGTTGAAAGGAGTGACATTGAATGTATTGTATTCATAAATTTTTTGTTAAATGGCAACTCCTTTGTACTACTACCTAAAGATAATAAAAGAAAGAAAACCCACCAGATTACAATTGTTCTCAACAATAAATACTCGACATTTGGAGAATGTCAGAAAATCAACTTCTTATTCTGAAAGCATAAATACAGGGCAAGAATCAAATATTTAACCTATTCTTGCTAAACTAGATCTCAACCAAATATTTTGTTTTTAATCTGGAGGACTTTTGTTTTTGATGCTGGAGACAGAATCCAGGACCTCACACGTGCTAAGGAAGTACTCTACCATTTGCACACCCCCAGCCCTCGAATCATTTGTAAGAAGCAGTTTTACTTTATGAAAGTTTTACAGATAATAAGTGAAAGAACAATAAAATATCACCATTTTGCAATCACCATTGAAATAATGGGTTCATTAGACCATTTTGTGCTGCCATAGCAAAACATCTGAGACTTGGTGGTATAGAAAGTAAAAGGTATGGTCTGCAAAATAACAAACTTCTTTTCAAATGGTATTTCCACATGTTTGGGTCAGCGGCTTTACATTATGTATCTAAAACAAAACAACTACTAAACAAACATAAAACGGTCTAGGATAGACCTATCAGAGGATCACAATAGGTCAACAGGTATGTACATATGATTATGTAAGATGAGGCTAAGCAAAATGAACTCCAAGAGAAGGACACAGAAGGACTTTATTGTTGTCATTACATTTAATATTCTAGGTGAATTTCCTTTGGCGTACCCCACATGGCTACTGTATAAGATTTTGGTACACTGGATATTGTATATATGCTTACCTGAACTAGGGAAGGGAAAGAAAAATGAGGGAGGGTGTAACAAATATGACAAGAAATGTATGCAGTACCTTATTATGTAACTGTACCCCCTCTGTACATCACTTTGTCAATAAAATTTAATTTAAAAAAAGAAAGTAATTCAACATCCCATGTGTATCTGTAGCTTCTATTATTGATGATGTTCTTGTATCACCTTCCTGTGGCTGTACCTACACTATCTCTGTAATCTTATCTGAGTATATTGGAAACCGTGTATACTGGTATTGCAAGTAGGAAATTGAAAGGGAATACCAAATTTGAGAGACACAGGGTAAAAAAAAAAAAAAGACAAACAACTACAAAAGCAATACTTGCAAAACTGTTTGGTGTAAGTGAACTGAACACCTGGGGGGGGGGAGGGAAAGGGGGAGGAGGGAAGGGGGTATGAGGGACAAGGTAACAAACAGTACAAGAAATGTATCCAATGCCTAACGTATGAAACTGTAACCTCTCTGTACATCAGTTTGATAATAAAAATTTGAAAAAAAAAAAAAAAAAGAAAGTAAGTAAAACTATTCTGGCCCACTATTCTGGTGTCATTGCACAGGCATTCTGGCAGAGGCCCCGGGGCTGTGTCATAGCATGGCAGAGAGGGAGGAAGGGAGCTGGCCATATTCATAGAAGGGGCCTCATTGAATTGTAAGCCTAATCTTCTACAGTGATATAAGTATTATCACCAGAGTTGGACAAATAACATGGAGGTTCAGAGAGGTTGAGTAACTTGTTCAAGGTCACATAGATGGGTAAGTGGCTTGACTTGTTCCTTAGCTCAGTAGTCTACTTGAAAAAACTCTGCTACCTGGACTTAGTAGTCATGGAATAAACAGCACTTCATGAATACCACTGGTTGGCATTTCCACAGAAGTCACCATGGAGCATTTCCTGGGCAAAATTTCTAACCCTCCCACGGCACTGTCCAGGAAGAGCTCATACCTCAGTCATTTATCCAGAAGGTAAATCCAGACCAGCATTCAGAGATCCAGGCAGGGGCTGGTGGGAAATGAGAGAAGAGGAAGTGCAATTCTTGGCTTCTGTTTCCCATCACCTTATATCACTTTCAAATAGACACCAAATGATATTTTAGAAAAACCTCTCCCCTTTTCCCCTGGAGCAAGTAATGCAATAGAAGCTAATTGACTTAGCACCCTATTGATGAGAAAGTGGTGATAAAATACAAGGAGATGTGGTGGCTGCAAACCCAACCCAAAGCCTGCAAGATATCCTAAAGAGGCTGTGACTCATCATCAAAATGAACGTATATTTCAAACAGGCAGAGCATTAAATGTGTTGCACTGAATTAAATTAACCTGACAGCTGTTCATCCGCACGTGGTTAGAGGAAAGCTATAGAATACTTCATTACCCAGAATGCTCACCTTTCTAGCCATGCTGGCTCTCTGCCTCTGGATCTAGAAATACATGGGCCTTTGGGTTGTCTCTAGTTACTCTGTCTTGGTTGTGGAGATGATAGAGTTTGACTTAGAACTGAACTAGAAAGACTGTGCTAGCAAATGACATGAGGGCCCTTCGGTAATACTAGGCCATTTCTGGGGATAAATTAAGCCTCACTACATCAGGTGAGGCCTTCTACATCTCTTCATGACACTTAGGAAAGGATGTACATATGGCCTGTATATGCCCAGTAACTGGGAAGTGCTTCTCAGAGGCGGCTTTTGTTCTCTCTCTCTTTTTTTTTGCCAGTCCTGGGCCTTGGACTCAGGGCCTGAGCACTGTCCCTGGCTTCTTTTTGCTCAAGGCTAGCACTCTGCTGCTTGAGCCACAGCACCACTTCTGGCCATTTTCTGTATATGTGGTGCTGGGGAATCGAACCGAGGGCTTCATGTATAAGAGGCAAGTGCTCTTGCCACTAGGCCATATCCCCAGCACGGCTTTTGTTCTCATGGCCATATTCTACACTATATAACTAGGTTGGCAGGAAGTGGCTTGTGCTGTCTCTGTCTTTAAAAGAGAAATGGTTATGTAGCATCCAAACGTTCCATAGATTAATCTTGGTTGGGGAACTTACAAGGACGAGCTCACTCCTCCATGTCCAGCCTGCAGACAGTAAAGCAGATCCTCCTCTTCTAAAGAGATTTGGGGACTTCTGCAGCAGTAAGATACGCCCATTGGTCTCCACCCAACATCCTCTCTTGACAATCATCATTTGCAGGAGATTGTCTCTGAGGCTGCCTGCCAAGTTCTGCTTTCTACTAAGCCCACCTGCAAGCTCATTGCTGCTTGTAGTCAGTGGCATAGGTTTCCCAAAGCTCTGAGATACAGCCAGACAACAGTATAACAAGATGTCTAGTTGGTTCCTGACAACAGTCTGGGGGACTCACCCTATTCACCTTGGAAGAATGCCCTTGGCTCAGGCTCGGATTGCTGGGTGGTCAGAGGAGGTGCATCCTACTTGGGCGGGGGGGATGGGGGGAGGGGAGCGGGTGAAAATCCCCATACTGATGGCTTTTGCAGTTTGCATTGGATTAGAGCTGGGAATCTGATCTCTCTTCCTCTTCCCAAGGTGTCATCCCCGCTTTTCCCAACATTGTGCACCAAAGGGTGAAGAGAATTCTCTTCTTCCTCCAGAGGCCTGTCTGTCTGAGTTCCAGTAGGACCAAGGCCAGGGCATCAGGACAGGCTGTGTGGCAGAGAAGTCAGATGCAGCCATGATGGAAATCACAAGTAGTCCATGGCATGTGATCCAGTTGAGACCTAGGGCCAGCTGCTTGTGTCTACTGAGCATGACACAGGTGGACTGGCCTTCTCTCCCTACTGCGTTTTGCTGCAAACAGCTGGTCTGTGTACATTTCCTAGAGCTAGGTGAAGTCATAGGAAGTCATAGCTAAGATGAAAAGCAATACCAGATCACTCCCTCTCTACCAAGGCCGCTATGCACAAATACTAATGACACATGCCAAGAGGTAAACCCATACACTTCCATGAAAATGTTACTACCAGAAACCAGGAAAGTGATCGCTCTAAATCCAAAACCATATTGCTAGCCATAAAGCAATAACCACAAGAGCATTCATATAAAGAGAATCCTGCACCAGGAAAAAGATAACAGTGGAGATAACTCTTGGAGATCTGAAAACAATACTATCTACAGGTACTTGCTATCACTCTCCTTATCCTCTAGATAAGGATTCTCAGGCCCCTCAACTTAAGTAAACTTGCATGAAATAATTCAGCTAGTAGCCTGGTACTACCAGGGAGTCTGGTTTCAAGGCATCGAATCTTAACCACTCTATTATACTGCATCCTGTTTTTATTAAGTTATTTTTGCAATTCAGAAACATTATATAGGCCTTCTGAAATTTATCCTTTTTTGTTGTTGTTTTGGTAGCACTGAGGCTTAAATTCGACCTTGCTAAGCAGGTGCTCCACCTCTTGAGCCATGCCCCTAACTCTTCATTCTTTTTTTTTTTTTTCAAATAGAATCTTATATGTCCAGAGCCAGCCTACATGTCATCTACCTATTTACACTTCCCATGTAGCTAGGATGACAAGTACATGTCACTTTGTCCAGCTATTGACTGAGATGATGTCTTATATCTATGTCCCGACTGGCCTAAACCTTAATCCTCCTGTTTTCCACCTCACAACTAACTGGGATTGCTGGTGTGAAGCCCCAGCACCAGGCCAAAGTTTGTCATTTTTATTCCCTTGATATTTCCTGAATAATAAGGTTACATATATTAGTTTAAAATAATGATTATAATAATAGTATATTTTCTAATTTTATTTTATTTTATTGCCAGTTCTGGGGCTTGGACTCAGGGCCTGAGCACTGTCCCTGAGCTTCTTTTGCTCAAGGCTAGCACTCTACCATTTGAGCCACAGCACCACTTCCAGCTTTTTCTGTGTATGTGGTACTGAGGTATCAAACCCAGGGCTTCATGCATGAAAGGCAAGTACTCTACCACTAATCCACATTCTCAGCCTTTCTAAATATTTTATAATATATTTTCCACAAAATAAAATTTTATAAATTGAGCATGATGATGCATATCTATTATTATGAGGTTGAGGATCCCCAGGGAACAGACAATGGACTCACAAACAAATCTTAATTAAGAGGTAGTTTATTTGAAGCAAATTAAAGGAATTTATTAGCAGCCAATTATAACAGGCACAGACTACTCTCAGGTATCAGGAACCCAGAAGCAGCACTGAGCAGTGACAAGCTGGGGGTTTTATACCCATGGGGGGTAGGGGCTGTATCAGTGGGACTTCTTTAATTTCCTAGCATCAGGCAAGCTAAGCAGCATACAGAAGCTAAAATAATCTGGTTACCAACAAAAATGCAGGTGTTGTTTCTCAGAATCTGTATCCAGTACTTGTTTTTCTCAGAGGGGATTTTCACACATTGCTGACATGGCTTTACATAGCCTCTCAGCCTTAGCACTATAATCTCAGCACTCAGGAAGAGAAAGCAGGAAAATGGAGAGTTCCAGGCCAGCCTGGGCTACATAACAAGGCACTTTCTTGAAAGGAGATAGGAGAAATTGGGGACAATGACAGAAGGGGTGACAATGATCAAGATGCATTGTACTCATAAACTGATACGTTGCGTTGAAATACTTTTGTAAAACTACTTGCAGATAATTTTTTAAAAAATTAAACCCTGTCTCAAAAAAAAAAAACCACACAACAAAAGCTAAACGAAAGGAGTTTGAATGTTTTCACCATAAAGAACTGACCAATGTTTGGAGAAACTAGACAGTTAACCTGATAAATTAATGTGTACATATATTTAAATGCTACAAGTAACTGTTAATAAGTATAATTTTTCTGTTTTTATGTAATCATTTAAATTTTTTTAAAGGAGCATTCTGCCTGCAAACAAGCCAGTGAAGAAAAACAAACATTCTGCATAATAAGCTTAGGAGAAATTGCCAGCTTCCTCAAGTAGGAAGACAGCTGGGGGTCCTACAACAGAGGGAAGGGAAAAGCTGAGGGAAAGCTAGCCAAGGTGGATACATTTCACCCCTGAGGGCTCACAGCTCCTCCCACTCAAAGGTGGAGTCTGTTTCCCTCCCCAGAATATGGGCAGATCCCAGGACTGCTCTGGCCAACAGCCTGCAGGGGAAAGTGTTCAAGTCCAGGCCCCAGAAGCCCTGCATAGCTCCTCTTTTGAGTGAACTAGCCTCCACTAATCTGCTGTAAACTAGCAGACTATGTGGGCCAGGGCTCGGCCCTGGGGTTGCCCAGCTTGTAAACCTCCTAGTAATTGGAGTGAAAGTCACCATGTCCAACTGTTTTCTTAAAGAGAAGATGCCCAACTTCCTTCTAAAAGTTTCTTTTTCTTTCCTTGGGCCTGGCCTCAAACAGTGATCTTTCTGATCTCTGCCTCCTGGTGAGCTGGAATGATAGGCATGAGCCACTGTATCTTGGTTGTATTACAAACTCCCAACTATGCCCCAATTTTTAGTAAACCCCTTGCTTACTGACACTTTTCCTCCTGAGTAAAGCAGCAGGGAAAAAAGGACATGAGAAGTAAGAGGGCAGTCATAGCAGGAGAGGTGCTGAGGGGGCTTGAAAATTAGAGGTAAGAATCAACAAGAGGAGGAGCCCAGAGTCCTCCAGGGAAGATAGGGAAATGAGACAGGCCCCAGTGGGTGAAATAGGCCTGCGCAGGTCTGTGGGACATTAAAGGCAAGCTGACTGTTAGGCCTACCTGCCACAGTTCTCAGAGTATGCTGCTGTGACGGTACTTCCTGTGACAAACAGGAAGGTATTTATCACCACATGTTATAAATGAGGATCCCAAGGCTCAGAGAGGTTAAACAACCCACCCAAGATGACTCAACAAGTGGAGCTAGCTTTATCTGACTCAGGCTCTCTGAGTGAACTTCGTAAGTGCTCAGAACTCTGAGCCTTTATTCTTGAGAGAGCCAGCTCTCAGCCCTCCCCGTACCCTCTCCGTTTTGAAGCCTGATTAGAGTGGCCTCAAATTCCCAGATGTCAATCCACCCATCCCAAGAAGACCTCTAGGCCTATTTCTCTTCTCATTAAGTATCCCAATTGCTCTCTGGATTCCTCCCTTCTATACCTATCTTCAACCAGAGTCAGGGCTCCTACACCCCCAACATGACTGGGTCCAGATCAGGAGCTGACACCCCGCAGGGGCCTATCAGTCCTTCCTGCTCATTCCAGTCATGAAATTCTCTTCCCAGAATGGGTACTTGGCTCCCGAGCTCAGAGTAAGCTTCCCACAAGGCCAGATGTTTGCTGACCTTCCATGTCAGCAAGGACTCCAAGGTGTGCTGGAGTCACCACTAGCCAGGAACCCAGAAGAACAAAGCCCACTTCTGTCCCTGCCTGCCTCTCTCTCTTGCCAAGACAGAGTCAAAATCTTCTATGTGCTGAAATTTACCTTCTCAAATTATTCCCTTTTTTATTAGTATAGATTCATTGTGCAAAAAGGTTTGTTTTCAGACAGGCCTAGGATGTATTTTGATCAAATTTGCCCCCTCTGCTACTCCTTCTTATCCCTACTGTCTCCATTTTTAAAGGAACGTTGGCAGGCTTCACTGTATCTGCCTGGCTCTCCTCTCTCCTTTCTTCCCCATGATCACCTCCACAGTAGGCTGCTTCTTGAGTGTAAAAGCGATGCCACCTGATTTCTCTTTCCAGTTCCAAGAGAACAGACTGGCTTTGACCTCCCTGGGCTTCGGGGGTGGGGGGAGAGGACCATTAAACCCATTATGGCCCATCTGTTCAGATCTGGCATCTGTGCTGTGCACAGCTCACACACGCTCTCAGTGCTTGGACCTGAATGGATGCACTGGGCTCCCTGCGGCCCTTGGCAGAGTGTCATCCTGGTGTAGAGCAAGCCCTTCCCCCCGGGACAGCAGGCCACTCAGGTAAAAATTAATTGAATGTGAAGCTTTCTCCCCAGGCTCACTTCAAGCCCAGTTGGGAGCTGCCTATGTGTGAGGTGTTTTCTAAGCATTAATCTTGCAGTTCGTAGGAGGTTGGCTGTGGAGACAGCTTGGTCCCTGTCCTTGAGTTTCCAGCCTACTTGTCATCCTGAGGCTGACTTCACAACCATCAAATTCACCTCACCCAAGGCCCACAGGACTCAAACCTTTCCCTTACTGCTTGCACATTCAGCCCCTCTGGGCAGCTCTAGGCACTCCTCCCATAATGGTTCCCCAGCTGGGGATAACTTAAAAGAAGTCTGTGCATATCCCACATGTTCACGAATGTGTCAGTGTTGGGCCAGCATCTCAGGAAGGGCCTGGGGCCTCACGTGCAATGCAGGGAGCTCTAGCTTGGGATCAGAAGCCTTTTAGCTCAGTATCCTTGGCTAAATTATGTCATGTTGCCTAGCCTGAAGTTCCTTCTTTGTAGAAAGCCACTACCACCTGCCTCACCCTCTTGCTGGGCTGAGATAAAGGGTAAGAGAAAAAAAAAAGATGGGTGTGGGATATAAGCACCCCATTGGGGAACTGCTCTGTCTCAGGAACAAAGGCCAGGTGTGGGATAGCAAGCCAACTTTATCTACCCTTTGGCCTACACTCCCACCTGTGGGAGAAGGCAGCTGCACCCACTTTTTTTTTTTTTTTTTTTTTGGTTTCTCATGATGATGTGAAGCTAAGCAGAGGCCTTGCGATGAGGTTTCTCCACTGCACTGTGTTCTCAGAGCCCTGGAAAAAGGAGGGGGGAAAAGAAGTCTTAGGGGGTCTGAGGGTGGACAGAAGAGCCCCTGGTGACAGGAATAGAGGCAAGGGAGCCCTTGGAAGTGATTTCCTGACCAATTCACATCACCCTCCTCAGAAGGCCTTCCTACTTGCAGTTGGCTCTTTCTTGTTAGGAACTTCTGGGCCTCTAGAGCTGAGATGTCTTTGGGGCCTAGAACATCCATGATGGCCCCACCCTCAGGGCCTTCAAACTAGAAACAGGTATGGACTGAGGTCTTCACAACCAGCGACCAAGACTTCCCCTTTCCCACCATTGGGAGGTCAGGATGGACCCTAGCCAAGGGCCCATGGTCCTTCCCGTCATCTTTCTCGGTGTCTCAGCACAGCAGCTGGACTGCCTGCACAGATGTGAGATCAAATGTGGCTGACAGCAGTGACCGGCAAAAGCTCCATCTCTGATCCTACTACTTCCTAAAATACCAACATAGTACCTGGTAGGCTGCCCTGCCATCTCCTTGACTGAACTGCTGCATTTGCTTAGCAAGTGATGCTGAGATTTTACTCACAGGAGGATTCTACCTAGGAGGAAGGGACCAATCCCAGCAAGCTGCCCAGCAGAATACACAGGCTTGAGAGCCAAAAGATCTGGAGTAAACCCAGTTCTGCTCTTTTATTTTTCCAGTCCTGGGGCTTGAACTCAGGGCCTGGGCACTGTCCCTGAACTTCTTTTGCTAGCACTCTTCTTAGGCTAGCACTCTACCACTTGAGTCCAGCACTACTTCCACATTTTTCTGTTTATGTGGTACTGAGGAATTGAACCCAGGACTTCATGCATTCTAGGCAAGCACTCTACCACTAAACCACACTCCCAGCCCCTAGTTCTGCTCTTATGGTTGTGCGTCCTTAGACAAGACACTTGACCTCCAGCTGGAAGAGTAATGAGCCTCAGGGCAGTTGCGTGGGAAGCACTCTGAGCAGGGCTGCCCCAAGCTGGGTGTGGTTTATATTCCCAGAACACGACAGCAGCCAGAGACCACCAGGAGCATCTTCAGCAGGAAGTGCTGTGTAGGCCTTATTTAATGCCACATCCCTCCAGCACACAGCCTGATGCATAATCAAAGTTTGGTAAATGTTTGGTTTAGAATCAACTTAGGCTCACGCCCTTCACTTTATTGAGGAAAATCATTCCAAAGCACAGAGGCCACCAGACATCTGTGGAAGAGCTAAAGCAGAGCCCCTAGACCCCAGTGTCCGCCCTCTGGTCCACATTCTAGACAATACCACTGCCTGCTTCCCATCCGTGTGCAGGATATAATCTCCTGGCCCTGGCCTCTGGGCAGCAAGGCTAGTCTTTGAGATCAGGGAATTGGGAAGCTGTCTGGGGACCCTGAGAGGCTTCCAGCAAAGACTCTGGTAATCCATCCTGAAGCTTGTCTTCCAAGGTCCAGGTGAGTGCTGAGGGTTTGAAGCTCCTGTCCTGCTGGATGGCTGCCAATGGCTTCCTCCAAAACTCCAAGATTTACAAAACGGTAGAAATAGTCATGTCTGCCTGCAATTTGGGGACGTTAGAAGGAATGAGGTTAGACCCTTGTACTGGGTGGCAGGATATAAAGTGGAGCAAAGCAATATGGAAAACAGTATGGTAGTTTCTCAAAATTTGTTAAAAAGACAGAATCATTATGTGATCCAGCAATTCCACTTAGAGATACATATTCCCTGAAGAATGAAGGTAGACCCTCAAAAAAAGTGTTTCCACACACCTATGTATGGTCAATAGCCAAAATAGCCAAAAGATGGCAGCAACCCAAGAATCTAATCAATGGATAAGAAAAATATAGTAAGTATAGTCAGTGGAAAACTAATCTTTACAAAAAAGACAGAGAGCTTGGAGACATGCTCCAACAGGGAGCATGAAGAAAGAACCTAGTTTACCCATAGCACAAGGTGTATATGATTTCACTCCCTGATTGGCTACCTGAAGTAATCACACTTAGAGAGGCAGAAAGGAGCACAGTGGTCGACAGGGGCTGGAGACAGAGGGAGATAGGTGTTACTGTTTACTAGGCACAGGATTCCATTTGGGAGATGAAAGTTCCCGGATATGAATGATGGTAATGGTGGCCTTAGGTTCTCGCTCTAGTGGGAAGAAACACACTGGGCCACAGTTCTCATGAAGGAAGATGCCTGTTTCTTGATACCAGGAGGAACAGGGAAAGCTGGAGGGCTGCAGAGCTACAGAGAAGAGAGAAGGCATCTGTTTCTGGGTCTGGACATCAGATGCCTATGAGTAGAGCTGGAGTGAGAGCTCAGTGGTAGAACACTTGCTCAGCATACACAAAGCTCTGGGTTCTGCCTCCAGCACCAGCTAATTGAGAGGTAGGTACTCAGGAGAATATTCTACTGGAGGTTTGGGAGGTAGGACCCAAAAAATTCAGACACAAGAACTGAAACACCATGATTTCTAACATGTGCCCCAAAAGATCAGGTTGACTACCTCTGATGTGATAGCTCAACCTGCTTTTGTGCACAGCACAGGTGCTTAACAGCCTCCAACTTCTTCAGTTTTACTAAAGGAGAAGTCCTTTGGCCAAGGAATCTGTTCCCCTGTAAATCGCTATGCACTAAATAGCTCTTCTAATTCTTTTTTTTTTTTTTTTTTTTTTTTTTTTTTTGCCAGTCCTAGGCCTTGAATTCAGGGCCTAAGCATTCTCCTCTTTTTTTTTTTTTTGCTCAAGGCTAGTCACTTGAGCCACAGCACCACTTCTGGCCCTTTTGTATATATGTGGTATGTGGCCCTTTTGTATATATGTGGCTGAGGAATCGAACCTAGGGCTTCATGTGTATGAAGCAAGCACTCTTGCCACTGGGCCATATTCCCAGCCCCTAGCTCTTCTAATTCATATACTTCATCTCTTCATATCCAAGACCAGAACATGGAGCTTCAGAAAGATAAAGGTACTTGTTCTCATTTCCGAGCTGGAAACTGGTACTTGCCAGAAAGTAAAACCAGACAATTGGATTCCAGAACCATCTCCAGCAGCACAGCCCACCTCCCCTCAGCACAAACAGGTGTGTTCTCTGTGTCTGCCTTAGTCTTTGTTGCCAAACTCACCATTCTAAACTGAAGCACCCATGAGACCCTAGAGACCCTTAGGTCTATGTCTCTATGAGATGGGGTGTGGTTCTGCTTCACATCACAGGCAAGGACCAGTTCACCCTCAAACTGTGGTTTTTATGAGTCCAACACCCTGGTCTTCAGCACCTAAAATAGCATTTCTCATTGCCCAGTCTGTACTGAGACTCAATAAAGGAAATCAAATTAAGAGTTCCCTTCCTTTGCTGCCAAAGAGAGACTGTTGGCAGCTTCCCAACTGCTAATGTTTTTAACTGGCTTTATGTATTCTGGGAGACAATGCTTCCATACTTGAAAGAGGGGTGGGTAGGGTAAGTTGAAGGTGGGCATGAAGAGGCACCCTAGTCCAAAAGGTCTTTCCCCCATGCCAATGAGATACATGAAGTTTCTCCTCCCCCTAGACACAATGAAAACAATTGAAATGAAAACAAGCCCTTAGCCACCTCCTGTGTGCATAGCACATTGTGTGTGTGTGTGTGTGTGTGTGTGCGTGTGTGTCTATGTCTATGTCTGTGTGTGTGTGTGTCTGTGTGTCTGTGTGTGTCTGTGTGTTGGGGAAGGGGGCCTTGAAGTCAAGGCCTTTCCTCCTTCCTACTCCTCTTCAAGCCTGGCATACTTGATCCACACTTCAGGCTTTCTGCTGGTTAATCAGAAATAAGAGTCTCACATACTTTCCTGCCTTCACTTGGCTTTGAATGGTAATCTTCACTTGGCTTTGAATGGTAATCTTCAAACCTCAACCTCCTAATTAGCTAGGATTACAGCAAATCACTTATACTTATCCTTGTCTATCCTCTCAAGAGCTCCCTGAGGTTGGAGTCCATTGTTTTCATTTTACATAGGAAGGTTTCTAAAGTCACTAATAATTAGTAAAACCAGAACTAGTACTAAGACACCGCTCCAAGCCCAGTGTTCTCCGGATGGAAGACATGATTAGCACTACAAATACCTCTGAACCAATTCTTTTACCTGGCAGATGCCTGAAGCCTGGAACAAATGAGTTTTTCTAGGTGTGTTAAGAACTGAGTCTAGAAAATGGAGTAAGACCTGCACAAGGTGAGCAAAGATCTCTTTTCTGCTTGCCATGGTGTGGTCTGTGGTGAGGTAGCAGTGTGATCTTATGGGAAGAACAAGAAGCTGGAACCTGGAGCTCAGGGTTTCAGGCCAAGTGGGCTAGTCACCTGAAGGGAGCCACATACAATGTGAGCCTCTCAGTACTTCTCTGTGTAAAAAGGAGCAGGAGGGCCTGGCTATCTCAGGTCCTTTCAGGCTCTAAGCTTGAGTTATCTGTTAGAGTCCATACATCTACACAAGCTGCCCTGTGACAAGAACCAGGAAACATTAGCCACTTCCGTCTTCCTCAGCATCGTCATCTGGGCTGTGACTCAGGTAATTCACACAGGACAACTAAAACATACCTTTCACAGGGTATGAAGTGTGAATGGAATGGGGGTCCTCCCTGAGGCCTGGATATTGCTGTTCTTGTCCAAAAGACATCTGCTGGCCCTGATTGCATTTATTTTTATTTTTGCAGCCCAGCTCAGAACCACTTTTGCCCAATCATTCCTTAAATAATCCAAGCTCCTCACAAGCTGTTTCCAAATATTGAAACACATTATGGCAGGCCACCAGCTCCATCTTATAATCAAATAGATGAATCACAAGGCAATTTCCTTTGAATGTTTTAATAGGATTTCCATTCCTACCTCATTGCTTCGTCTGGCCCGATGTTTACAGAAAAAGAAATGACTACTTTCAGTTATATCTGATTGTGTTTTTTGGTGAAATCAAAGCTGGCTAACTGCTTGAACTGTGCTTCCCACAATTGCAGCCTGGGTCTGGATTCTGATGTTCACACACACAGCCCCGTTTTGTATGCATGGCGTCCATCTTTCCCTCAGCATGCCGTGAGGGCTAGAGCTCATCATCAGGTATTTTTGACTTGGTTTGGCTTGGTTTGGTCAAATGAGGTCTCACTATTAAACCCAGGCTGTCCTCAAACACACCACGATCTTGTTTCCATCTCTCAAGTGCTGGGATTACAGATGTGTGCCACCAGTTCAAATACCTGCCAGTTGAACTGCACTTATTCCCTTGATTTAATGTGTAGGCAAATGTTTGTGTGAACACAAATGTGTCTGTGTGTGTGTGTTCGTGTGTGAAAATTGCAAATTCTTTCCAAGAAAGTGACCTTCAAATCCCAATTACTCACAAGGCAGCCATATTTCTTCAAGTCAAACAACTGCCTCTGGCTGGTAATAGCAAGAGGATTTCTCAGTATTTCTCATACTTCCATTGCATTTTGATTTATCTTAAAGCCTGACAGCAGAATGGTAGCTTTTTTACTTTAAATCAGGAAGCTAAATGCTTCTGTATAATCAAATATATGAGGACATTTTTTAAAATGTATTTTTTAACTTGTTTGTTCACAATCCCTCTAGCTTAAATAATAACACTTCTCTTGAGTTTCAGAAAGGGAGCAAGGCTCTTGGATACTCACCGTCCTTGGTAGATGATGAAATAATTAAGACATTGACAGCACCCACTGACTGTTTTGGAACACATCGACTGAAATGTGGATCAAGGTGAAAGTCTGGTAGCAATGTGAAGTTACTCATTTTCTTTTTATGCTTCTGCAAGTTGATTGGTTTATTTTCATGAACCTCTTCCTTGCTTCATTTTACATGCATAAGGATGGTTGCTTGGGTGATGGAAATATGGAAAGGTGACATTTTAACAGTTCTGTTCAATTATTTATCATCAGCCACCTGGATTTCAAATGACCGGCCCAGCAACTAGCCGAACTCTAGGCAGGAATTAAATCTGTCCTCAACTTCAGTCCAGTGAAGGTAAATTTGTGTTTGTTACCCACATTCCATGGGAGTTGTTCTAATCAGAGCACTCTCTTTTCCCTTTGACCACAAGCCCCCTTCTCCTTTCTCTACCCTGTCTCTCACATTGCCTGTGCTCACAAGCACACACGCATGCGCACACAGAATCCCGGCATCTTCCTTTGCTGAACACCTCATTTTGAGTTTGCATAAATTTATTTTCCACTAACCACATGAGCAGAAAATGGGAGTCTAATATTTATTCGTCATTTCCTGTGGGTTGGACTGGGCCATTCACTGTGAATGTCTGGTGTGTGTGACTGTTTTCTGAATGGTTATAAACTGGGAACTCATGCCCTTACTATCCTGACATCTTGTTTCCAGGAGCTTCCTTCTCTCACTCTCAGCCCTTTTGCCTTGTTGTCTGGCATTGAACTGGGTGGTTGCTTTGAGAGAACTTCTCATAGGAAACCTTTGGTGCTGCCAGACACAGGCACTGCCCAAGCCTGGGGACCACAGGGCACACTGGTCCCTGACCTGAGGCCTCCACAGTGATGGATGGCTGTCCTTCCCTCTGCCTGAAAGCCTCATGCAGCACTCCAGTCCCGGGGCCACAAGGTTTCTCACTGCGCTCCTGGGCGGGCCCCTGCCCTCTGGTGCCAGCCAGCCTCAGCATTCGGGATGATGAGGCCGTCCTGAAGCAGATCCCAGCTCCGCCCTGTTAGGAAACGTTAATGATCCTCATTGCCTTCTGAACCAAGTCCAAACTTCTCAGCCCAGAGCTTGTGGAGTCTACAACGGGCCCTCCACCTTATCTTGCCAGTTTGTTCCTTCTCCACCCCTTGGACAGACAGTAAGTTAATAAGTGAACAAGGTAAGAATTCCCTTTTAGTCCTAATGATATTCCTGAGATGCCTGCTGCTCTCTCGGCCTCATAGGTGAAGGAAGTTACCTTGTTCCCAATAATCTGGAGCTGCTGACATGATCATGACCTTGGTGGCTAAAATGACAAAAAAAAGAAACTGATGCCCTTAGGGGTTGGGAGAGGTTAGAACCCCAAATCACAATGTCTACAGGGCCATGTCCCAAGTAACATCTTTGTGGGTCCAGTGCTGAGGCCCCCAGATGTTCCTTAGCTAGTGATGCATCTGCCCAACCTCTGCCGGGCCTTCATTCCTGTGGCTCTTTTCTGTGCCCAAATTCCTCTCTTTTTTTTTTTTTTTTCAAATTTTTATTATCAAACTGATGTACAGAGAGGTTACAGTTTCATACATTAGGCATTGGATACATTACTTGTACTGTTTGTTACCTCGTCCCTCATACCCCCCCTCCCAAATTCCTCTCTTGTCTTAAGGAGCCATACATCTGACTGCGGGCCCAGCCATAGTTTCAAGCCAAGAACCTTCAATAATTACATCTTCAGAGACCCCCAATCTCTATACAGCCACACTTTGAAGGTGAAGTAAACATGATGAACTTGGGAGGAACACTATTTAACAACAACAACAAAATTTTAATGAGGTGTGACTCCAGACGTAATGTATTTATCTATGTCTGTTGCAAAGCTCTTGTTGCACACCTGTTATTTTTCTAAACAAGCATTCCCTTTTCCTACCTGTATTTTCTTTACATTGACCTAACTTTCCCTTTTTCATCCTTTTATCCAACCCTGCTTGGAGAAGTCTTGAGCAGTCTTCAAAACTGAGTTCAAGGGGCTGGGGATATAGCCTAGTGGCAAGAGTGCCTGCCTCGGATACACGAGGCCCTAGGTTCGATTCCCCAGCACCACATATACAGAAAATGGCCAGAGGCGGCGCTGTGGCTCAAGTGGCAGAGTGCTAGCCTTGAGCGGGAAGAAGCCAGGGACAGTGTTCAGGCCCTGAGTCCAAGGCCCAGGACTGGCCAAAAAAAAAAAAAAACTGCTTCCTCCAAGAAAGTGTGTGTGTGTGTGTGTGTGTGTGTGTGTGTGTGTGTGTGTCCGTGTCCTGGAGTACTTTCTTCCACTTATGCTCTTCTGCCTTACTTCAAGTCGCTAGTGACTACCATAATCTTCCACTGCATATTCTCTTTCGTGCAGTTGTCTTCATTCACCAGTTCCCTGCCACAATGCACCCTCATCACCAGCTTCTTGAAAGCAAAGGGCTTTGCAGCTCCCATGGTGTGTTCCCACAGCCCCTTGCGTGAACAGGAGATCCTCCCTCCTTCTCTGCACTGAACAGTCCCTGTGTGAGTAAGCAAAAACGCAGGCTGCATAAAAACTCACCTTTATCCAATGCTCCCTAGAATGGAATTTTTTAAGCCCAATAGACTTTTTCCTGTCTAATTTTAGTCATTTTAATAATTTTTCTCACATTTGAATTTTATCTAATGGAAACAAATCCAGTCTCTTCCAAGTATACTATTGCCACATTTTCTTTTATCTTCTTATTCCTAATGCCACCTTTGGTATCTTTGGGGCACAGATTTACTGCTCTCAAGGTTTCTGAGGACAGGGACACTGCCTTAGTCATCATTATATTCCTAGCATGGTTGGTTCTGGGTATGGGATAAGATCTAAACAGAGCCCGTGCAAGGGGAGGGCTGGGTGCTACATTTGAGCAGGAGGAGCCACATTTCTTCCTGAAGATGGCTGACACTTCTGCAGGTTTCATGTCAACCTCATGACCCCAGGAAGAGGGTGTCATTGCTGTCCCTACAGCAGTGTCCCTGAGTCTGGTAGTAAATAAGGAACTTCTCTCCTGGTCATACTCTCAGTAACTGTGGAGACTCAGGTCCATGTGACTCTAGGGTTATAGAGCTCTTAACCAGAAAGTCCTTCCGGGTCAAGCTAGGGTACTCAGGTAGAGTACTGTGTTGCCTCTGAGTCTAGGAGGCAGGGGATCTGTTGGCCAGTTGGCTGGGGAGGTCTGACAGTTATAAGGAAACTGAGTGTGAGACTAGGGAATAAAGAATGTGTATGTGTAGGGTGTGTGTGTGTGTGTGTGTGTGTGTGTGTGTGTGTGTGTGTGAGAAAAACTTTTTGCAGAGAGAATATGCAGCTGACCAGGAGTCACATTTTTAACTCTACTTCTGCTCTAGACACTTAGTATCTGATGTGGGAAGGTCATTAGTACTCCGAACTAGTTTTGTTGCTGTTGTTGTGAAATGAGATTTGTTACCCTCAAAGAGCCACCAGAATTCAAGCAGAAACCGTTATATAAGTCCCAATCTCTGCAGGGCACCACACTACATAAGAAAGGGATTAAAAGACATTGTGGTCACTGATTTGAATGGGACTGCTATTTGATGGGTAAGAGACATAAACTCTATGTAGAATAAACTAGCAGTGAACACTAACTTTTTTTTTCCTTTTGGCAGTATTGAAGTTTGAACTACTGTAGTACTTTACCACTTGAACCAGCTTCCACTTCTTTTTTGTTTTACTTATCAAGGTAGAGTCTCATGTGCTTGCCTTTGGCTAGCCTCAGAACATAGGCCTCTTACTTCTTTTGCCTGGGCTGGCCTGAGGCCACATTCTCCCCCCTCCCAAGGAGCTAGGATCACAATCATGAACCTACCTTGTCCAACAAACATACCCCCAGCCCTTTACTGAATTGAAAAGTATTCATCTCACAAAGAATTTACAAGGTGTGTTGCAATAACAAACCCATTTTACAGGTAAGAAAATAAATATCTAAAAGCATTTCACTTATTCCTAGACTTGGAAAAGGAGAAATAAACCCAACAGAATGGCAGAGACACCCTTTAAACCTACATGGCTCTAGGCACTCTTTAGGCCCCATGATGTCACTAATGTATCTGCCCACAAACTCAAAAGACAGGGAGGTAAGACAGGGTATCATGTGGACCAGAGAAAATGTGAAAAGGGAACCTTGGCAGGTTCTGCTCCAGCCAGTGGGACACACCTGCCCTTGGAGAAAAGGTAGCTGAGTAATGTGAACCCATCTTAGTGACTGAGAATTTGGTTAAGGCTCTGTCTGGCCAGGGCTCAGGCTGACAATCATTAGTGCTTTTCCCCTAATCTTTTTTTAAATTCCCCTAATGCTTTAGCCCAGCTTAAGTCCATGAGCCTTCAGGGAACAAAGCAAGGCCATCTGTTCAGTTGGGAATTTGCCAGGCCAACGTAAAAAGTCAACCAGCTTTGTTCAACTATAACTTACCATCTCAATTCCCAATGGAATCAGCCCCACCCAAACAACTTGATGATTACAAAGGAGAAATGTCCAGAATACTCATTAAAAGCAGATGAGTAGGCCACTGCTGACAAGAAAAAGAAATTGTTCAATAGATTTGTCCCTCTCAAGACTTATTCAGAAAGCTGTATCAAAACAATCCTAATTATCTTGATTGGGGAGAAAAACAATGCCTCTCAAAGATTTTATTCCTTTTATTAGAAGATTTTATTCCTTTTGTTATAAGATATGTTAAAAACTTGCATATTTTGAAAAAGATAGAAAATGGTAATAAAATGGACATTTTCTTAAGAAATATGTTCATAAATATGCTTTATCAAATGTTAAAATGATTATCTTGCAAAATAATAATAAATAGAGCAGAGCTGTGGCATACAAGAGTCAACCCAAAGTACTAGGAGGTTTTATGTCATATGTTTTATAAAACTTCTGACTTCGAATATATTTAAAAAGTTGGCATATTACACAAGTTATTCATCATTCAGATTTTAAAAATATTTTTATGATGGCTCCATGATTTCAAAAATAATGACACACAAAAAGTGGCTTAACTAAATAGGATGCTGATGAAGCTAATTTTCCCCTAAATAAAATATTACAAGACATATAAGTAAAAATACAATTTTTGAACCTAGAAGCAGTATACATATCCATTTCCAAGTCTACAGATCAATGTGGACATTAAGCAAAAACTGTTAACTAAGCTTTAGTTTCTAGCAAGGACGTTGCTTCTTTTCACAGTTTGATGGAGCAACAATGGTCGTGACCAGAATGAGCCCAGTTCTACAGGTCTGTCTCCTTGAAGATAAAGTGTGTAGAAAGTTCTCCTCCTTCAAATATACCCTTTGGCACCTTTCCTATATTTATGCCCATTTGCCTATCAGAATACTGGATAAAAGTTTAATTATGGAAAAATTACTTTCCTAGGTATTCTTTTGTAAGCTTCAATTCTCTATTATCCAAAAGCGAGGAGAAAAACACACACAAACCCCAAACACATCCTAGAATGAGTCTTGGCAGTCCAAGGTAGCAAAGCCATGTTTTTCCTATGACTAAATCCTGACTCTTGACAATGATCTTTCATGTCCCATGCATTTTGTTGCCCATGAGGCTCACATGTTCATTCCCGACAGCAATGGGGGAAGCCATATCTAACAAGACTTAAGTACCAATCTAATATAGATTATTGGTCCCAGTGGCCCTCGACGATGTCCATGAGGAGGACATCTGGATGATGCTGCGTACCTAGAGCACAGAGAGGTCATGGCAGGATTTGGACTTGAGCTTGAAGGCCATGTTCTTGTTGTTTTTGGCTACGATTTTGCCCCAGAAGCGCCTGGCTTTCCTGGGGATGCTCTCCCGTCTTTTCTGGTAGGCCAGCCGCCGCTCGTTCTTCTCCTTGCTGTCCCGGCGAAGGCGGACCTGCCGGACAATGCCCTCAAACAGCTCCTTCACGTTGTGCTGGACAGCTGCGGAGGTCTCGATGAACTTGCAGTCGAAAACCACAGCGCACGCTCTCCCTTCTGGGAAGAAAAAGGAGAAAAACAATTCAGAGAGGTTGTAGGCTACCATCATATCCTGTCAACATCCAAACCTGAGGACTCCTGCTTAAAGAAACTGTCCTTAGCGTAGGCAGGTGAGTCAGAAGAGGTCACTGTGACAGACCCCCTGCTGCCTGCAAGCCCCTTGATCCAGGAAAGATGGGCTTTATGTCTGGCCCACCATAAATTTACTGTATGAAGGGCCAATTCCATCAAATATAGTGCTATTCACTATAAAAGCAAAAGCCATAGCCTTAATTTATTACAGACTTACTACATGCCAAAAACTAGGCTAAGTTTTTCATAAATATTTCTAATGCTTGTAAACATTGTAAAATATCTATTATCATTCCCAACAGAGAGATGAAAAAAGCTTAAAACTTGAAGTTCACCTGTCCTGGGACAGTGAATCAGTATTTGCTTTTAAAGTCCATATTTCTCCTGACTCAGTTTCTTGATTTTGAAAATTAGAATTGTACTACTTGGCTTTCCTCTCTTTATAGACAATGACAAAACAAAACAAAAATCACTGTGATGAAACAGTTTGTGAAAATCTGAGGTTTGTATAAGTATAAAATACAATTACATCCAACTACTCAAGCTTATCTACAACAGTCTCAATTTCAAATATTACATTATGTTCAATGCCCATGTCTCCAAATTTTGGTTTAGAAAGAAAAGACTACTTATAGATAGTCATATCCTAGTAATGAGACATTCCCAAGAGTTGAATACACTGTCTTTCCTGGGGTTCTTTTCTTCTGAGCAGGTCTGATATGTCGGATTTTTTTTTATGGTGGAATCAGTTAAATTTGCATTAAACCAGTGAAGTCTTAAGACCCCTAAGAACTCTCAGGTGCCCACTCAGTAAATAGGAATTACCCTTGAACTAAGTATGAAAAGTAACTGTGACATCATCACACTGATCCTCTGACATTTAGGAAGTTGGGGTGGGGGGTAGAAAGCTATTTATGGGACTTAAAGGGAGTCAGAGCAGCCAAAATAGAAGTGTGTGTGTGTGTGTGTGTGTGTGTGTGTGTGTGTGTGTGTGTGTGACAGTCCTAGGGTTTGAATTCAGAGCCTGGGTGCTGTCACTGAGCTTTCATACTCAAGGCTAATGCTCTACCACTTCAGCCTCAGCTCCACATACAGCTTTTTAGTGATTAGGGATAACAGTCTTACAAACTTTCCTACTCAAGCTGGCTTCAAACTGCGATCCTCAGATCTCAGCCTCCTGAGTGGCTAGAATTATAGGTGTGTGCCACCAGTGACCATCTTAGAAGTCTTTTCCTCAATGGAACTTCCAGAAATTCTCCTAAATTAGAATTCTCCAACCTCCTTGCATGAAGATTCTGTTTTTCCTTCTGTGAACTTTTGGTATCAGAGAACAGGAAGGATGAAAATCAAAGGTTGGGACAAATAGTAACTCCCTGAGCATGATCTATTCTCTAAAGAAATTCCAGTAAAACATCCCAAGGGAGGTGAGGATATTGATATCCTGCAGGTGGACCAGATGGCCAAGGGAGAACAAGCAGCATAGAATGGTTCAATTGGAAGTAAAAATGCTAGAAGGCATGCATACATAATACTCCACGTAGCAGTCCAGCCTCACAAAAGAGGAAAGGAAACACCATCTGACAGCACTTGCAAGTGATCTGAGGATGGTTTCCACAGTACCAGCACCGCCCTCTTACCTGATACTGACACTTCCCGGCATCGCACTAAGTCACTTTTGTTGCCAACCAAAATTATAGGAATGTCCTCTGTCTGCCGGGCCCTGCGGAGCTGGATTCGAAGCTCAGATGCCTTCTCAAAGCTTGCTCGGTCTGTGATGGAGTAAACTATAAGATAGGCATCCCCAACTTGCATGCAGTGGTCATGGAGCCATTCGTTCTCCCCCTAAGGAAATGAGAAGATCTTTCATGAGCTCAGACTGGCCTAGGACACAGGTATCATTTCTCAAAAAGGAAGTGAGTGTGTGTGTGTGTGAGTGAGTGTGTGTGTGTGTGTATTTCCTAACTTGTAACAGAAAGGAAGAAGACTTTCAATTCCCCCAAACGCACTGGTCCTCCATGCCTACAAGATGTCTAGGGGGCTGCAAAGATTGCAGGTCTGCATGATACTTATGTAAAAAAGTGGTTCTTTTCAATTTCTTCTGTAGCTTCAGTTGATGAATTATATAACAACATTATCCAACAGTCTTTCCAATTTGTATCTAACCTATCCAAAATGGGCCTTCCTCAATTTGCCCAAAATTTCCTTTTGCTTTTCCCAAGAGATGATATTAAGAATCCTTTGGGGAGAATAGGAGGGCTCCCAATAAACAGAAAATCTCAAGTATAAGCCGTGAGAACCCAAACCTTTTAGTCTTGAAGACCAGTATTGAGGATGCCAACTTCAAACAAGATGGCTTTATGTAGGTGAAAATAACTTCATGCTTGTTTGAGCTTTCTCTAAAACAACACACTTTTTTATGTTTTTAAATAGAACTGAGAGCAGAGCACTGCAGTGCTTTTGTTATTTAGACCTCATTTGTGAATGACCTGTTCCTTAGAATAGCCTTGTTCTCAGCAGTCAATGCTTTTAATCAAGGAAATGAGCCCACCTCATTTGGAACAGCCATTATATAGGTCACCCTCACACTAAACAACCTGTTGAAAGGTAAGCCCTACAGGAATTAACTGGGAACTACACACTCTGAATACCTTATTTTCCCACATGTCCAGAAGGATAATCGTTGCACTTTCCCCATCAACCATCAGGGTACGTTCATATGTGTCTTCTAGAAAAGAAAGAACAGGGCTATTGGAGTCAGGTAAATATGCAACACAACACTGACATAAGAGAGTAATTTTAGAAATTATAGTTACTAAATATGCAACTAATTGTAGAAATACACAGCTACTTAAAAAGATACGTTATTATTTTTGTCACCTTTAATATGTTATTATCCCTCCAGTAGTCACCAAGCTCGTCGCCTACATCTCTAAAGCACATATCACTAAACCATTTGAATTATAAGGCAGTCATTTTAATCTTTCCTGAACCTTTTATAGGAAACCATTTAAGAGGATAAACTCACTCAGGAGCTTTTGACTCAGACAAGGCCCTAAGAAAGCATTAACAACAAGCCCCATTTTCCCAAGGCTTACGTGGAAATCCATTGTACCTTTCAGTGGGTGGTTCCCAAACATGCACTAGCAATTTCAGGAGCTTTGATCTCTGATATTTCTCCTCGTTGGAGAAGTTAAGAAGACTATCTTGAGACTATCCCTGTTTGGACTGTAGATTTCTTCCTTTGAAAAAACATAAAGGTTGCCTACTACTATCTGGCTAGCTTTTGTTTTGGTTTTTTTTTAATTTTGTTTTGTTTTGTTGGCTGTAAGTACAACAGAAGGGCAGGAGGCACCTATACTTGGTAATGGAAATTTCCTCTTCACTTTAGCCTAGACTGACCGAAGGTAAAGGGTGAGAGTGGTACAAAGGGCCAAGAACAGCTTCGGCCTGGAAAAATCTGTCAGGTCGGTGGGGTTGGACATGCTGGGATATTTACAAAAAGAATTCCCATCAGCCCCACACAACTGAGTCATCCTTACTCTGAGTTTTCCTGGCATGAGTTTCATCATAATAAGTCCTCCCTTTTTTTCTCCCTACTCCCATGAGTGGGAGTACGAGAGTTTGAAATCAGGCCTTCACACTTGCTAGGCAGGTGCTCTACCACTTGACCTGCATCCACAGTCCTTTTTGCTCTACTTATTTTTCAGATAATGTCTTGCTTTTTGCCCAGGTCCAGCCTTGCACTGTGTTCCTCTCACCTATGCCTCCTGCATAGCAGAAATTAGAGTTCTGTACCATTTTGCTCTGTTGATTTATTTAAGATAGGGTCTTACTTTTGCCCAAGCTGGCCTAGAACTATGATCATCCCAACTTCTACCTCCTGGGTAGCTGATTCAGCATTTGTCTTATGTGTTCTTTTGCCTGGATTTTCTTCCCTCCAAACTCCTAAGGCTAGTACCCTTGCTGCCTTCTGGGGAAAGTATTCCCTGAACTGCAACACCTGGAGGAAACCAGGGGGTGGGAAAATGACATTGTCCAAAAAAAAAAAAAGGGGGGGCTGGGGATATGGCCTAGTGGCAAAGAGTGCTTGCCACGTATACATGAAGCCCTGGGTTCAATTCCCCAGCACCACATATACAGAAAATGGCCAGAAGTGGCGCTGTGGCTCAAGTGGCAGAGTGCTAGCCTTGAGCAAAAAGAAGCCAGGAACAGTGCTCAGGCCCTGAGTCCAAGGCCTAGGACTGGCAAAAAAAAAAAAAGAAATGTACTCATTACCTGACTTATAAAATGTTAACCCCTCTGTAAACACCTTAATCATAACAATAAAAATCATATTTTAAAAAGCTGCAACACCTCTATCCCACCCAAATTCCTTACTCATCTTCCTGTTTTGTTTCTTCTCTGCATTATCATCTAACATACAATGAATGCACTTTAGTTTATCATTTGCTATCTCCCACTCCCCAAAATTTCAGAGCAGAAATTTGCATCTCTGTTGTTTACTATGTCTCTGGCATCTGACAGTGCCTTGATACAGTATGCATGTTCAATAAAAATATGTTCAGTAAGGCTGGGCACCAATGGCTCACCTGCAATCCTAACTAATCAGGAGGCTGAGATCTGAGGATTGCAGTTCAAAGGTAGCCTTGGCAGAAAAGTCTGTGAGAATCTTACTCCAAAAAAACACTCAGAAAAGGCCAGAAGTAGCATTGTGGCTCAAGTGATGGAACATTAGCCTTGAGCGAAACAAGCTCAGGGCCAGTGCCCAAGCCCTGAGTTCAAGCCCAAGGACTGTCAGAAAATAACAAAAACAAAACGGTGCTGTGGTAGGGGAACCAGGGCATTTCTTGTTTTATAACAGCTATTGTGAGGGATTTACAGAAAGTGGTGCTCCTTTTTCTTTACCTAGGCACTGGAATCAGGAGAAAGAAAGGAAAGAAAACATGGAGAAGGGAGAAGAAAGGTAGCCCAGTATACAGCCTGGGGAATTACGATAGCCTGTACAGCAAAGCACTGCCCATTACTCCTACCAAGTTTTATCTGTTCTGCAAAGCCCTTCCTGCACCCAGGAAACTCTCAAGCCAACACTTTCTGTCCTTGGCCACCACTCATCACTCAAAGATTTGGAGCTTTGCTTTTGAACTCCCAGCAGCTCATGTAAGAACATACTGTGTTCCAATAGCAGAGGGACAAAGCAACCCAAACTGTCTCTTGGTATAAGATATATCAGAACAAATCTAGAGGGGGAAAAATGGACTACAGATTACAGCTGTGAAAAAAGGAATCAAGATGGAAACTCCCATTCTGGGAGTTTTGTGACAGGATCATTCTGTCTGACCTTAATCTCTGCCTGAAAATCACTGTGCTAGAGATCTAGGAGCCTAAGACAATACATCACTTCAGGCTTCATATATGGTGTCTGGCTGTACCCCAAGGACTCTTCCAAACACAGTGCACCCTGATTGATGGCCTTCCTCTAATCAGGGGAGTAGAACTGAAGCTCTGCTCCTTTTCAAGTGTTTATCATGTGAGCAAAGCTCTTTGAAATTTGCTTGGGGTTAGAGAAAGGGTGAGGCCTATCAGCCTGGGAGGCCCCCTCGTAAGCCATCTGGGGACAACACATTCTTGTGTGTCCTGGATACTGGATGGGCCTAGGACTCCGCATAGCCAGAGAAGGCATCATACATGGCCAGGGAGGGTTGGGGGGAAGTCCTCCGATGTGAGGCTGTGCTCCTACAGTGGTGTGTGGCCTCTCTTCCTGGACCAGCATGGCCCTCAGTTTCTTTTTCCTCATGTTATCCCCTTCACAAAAACCCTCCTGGCTGCCCACTCGTATCTGTCTCCTCTGAGCCCGCGGCTTCTGCGCTGCCTTCGCACAGCACTGTTTCATCCAGAAGCTGCAGTTCAGCATGGCTCCCTTGTCCTAAGTGCCGGACTGCCGGACTGAATTCCTTGCCGGCAAATTTTCTGAATAATGTCTTCCCACTGTATGTTTTCTTTAAGAACTTCAGGCTTGGAAGCCTCACTTGCTCCAATGCCATGTATGAAGCCTGCACGGGTGGTGTGTCCCATGCTGGGAACGGGCCCCTAATCTCCTCAAACTTTCTGGGGCTTCAACAGCCCTCCCCTCAAAACACTCTCAGTAGCTTTCAGCTACCAC